>NW_024609868.1:23617373-24063326 GCF_016920785.2 Ixodes scapularis
CGTGTTCGCCGCTTCGGAAAGCGAGCAAATTGCGCGCCATACCACCCCTACAAAAATATGTATGGCCGTCCTATGTCCATACTTTTGTCGTTCTATTACCCCTTTGTCCATCCTATGGATTCCTGTAGACAGTTCTTAGACCGTCTATGTACCACTGGTTTGCCACAGAATGGACACAACAACGCCATAGAGATCTTCGCGAAAGAAAAAAGTTTTTCATTCCTTCCTATTTCCGTTCTATGGTCCCGGTGAGTCTATGGACATCCTATCGACTCTCTATGGTGTGAGCTATATATTGGTACATTAATAAAGTGATGCCGGTTAGACGTTTTCTTTAGGCGCAGCGTGGGTGTCCTAGTTAAAGAGTTGTTAATTAAGTTCCGGGTATCAATATGTTACATTGATGTCTGGAGGCATATCCAACCTCAGGGTATATTCATTGTGGAGATGGAAGTGTTCAGTGTGTGCTGGAATAATGTTCTTACTTTCTCAATGGGAGGTAGGTATATGTGGGTCGCTGCGGCCCCCGTAGATATTCGCAACTTTCACAACCCATAGGGGGCGCACTGGTGCCTACCAAAATTGCGGTCATCTGGATGGTCGTCGTAAAACAGCGGTATATACTAGGCTCGGTCTCCGCGCGACGCGTAAGTAATTCTAGTTATGCTGTATGCGCGCAGTATCAAAACCTTACTTCATGTTTTTTTTTTTTTTTTCATGTCTGGAAAGTGTAGGCAAGCCATTTTATTATGAGGCCAATCATCCAGGAGCTAGGGAGTGCGATTCTCATACCGCGGTACCAACATCGCTTAAAGTGGCTTCTCTATGGACCCCGTAGGGACTCCGTGCAGACCCTGTATGGCTTCTCTGCAGACTCCATAAGGAGCCCGTGTACACCCTGTATGTCTTCCCTGTGGACCCTGTATGGCTTCCCTGTGAACCCCGTACGTACTCCCTATAGACCTTGTATGGCTTCTTTGCAGACCCCTAAGGACCCTACACTCTTTAAAATGACTTTTACAGAGCACGTTTTTGCGTAAAAACAAATGGGAAAAAGCTCTTTTTGTAGAAACCTTTATTGGAGATAGTACAAAATGACAAGGGCGTGATGTTTGCATACACTTTTAGCTTACAGGGTTTTGCGGCACAATTAATATTTCTTTTTACAGCCATGCCTCACCGGCGACTTCAGGTAGCGCGT
Source organism: Ixodes scapularis (assembly GCF_016920785.2). Taxonomy (NCBI): domain Eukaryota; kingdom Metazoa; phylum Arthropoda; class Arachnida; order Ixodida; family Ixodidae; genus Ixodes; species Ixodes scapularis. Next base: position 23,618,575 of record NW_024609868.1, read on the forward strand.
CCCAACTTGGGTGTTTCCTAACTTCGGTTGCAATTCGCGGCGCGTCCGCCTGGGAGTCGGGGGGTTGGCATCCCTGAAACCCTCTCTACCGTATATGTTTCGGCGCCAAAGTGGCCGATTAAAGCCAAAGCAGAACAGTCACATGCTGTCGAATATCGATAGTCCTAAACCAGCACACGCGGTCGTGCAGTTGTCCGAGTGGCCGCTGCGGGTGGAATGGTGGCGTTGCGATCGCAATTAGTTCGGTTTTCGAATACAGATCGGTGCCCGCTTTTTTCAGAGCAAGCTCTTTAGCGTTTCCCAACTGACTTGCTCTAGAAACGTTGGTCGGTGCGGACCCCGTAGCAGACCCCCTGAGTGGCTTCTCTGCGGACCCTGTAGGGACTCCCTGTAGACCTTGTATGGCTTCTCTGCAGACCCCATGAAAACCCTGTGTAGACCTTGTATGGCTTCCCTGTGGACTCCCTAGGGACTCCTTGTAGACTTCGTATGGGTTTTCTGCAGGCACCCTATAGACACCGTGAAGTCCCTGTGTAGACACCCTATAGAGTCCCTATGGACTCTATATGGCGTCTTACCATAGCGAGGGTATAGAATGATCACGCATCATCCATAGAATAGGACGTCCATAGAACGTCCGTTGGCCAATATTCTATAGGGCAGCCATAGGACGACTTCACGGAGGCAACAGAGGTCGTGGTCTGCATATAGACGCCTTTTGTTCTTCCTATGGACGCTGCTCTATAGAACGTCCTAGAAGTGTCCATACATATTTTTGTAAGGGCATAGCGTCCTCTATACTCACAAAGCCTGGCAGTTCGACGACGGAGCCATAGAGTGCCCGGTCACAGATTTGGAGTGCGAGGATCTGGTAGCACAGAGCATCAAAGAGCCATTTCTCGGGGAAGATGGACGTCAGCGCACACCTTTTGCAGCGGCGAGGAACCGAAACACACTTGTTCTTTCGGGAGAAGTGTGTTTCGGCGTCTCGCTGTAGCGGGGCGCCAGTCACGTGGCTCTCCTTTCATCCGTTGTCTGCTGCTCCACCATTTCTATTTCGGCGGCCGCTTCTAGGGGTGATCTGCCAGGCTTTGTCAGTATATAGGACTCAGGAGGCTATGGCTATACGTACCAACACTGAAAATGGAACCGGCCAGGAGCCCCTTCTTTTTTAATGTTGCATCTGCTTGAACAAATTGTGCATCCACTGGGACTCTCTGCTTGAAACACTTGAAAAGTTTTCTCTTATTTCTCAACTTCACCGGAGACCCTACTTCGTACCACAGCCCATGAAAAAAAAATGCAAAAAAAAAAGTAAAGCAAAACACGCTTGAGACTATTTTGTAGTACCTTAAATCACGCATTTTCTGAAGTTACGAGTTGACGTGTCGAGAAGGCCCATCCTTCCCAATAATAATTTCATACCACCAAATACGCAACGTACAGAGGTTTTATGTAATATCACGCCGACATGAGATCTTTAAGAAGCTCCACACTCCGAAATCATTCGCAAAACAATTACGCAAATCTCATTCCTCTTCAACTTAGTTCTAAGCCACGCTTGTACGCAACGCATTGCAAATAACGTGTTATGTGTACCCAATTCCTTTGATGAAACGAAGTGACGACGACCTAGTCACTTTTAAGAAAATGAACGAGTAACGTCCTTCAATTACATTTCGATGAGGTAACGAGTGGCGGTGTTTAGTTACTGCGGAGGGGGGGGGGGGGGGGGGGGGGACGCGGACAACGTAAGCAGCAAACCTCGTTCTCCCCCAGCTCGTGCCTGTTATTTGCAGGACTAAAAACGCTGGATAGTCGATGAAAAAGGTGCTCAACCATGGCCTCCTCTATACTTACAAAGCCAGATAGTTCGACGGCGGAGCCATAGAGTGCCCAGTCGCAGATTTGGAGCGCGAGGATCTGGTAGTACAGAGAATGAAAGAGACATTTCTCGGGGAACTTGGACGTCACCGCACAGCTTATACAGCGGTGAGGACCCGAAACACACTTGTTCGCTCGGGATAAGTGTGTTTTGGCGTCTCGCCGCAGCGGGGCGCCAGTCACCTGACTCTTTTCTTATCCGTTGTCTGCCGCTCCACCTTTTCCATTTCAGCGGCCGCTTCTCGTGGTGATCTGCGAGGCTTTGTCAGTACATAGGATGCTTAAGCACAAGGTATGTGTATGTCAGTATAGCCTCAGTTTCCCTCGGGTCACACTGTTTATTCGCGGCGAAAAATTTGGGTATCGCCGCCAGGTGGAATTTTTTCACAACCAAAAGTGAGGATATTTCAACTTCCTCCGCTGGTGCAAGCACGTGCAAGGCCAAGCTTCTACGCGACATAAAAATGAAAACGTAACCGCGTCGGTCTTTCTTCTGGAGAACGACCATTTGGATGCATGTGTTTTTAATTGGCATATGTACACGTTTGTGTGCTGGCATGTTTTTTTTTTTTTTTTTTTTTTTCACAACTCTTTATTTTGTCTGCTCCGTATTTTGTGTGTATTTCAATTGTGTGTGCTTAACCCAGTAGGCTTTCGAGCTGTTGGTTAGCACAATAGAAAAATAAACATTGATTGATTGATTGTAGTACGTGCACTACCCATAATAAGATAAAGTGGCGCTATTCATTATTGGAGAAATGCTCGAGGCACGTGCCGCGCGCCACTTCTGGGAAATTCATGGCGTCTGAGATCTAGCTATGGTGCCTGGATCGCGTCTTTGACTGGTGTGTTTAGCGTCCTGTCCCGCCCATACATCAAAAGTGGTCCCGATGTGGCAACAAATGACGCGAGTGTCATGCTGTTGGCTGTCGCGATCCTTGCGGTTGGCCGTAGAAATGCTGGCGAAAAGCACGAGCGAACGCGAGTGTCACTGTCGTCACGGCGTCCCTTTAGGCGTCCCAACTCCGGCTGCTCTAGCTTCCGTGAACTGTCACAGTGGAAAGCGACCTGCAGCAAAACAGGCATCTGCTACATACACCAGAGCTGTTGGGACGCCGCCAGGGTCGCGACCGGCGACAGCATGACACTTCTATGACGTCCTCAGGCGGAAATCGAGGGACCACTTTTTTGGCCGCGGTAAACACACCAGTCGGAGACGCGTTCCAGGCACCATAGATCTAGCTCAGTGCTGCACTGTGCCGCCATGATCTTCTCAAGGGGGTCACGTTGCACGTGCCTCGCGAATGGACGAACATTGCGTTACTTTTGAAACATGAAGGTGCTTTATAGTAACGAAGACAAAAGCGCCCCTAGTGAGCTTTCCACCGCAAATACATATTACAAAAGAGATTCTGCATACAGATTCAAACGCGAGTCACCGCGAGATCCGCGCTTCGAAAGCCGCATGGCAGTGAGTTCAAGGAGACAACTTCGCACGCGGCATTCCAACCACGGATGTTGCGGCGACTTGTGTTTACAGACTGTCTTTCGTATGATGTTTGAGAAGTGTGACCCCGGCTTGAACGCTTTAAAAAGCGAGGAATATTGCAAATATTGGAGGCGGTTACTTCGTCATAAACATGCCACAGTCGGAGTAGCGAGAAAATAAAGCGTTGCTTACAAACTTGTAAGTAACGAATTGTATCATTTAGTTACTTTATCTCAGTGATGTGTGTATATTTGCTTTAATGACGGAAAATAAAAGTAAGGGCAAAGTCATTGGTGAAAATTTTATACTCAGGCGCAGGCAGTATCATCCCCAAAATAGGCTCGACGTACAAATAAATAGGGGGCGCACAGGAGCAACGAACTAAATCGCAATCCAGTACTGCCCCCCCCCCCCCCCCCCTCCCCTTTTTCCCGGAGAGCGGCTGCCATTGTTACAGTTGAAGGATTGAGCGGCGACAGCCGGCGTACCTCCACCGTGCGAGCGGCGTGATCCACTCGCGCTGCTGCCGTCCTCGTGCACGTTGCATGTCCACGCGCGTGCGTTACGCCAAGCCTCGCGTCACTCGCGCTAACGGACCGGGCGCCACTTGCGTCCTCGTGGTCGTGCGATACCGCGCCTCACGAGGAAACCGTTCTGGTTCCGCGCAGATGGCAGCCAGCAGCCGCGGTCCGAACCCCGGACCCCCGGGCACATGCGGCGTCGGCGTCGGTTCCGAGGGAAGCGTTTATTTTCGCGGCAGAGCGCTTCGTTAGGCGGCCCCAGCTGCGGCGGCGTCTGGCGCTGCCCCAGCCGCGGTCATGACTCCCACCTGTGCGCGGACAGCGCGGGGCCCGAAACGGCGCCTCGCCCCCCTTTTCTCTCTCTCTTTTCCCTTACGGCTTTGCAAAAACGGGGAAGAAAAATGGGAAGCGCGCAGTTGCCCGTCGATAAGCGCTATATTGACACAGGCAGCTTGAAGGGGCGCTCCAATTATTTTAGGACTGGTTTAAAACATGCGCGAAAACGGATCTGTTTTAACTTAAGAACAGATACGAAAATATGAGTTATTCAGGCAGTTTTAACTTATAAGCAAATTAAAATTACGAAAAAACAACAACAACAACGAGCAAAACATTTTCGCTTTATGGTACATTCGTCAACATCAATTATTGGAGGGCTAGAGCTTAGAGCGGCTGGCCAATTGGCTGCGGGCAAGATTCATGGTTGCCGCGCCGAGGTCGTGCACACGTCGTCGCCTCGTCGCTAAAAAGAAAAGCCCCTCGCATCGTCGTAGCTTTAGGCTCCGAACGCTATCGGCATTACCAGTGGACCTGGGCTATATAAAGAAGGCCAGAAGCTCAAATATCATTGGAGGGCCTTAAGGAACGCCGGGCGGTGCACATCTCGAGCATTTTATCATCGCAGGCAAGAAGGGATTGCGGCATCAGCGAATAAGATCGCCGAAGAACCAATCCCCAGAAAGAAGCATGATCATGCTAGGCTATGCCCCGCGTTTCTTACGATGTGGGTGACTATAAGGAGTTGTTGTATCCCGTAGCAGGAATGAAGTAAAAGAAGGAAAACACTGCAGGTAACTCGGGAAGAGATGGTGAGGTCATGTTAGAACCGCCGACCTTATTTATCTTACCGAGGTGGTGTCGATCAACTGAAACTGTAGTTAACGAATCCACACCAAACACAAGAAATGCTAAGGCGATGACGAAAACAACACTTTGTGTAGGGAAGGCAGAGGAAACAAATAAAATATTAAGTCTTATCGCCACATAACAATAACTTCACTTCTATACAAATTAGCTATGCAGATAGTAAAACGGAGAAAGGAGGAATAGGCAGAAGATATGCAAATACTGGGTGAGCTCCAAGATGGAATCCGAAGAGATAGAAGACTGGAAGATAACTTATTCGCCACCACTCAATGTATACAAGTTGCAATGAAGAACCAAAATTCTTTATGGTTAGCTTATTTGGACATCAAGGAAGCGTACGATAATGCGAGCCATGAAAAAGTAGTTTTTTTTTTTGTGAAAGTAGTCCAATTGAGAAAATATTTTGTTAGGTTTCTTCAGCAGTTATACACAGACAATAAGGTAGTTATAACGTGGAAAGCAGAAACTACACAACCCGCAGCAATGAAAAGAGGAATAAGGCAGGGCTGTCCACTGTCACCTCTGCTTGTCATAATATATCTCAGTGAAATGGAAAATAAATTAGAGCAGAGCAACTTAGGTTTTGATGTGAATTACATGGATGATGGAAGCATAGAGAAATGTAATACAGGTAATACCAGGACTGATGTATGCGGACGGCATAATACTCATGGCAGATAACCAGGATACATTACAAGAACTAGCTGGAATATATGTGGAAGAAAGGACCGCTTGGGCATGAGTTTTAGTAGTGACAAGTCTGGGGTACTGTTTAATGGCGAAAAGAAGGAACCCACGTGGATGCAAGATACAGTATTAGACCATGTAGGAACATACAAATATCTGGGGGTCTGGCTTAATGAGACAAGGAAATATCTAGAAGAACATGAGGAGAATACAAATAGAAAAGGGAAAAGAAATGAATCTATTATGAAGCTCAAGGCACTATAGAACTATAATAGATATGAAGTGGTCAGAGGTATATGGAAAGGAGTGATTGCACGAGAACTGTCTTTTGGCAATAGAATACTGTGCATGAAATCAGAGGTACAATCAATATTAGAAATTCGACAAAGAAGCGTTGGCCGATTGACACTGGGAGCGCATGGAAAGACACCAAATGAGGGAGTACAGGGGGTCATGGGCCGGCCGTCGTTTGAGAGCAGGGAGGCAATTAGTAAACTGAAATCTGAACAAAAGTTGATCGAAATGGATGATACGCGGTGGGCACAAAAGGTATTCAAGTATTTATATATGAAAAGTTTAAACACAAAATGAACAAACCGAACCAGAAAGCTTACATTTAAATACCTACACACCTGTGATGGGGCTGAGGAAACTACTCTAGTGGAAAAGGGAGGGAAACAGGCAGAAAGAAAAATGTGGGAGGTAAGAATGCAAGAAAAATTAGCTCTAACAATGTGCAGGTAACAAAAACATGACATAAGAAAGGAAAATGTGCTTGACAACTCACTGGGAAGGTCTTTACTGTTTGAGGCGAGAACGAGAGTTCGGAGGACGAAGACGTATAGGGCTAAATTTCAGTAAACAGGCACATTATGTGCCGCCTGCCATAATAAGAGCGCGAAACTAGAGTACTTGGTTTTGAAGTGCACGGAGCTTTGCCCTGCCCATCCTGAAGGGGTAACGGATTTGCCAGAAGCTTTTTAGTTTGCTGGCGATGATGTAAGGACGGAAGAGAAAAAGGTTACTGTCATATTGATGCGATTAGAAGATTGGTTGAAATTATCCAGGAAAAATTTAATGATGCAGAACTAACTAGCATAGCTGAGGAAAGGCGGGACAGAGACAAATTGGGACTCCCTCCTGCGTGGCTCCGGCCCAAAGTATCAACCCTGTCTCCCAGTGGGTCCGGCGCTGGGGTAACGCCGACAAGGTACGACTAGAGGAAAATTGGCGGCTCCCTCGCCGGGGGGAAGAGTCGGCGGTGATGTTTGTAGCTTTTTTTTTTTTTTTTTGCCCGACCCCCCCAAAGGTCATCTTGGTGATATCCCACAATGCCTGGTGATAGTTAGGGGAGACAAATGGTCTTAGAAAGGCGGGAGGAATCATGTTTGTCTTTAGAGACGTAAGCTAGGTGGCGCAAGCTACCACCCGTTACAAAAGGCATAGCCATTAAAATCCATCCATCCATCCAAATATCTCTCGCGTGACATTATAGTTGAAACGATGAAGCGTACGGAATAAAAGAAAATGGAGGTGTCGGTTATGGAAGCGTCCATGGCAGAGCTGTCTGAAAGCGACGTCAAGATGGCTGCTATCGCTGTCTGCTCTTGCGGGCGAGTGTGCGCCAGGCTGCCAGCCTAAAGCTAAGCCGCAGTCAGACTGCTTGGGCGTCACACAAAAGACACGGTGTTCGCGGCCGACAGGATAACAGAATTATTTGCGGACAAGCCTAACGCATCTTCGAAACCTGTTTGCTTCATACAGATGTTTTGAAAATATCTGTTTTCTTGGCGAATTTGACAAGAGCCATGCCTCATCTGCACATGAGGCATGGCTTTTGTATGATGTACGAGTAGTGTGACCACGGACTCATTCATGAATTTGAGCACTATACTCAGGGCACTGCGATGCGGTCAAAGGCAACGTTTGTCAAAGTTACGGGAACGCGTGCACACTAGACATCTCCACCTTTAAGGGTGCAATCAATCTATTCCAGGACAACACATAACAGGTGCTCGCCACCATTCCTTGGGATGGTGGCGAGCTCCTTAAAAACAAGTTGCTGGCAATATTAGCAGAATTTCGAAAGGGATTTTCTTAGGAGGAGCACGAATAATTAGCGAAATGTGTTTAGAAAATTTTATTTACAACAGTGGTGTCATGCCCAGAACAAAGCCAAAACCCGAAAACGCGCTATGTACAGTATATACAGGCTTTCAAGCTAGCCAACCCCGTGCCTAAGGCGCGGGCACGCACCCGCCGCTCGGCAAAGCGCCCGTCCGCGCGACCACTCGCGCCAAGAGGCTCCCCAACCGGTACCGCGCTCGCACGTCCCAGATACACAATAGGGAGTTTTCGTAGACCGCGCTACCCCCTCCGCTAAGCGTTCCGCAACGAAGAAGTCGCTACTGCGCCTGCGCGCCGATAGCCTTGACTGTGGAGTTCCCGCTATCGTAGCGGATTGCGGAGGGCCTTGCGGGACGGCGAAAACGATCTACGAAAACTCCCTAATGAAGCACGCGTGATACCGGACTGACGATCCCGCGGACTGCTCCACCGCCTCATATACTCGATAATTCAGAGATACACATTCGCAGGTGAGCGCTTCTGCAATTATGAAAAAATACGAGTGGGTTTCTTGGTTCTGCGAATAGTTTATATAAAACATAACATCTCGCATTCCAAAGGGGCCATGCAGCGATATTGAATTGCAGTGTTTCTCACTTTACACAAGCTTACTGACACTAGTGGGACACAAGTATTATAATTGAACGCAACGCCGGTGACTTTAGCGTGAAACAGATATGAGAAAAATAGGCGTCAAAAATAGGGTTGTGTGTGTGTTTATACAGCTTAGAACTTGATGTGCCTCAAAGGGCGACGAGTCTCCCAGCTGTAGATGAGAAATTTAGCCAGTGCCGTACAACCGCTAGCCTGGGGTCTTTAACGCGCATCACGGAGTAGTGATACACGACCGCACGCCGGTACGATGCTCATCCAGATCGGTTGATCGTACCGACGACCGCACGCCGGTACGATTCTCAACCGTTGCTGTCATTAGTGGTTTCTATAGTTACGCCGCGCGGCGTTACGATGCTTTTGTCGCGGTGTAATCTCACGATAAAAACGGAATTTTGCTTTTCATCTCTTCCTCGCCAAACCTGATGACGTGGTCATCGAGATTGCAACGTTAGCGTAGTCACGTGGATCACCCGTGTTGGCGTTATTTAAACGCGGCTCATAGATTGGACACGAGAACCTGCTAGCGCTAGACTTCGGTTCGTGACAATCGATGCCTTCCCAAGCATTCGGGTAGTGGATCGTGTCCAATCGCAAACTCAAAAATAGTTTTTAAAATAAGGACCTCATCCAAATGGCCGATTTTTCCAAAGCATAATATTTTGATGAAACGTACACGAAACGCGTAATTTTATGGCTACCGCCCCCCCCCCCCCCCCCCCCCCCCCCCCCGGGAACGTGGGGTTAAGGCTTAATACCCATGGAGCATGGGTATTGAGCTGCCTCCAATCAAAATGTTCGTTAAGAAACAACAACAACAACACCATGTTCACTTTGTAATTAAGAGGTGTTATCATAGCGTTACTGTAATATCATAATCCCTACCGCTATGCCGGAACCCTCGCCGGGAACGTAGAAGGAACGAACCGCGGGGCCACTAATTATATACCGTCCCTACTCTTCTTTATCTCTCAGGAACGCTGTATGATGACAGTTGGCTAAAATATTCTCTTTACTGCGATTCTTTGCTCGACCGGCTCATTAATGATGACCGTGTTGCGGTGACGCTGCGCTAACACGCTCTATCATGAGCGACAAGGCTTTTGTCGCTTGGTCAATCGCCCATCTTCGTGATAACGAGCAACAAGAACAAGGTAAATACTAAATCCGACGCGGACAAATGTTGCACGACACCGACACACACACACACGTGCTAACCTGCTGCATGGGTGATTAATTAGTGTTTACTCAATTGTATACGTTTCTTACTGTCGTATGATACATACGCGATTATTCCGATAAATGAAACACTCTCTCGCTTTACTTTCAAGTATAAACTGTGAATCGCCGCGGTCTGTATTTAGAGGCGACCTAAGTGAACCGCAGTGCTTCATTTTAGCCCGGGGTCAAATTTCGGTGTTTTCCCAGAATTGCGAGAAAGTTGTAGTGGAGAATAGGTCTTGCTAAAGTGCTTTCTTGTTATATCTGATGTTCCTGAGCCCACCTATAATGTTGCTGTGAAGCCAACATCCATGAGCCGAACAAACACTGAAAGTGAAGCCAAAAAGCTGCTTTTTTCGCTGAATGTCTGGAGAAGCCAGCGAAAAAGGTTCAGCCAAATTTTGTATCTACTGATTCTGAACCTAATGGGCAATCAAGAAAAAACGTTAAAAGAAAGTAACAAGAGGCATGTTTCTTTAGAAAATAAGTTTTCAATAACTCAAAATTGAAAAAAAACAAAAACCAAAATGTGTAGCTGATTTTTTTCTAAAAATGTACAAAAAAAGTCTAATATTTATGCGATAATTTCGTGGTTCTCGGCATCGTGGGCAATCAATGCGAAAAGTAAAAATAAATAAATAATAGGAATGTTATTTTTGAGAAGACGATTTGGGTTGTGAACAAATATGGAGCGAAAAGGCGGCTTAGTTTTTCGGTACTGTGTCAAAAAAGGCGGCTAATTATCTCGGCAATGCAAAAAAGGTAAACCAATACAAATACACTGTGCTTTTATACCTACGAAAAGTCAACACAAAACTTGGCAAACCTTTTTCAAAACGATATACTAAAATTTTAAGTTTTAAGTTTTATAACTTTTTACCAAGTTTGTAGCAAGATATATTATTTTTCATAAATATTATTAGCATAAACTCTAAATCATCAAAGTTGTTTTATGTCATTATTCTTAAGGGTCGATATTCAGCAATAATCTGAATACGAGGCACAATTGTATTGTTAAGCTTACGACTTTATAAAAAAATAACCATAACACGTAAAAATAAGTTGTCGTTTAAAAATAATCCGCAATAATCCCTGCAACGTAACAAAAAGGAAATACTTATATTAGCAGACAAAGTGAAGCGAATAGTTGATAAACAACGTTCAAAACTGCGACAAAATCAAATCGAGTTATCAACGTATTCCACCACCACGTGACACTTCAGAATTCTTTTTCTGCAAAACTGTCAGCTTCTAATTTTTCTGAAATGCAGTTTTGCTCATTGCGGAAATTGAGCTACCCAATTTTGTTTTTCGCAAAAATTAAAAAAAAGCACTGTTAGACAAGTTTGGTAGAATTCAAATTAGATCACGTCCTTCTCTTTTAACAATTAACACCACAGAAGAATGTTTGGGTCGCCAAGATGCATTTTGTTCTCTCAGCCATTACACACCGGTTCTGTCTCGCCGGTGAGACTCGGGCATAAGAACCAGAGTAGTTAAAGTATTCAATGTTCAGCAGCGACTGGATTTAAGGAACGTCTAATTGTTGATTCCAGAACGTGCTTGATCTTATGTCCCAAACACGTACAGGACATGCAATTAATATGGATGGCCGAGTGGTGGTTGGGGGTCCGTATATTCCCAGACGTGCTGCCACTCTTTTCTTTTTTAAATCTAATCTGTGTGTGTCGCTTTGGCTCGTCCGGGAGAAAGAAAACAAACTGCCATTAAATCAGCGGAGCAACACACACACACACACACACACACACAAAAAAAAAAAGCAAAACCACGCCGAAAAGAAATAAACAAACAAAAAATCCGGAGTTTGATTGCGAAGCACGCCCGTGTCGCCATCTATCCGGACCAGTAGACACCAACTTTATTACGAAGCGCTGTTCTCCTAAAATGCGGCAGCACCGTTCCTACGAGAGCGAAGCGGCGGTGCACGCTTTACAGGGCGCGCTTTTCTGAATAAGAATTTTGGAGGGAAAGAATGGATAGAGACACCCGTTTCGGACAGGTACCTTGACCAAATGTTGGCAAGGGAGGGAACTTGAAAAAAGTATCTCAAGTAAAAGCGCGCATTTGGAACAAAATACTGCGTATCCTCGCGGATATATTTTTTAAGGGAACGCAAGAGCCTTGTTTGTACACTGAAAACAACTTCTTTATTACGTAAACCTGGAGAGATTTTAAACGATATTTACTTTTGCTAGAATAGTTGTGGCCGCTGGATGGCGTTTTCTTTTTTACAGCGGAGTTGTTAAGGGCTAGTTTCCCCAGTTTCGTGTCCGGTACCAAACAAATGTCGTCACAAAACTACACAAACCTTTGGACAGCTACCGCCATCTATGAGCGACGGCGGCAACCTTTCCAGTCTTTCCGTCAAGGTGCGCGATGGTCCGGTAGTCGTCGTCGTGTACGTCCCCCCCCCCCCCCCCCCCCCCCACACTCCGCGACGCCCAAGAAAGACATTGAAGCATTCATGATGGACGTCTTCGGCTGGGACATGCTCGGCGACGACACGTCTTCCGTTGTGACGGGTGACTTTAACGTTGGCATTGCACGCCAGGAGGGGAAGTGGTTATCTTCGTTTATGCTCGAGCGCTTCGGGCTTGCGTGTGTGAACGAACCAACGGTGCCCACGACCAGGCATCGGACGTGAATAAACCTCGTCTTCACGGAGAACGTGCCTGCCGACAGCGTACACCCTAAGGCGGTGTACCACAGCGATCACAAGGCCATGGTCACTGTGGTTACACAATAAATAGCAACCTTGGATTATTACTATATATATGTGTGATTCTTTAATCATTCAAATAACCAATCACCCAATTACACCTTAATACTTACATTTATAAATACTTCATTCCCACCATAGTGCAGCTTCGCTTGTCTTCCTTTTTCACCAGAGTGGAACGGCTGACAGTTTTATTTTATTTGGGTATGCAAATCAGCTTTGTTTTTTTTGTACTTTATTGCCTATACGTACAATAAGCGTCGCTGTACTCTTAGTATCAGCATTGCTTTGTAGTGTCAAGTACGCAAAAACGGGAAAGGCGCGGTCGTAGATATTATCACCCCATAACAAGGGAAAGAGAGGAATTGAAAAGTTGAGAGGATTAAAATATCTTTTGTTCGTTGTAGTGGCAAATCAGGAATTTCAAAGGACAAAAACTAATTGGTAAGGGCCCGGGAATAGCTGTTTTGTAAAGACAGGCTTAATGCAGACAGGCTTAATGCAGACAAAGGCAGAGATAATCTGCCTTTTGTCCTGTTACCCTTGACCTAGTGTCTAAATAAAACCAATTCAATTCAATTAAATTCAGTAATGAAACATATTGCAAGTGACCGCAAACCCATGTTAGCACAAATAAAAACAAAATATATTTAAATGTTTTTTGCACGTGCCCATATCATACTGAATAGGCAGTATATAGTTGTTTTACAAATATATGATAAACCGGAGTTCCAACTTTCATATAATAACCAATGCTTATTTGAAAACGAACTTCACATACAATTTTTGCTTCACGTTAAGTATTGAAGGCATTTTCCGGTGATGCCCGGAAGTTACTAAGCTTTCGCGCTAGTCACGTAGAGAGGGCCTAGATATAGTCATATGAGATTTTTGTTTCATTAAAAGAAGCCCCAATATTTGTGAAATCAATTATGAGCATCAATACGAAACTTCCCGCCAAATGTCGCAAGTATGAATGGCTGGCCGTTGTGTGACGTCATATCGAGCATGGGTTGCGGGACGATGTCAGAGTTGCGGGACGATGGTGCATGCAAATAATATCGTCGATAAACTGAGTTAACACCAATACCGTAAATCCTGTCTTCATTAGAACAAAATTATTTCACTGAGACATCAATCGAGAGCAATCGAAATAAAAGTTGACATAGCACAGCGACTCGTTGAGCGGCATGACCTAATTTAGTGAATGTAAGGGCACGTAGATCGTAGCGGATTACGTCAAGTATACCTCCCTAACTTGTTGTAATTCAGGAGAACACATAAGGTGGCAGGGGGATCACAGTTCGCTAGGAGGATTACGGATTGTAGAAGGTAAACGAAGAACGCTAAGCACTTGAAGTTTTTGGGAGAATTCGGATTTAAAGTATGGAACTGTGTGTCAATTAATAAAAGTTATTTAAGTTATCAGGTACAGTGTACAAATACAACAAGGCGGGCTTTGTGTACTTTAAAACGTGTTTTTTTTTACATTAGTGAAGATAAAAAAAGTCTGCCGAGCAACACGCGGTAATATTCCAATAAAAATGATATTAGTTGAAAATTTCAATCGCGCAGCCTATCACACCCACTTTCGGTAAATACATTGGTGGACATATTAAAAGAATTGTAATGCACCCATGGTAAATAACTTAAGATTGACTGGACTTGCTTAAAAACCATAAATGACAATTGATAATAAAAGAACCCAAAGAAATCAATGTTGCTGGGTTTTATTTTATCTCAAATGAATTAAATTCTAATGCATTTACCTTCAAAACCATTTTATCAAAACGCGTTTTTTTTCTTACGTTTTCTTTTTTTTATTATGCCGGGAAGCTTCAATACAGAAGTTTACGTGGTCTAGAGGTCTGTCCAAGAAAGGGCACACGTGGCTCGTGAACCTTTTTTGCGCGGATAAATGTAACGTTTTTCGGCCGCACCCGTTTTTATTCAGACGATATTTAGAGCCCAAGACTTCCTAACGATGGCCACATGACTGGTCTCCTAATGGGTGCCCTGTACTTGATATAAAGAGATACTGAAATGAAAATTGAAATATACCTTGTGGTATTCTTCGGGGTAATCTCGCTCTACTAATAATGGCCCCCGATCGGTATGCGCTTCGCTTGTCTCCCAGGGAGTGACACAACACAACGAGAAGACAACAAATGGGCTTACTCTACCTCCCGGCTGCCCTCCTCGAGAGCCGGCAGTCCGGGCCCGCCGACCCTGGTTGTCGCCCGTCGTTCAGAGCTCGCAGTCGGAGCTCGCAGCTCGCAGCTCGGAGCTCAGAGCTCGCAGCTCGCAGTGTCCAGGCCTGCGGATTGTCTTTCCCAAGCCAGCGCTGCGCAGACATGCTGTCCCGAGCTATCGCAGTCCGAGTCTCGCTGCGGAACCACCCCGGGATCGTGATGACCCAGGCCGAAATAGCTAGGGCTCACCGTTTCTGCCGGTCCTGGCCAGAACCTCGCTGGTGGACCGCTCCGGGGATCGCCATGGGCCAGACCAGCCAGAAAGGCTTCATCGTTCCCGCCCGGCCCCAGCCTCGTGCAGCACGTTCTGCGGAAGGCTGGGGCCGCGCGGAACGTTTTTTCTCGCGCCAGCTTGTGCCTCTTCGGCCGACCGCCTGTCGCGTGCCCTCCGCCCCGTCTTCTTCCACCCTCGTTTCCCACACTCTCCCACTGCGGAAGACTTCCAGTACACGGGATTTAATGGGCCTCAGAGAGGAGTTCTTCCACGTCGATGGACTCGAAAGACAGGTGAGAGCTCTGGTCGGAGCCGTGTGAGGTGTCGGAGAGGCGGGTGCTCTTGGTCTTGCCGGAGTGGCCATGTTGCAGCGTCCGAACGCGGCGTAGGTAGTGGTGGGATATTTGGCGTCGGTCTTTCTTGGTGCCGGCCTCAGCTAGCTCTTTTAGCGAAGCCGGCAGACAATGTCGACCTGTCCATCGCTCGCTGTCCCACTCACCACGATGCAGCAGGAGGCCTGCTCTAAGCTGGTCCCCCCAAGGCGGGAGGATCCGCCCCGTTCCGCATGGAGATCGCGGCGGGCGTAGTACTTCCCGCTTGAACCGTTCGTCAGGCCGAACAAGTGTCAGGCACCCTGAGCACTTGGCAAAACAAATGGGTTCATGTTTGCTGCCGGTGAGCTTCCTGGTTGACGCTGTTTATCGCAGTCTTTCTAAGAAGCCATTCTGCGCAGAACAAAGTGTTAAAACAACACACAACGAACAAATACTCTGCCGCAGATTGTGGTAGTGACCAAAGCCTCCACTGCAAAATTGCTTGCTGACGGGTTTGTGTACCGTGCGGCTAACTTGGCGAGTCCGCATTCCGGAGCTCGCTCATGGGTCACCAGCAGCAGGGGATTTCCTGTGTCCTATTGCAACCTCGTGTTAATCACTTTTCCCATCGCGACGGTAGTATCCCTTCAAGTCAGCGATGTGAACCGCGCCAGACACCTCGTTTGTATTTCGCCGAGTAAGCCTAGAAGCAAGACACGATGCTCGCGTCTTTAGCTCCGGTGCTCTTCTCATTTCGGAGCAAGCGATGCGGCAAAACCCCTAGCTGCGTTGCTCAAAGCGTGAGTTTCCTTCAGGACTACGTAATGATGGTGTAAAACTAGTCCTTTTGCGCAAGGGAAGCGATCTAAAGCCTGCGGCGGGATGGCCATACCATGCCCGCGTTCCGCAATGGCCGCGTACACCGTGTGCGACTCGATGTAAGCGTCAGCTTACCGTTCCGTCCACGTGCATATGGGCTCTGGGGACTCCTCGGTCGTCGGGGGAGACAGCACCTCAGCGTAAAAGCCGGCTTGAACCGTTCGCGCCTCAAGGCAAGCTGAACAGCTACGTATAAGCCCACTTAAATGTCTCCCGCCTCATCCCCGGCCAGGTCGTGACGCGACATAAGTTATGAAAAGTCTTGCTGTCACTGCCATGACCGGCCAGAATGAAGTCGGAAAAGCATCCTATAAATCCCTTCCGTAGCTTTCTAGAAACAACAAACCTGAAGGGAGTGTCGTCCCCCTGCCTTTCGTCGTTCGTCGGGATGACACGAAGCAACAAGCCGTCTTGGACCAGCAGATACGAATGGTAGGGCTCATTAACTCGCCTGCCAGCGTTCCCGGTGTCAACTGCTATCACCGCAATTTTTCCGACACCCGCTAACAAACTCGTCCGCCAGCACTTCCGGTGTCAACTGCTGTTCCTGCAATTTAGCCGACACCCGCTGACAATCTCGTCCGCCAGCGTTCCCGTTGTCAACTGCTAGTCCCGCAATTTTTACGACACACGCTAACAAACACGTTTGCCAGCGTTCCCGGTGTCAACTGCTGTTCCTGCAATTCTTCTGATACCCGCGGACAGAAACTCATCTGCACCTTGGGCCTCGACAACTGCCTACTTGCTCACCGTACCACCCCAAGTCTAAGTCCTAAATCTGTCTTCTCGTCTTACAAATCCTAAATCTGCAATGAGTCCTGGCTGTTTCCCCTCCTGCCAGTCGTTATCCTGCCTTCCAGCGAACATGCGGTGCCTCTCCTCTGCCTCCGAAGTTTACATCTTACCCGTACTCCTCGTAAACCCCCCGGTTGCATCACCTCCTCCCAACCGCTATTCTGGGGTGCTAGAGAGAGCGTGTCCGCAACCTCGTCTTTCGAGTCCTTTCGGTACTTAACACGAGGAGACACCTGCTGAGCTCTGCTGTGAGACAAGTCGCCAAAAATTCCAACAGACTTTGTCTTGACGGACATCGTTAGCATTAGTGAACAACTCGCTCAACGAATCCATGGGACTCGCTGGGGACGACTAGAAGCAAATAAGGGCCCCAAGACCGAGTCAAGCTGTCTCAACAGCTTTTTGTCTGGGACCCCTTCCAGTGTTTCAGGAAAATAAAGCTTTGCTTTGATTTGATTTGAAAGGCATACCGACCGGGCCCCATGTTGGATCCTCCATTTGTGGTATTATTTGTGGTAATCTCGCTCCACTAATAATCGACCCCGATCGGTGTGCGCTTCGCTCGTCTTCCAGGGAGTGACACAACACAACGAGAAGACAGCGAATGGGCTTACTGTACCTCCCGGTTGCCCGTCCTCGACAGCCGGCAGTCAGGGCCCGCCGACCCTGGTTGTCGCCCGTCGTTCAAAGCTCGCAGTCGGAGTCCGTGTCCAGGCCTGCGGATCGTTCCTCCCACGCCAGCGCTGCGCAGGCTAGCTGTCCCGGGCTATCGCAGCCCGAGTCTCGCTGCGGAACCACCCCGGGATCATCATGGCCCAGGCCGGAATGGTCAGGGCTCTCCGTTCCCGCCGGCTCTATCAAAACCTCACTGGTGGACCGCTCCGGGGATCGCCATGGTACAGACCAGCCAGAACGACTATATTGTTCCTGCCCGGCCCCAACCTCGCGCAGCACGTTCTGTCTCACGCCAGCTCGTGCCTCTTCGACCGACCACCTGTCACGTGCCCTCCGCCCCGGCTTCTTCCACCCTCGTCTCCCTCAACCTTTCACGTTCAGAAAAAACTGAAGTACTGTAAACAATATCTGCTATTCACGCTTGCACGCTTAAAGTTTCAACGAATGGTTATGTTTTTCCCTTCTGGCTGGAGTGGTTGTGGGCTTCGCGACATGGTGACGTCAGCGCGCTACAACTTAGCTGTTCAAGGTGTCCGAGAACTAGTTGGACGACACACTGGCGGAGGTGAAGTGACTCACATGCTCCCCAAAACTACACTTACCGTTTTCCCTTTTATTCTTACCCCATCCCCCTATTCCTTTCTTTTCCCCAGTCGCAGCAATTAGATAGGCATGGGATGGGAGGGAAGGAAAATTCGGTTAGGCCAAGTTTGACAGGCTACGCGTGCTCAGGGCTCGGCGCCATACTTCAGTAGAGCGGCGTTTTTTTAGGAGACAGATGACGTAACGACACCCCAAGAAGTTTTGAGGACATCCGCAAGGTGCAATAAGGTAATTGGTTTATTCGTCTTAAACTTTAATGTTTTTCTAGAAAAAAAAAAGTGTGCCTCTGTGATGTTGTCAAACATACCCGACGCCTACGAAAAAAAAAAAGAGGCTAGAATTTTGTTTTAGTATTTCTTAAACAGAAGGAAATAAGCTCCTTGTGCTTGTCTTACTTCGTCTTTGTCTTTGCTGTATCCGGCGCTTTTACACCTTTTAAGACCATGAAAGAACTGACCCAAATAACCACCTTACTGTCATATCGGTCTGTGTAAAAAAATAAAAAAAATATATATAACAACGCTTAACGGCAGGATGGTCTGTGGAGACAGGCGCTCATAAGCATATTATTAGAGGGTCTACCTGTGCCGCTTGGCTTTAAAAAACCAAATGAGAAGACGGATATGAAAAATAACTATAGGGGTTTTAAAAAACAAAGACAATAACACATATATATTTATTTGCCAAAAAAGGGGATATTGGTTTAGTTTTGTAAAAACAAGCTCAATACAGAAAGCAGTAAAAACAATATTTTAAAAATCATAATCTTAATACAACAGGTCGATATGTTTCAATTTGATAGGGAATACCTTTATAGCACTATACAAGTGAAATCTTGACACGTCAATTTATCCCCCCCCCCCCCAAAAAAAAAAAAGAAAAATAGGTTTTTGCAATAAGTTAAAATTTATTGTCGAAACTTGGCCTACCCTGTAAATTTTTACATATGAAAGCTCACCGATAAAATATGTAGGAATGGATGCTCTTTAACCATTTGGCACAAAGGCAACAAAAATCCAAATATGTAGCACAAAATTGTAAAGATCTGCCTAGTGTCTTCCGCGCGGATGTGTAAGCTACTCAAGAATGCACCACTATACGTTGATGCGAAGGGGGAAAAAACAATATTTAAGTAAGTATGACGCGTTCATTTTTTTGTGCTTTAAGAAGAAAACATCTTGTGCAAGGGAGAAAGTCACGTTCACCCAGACTAAGAGAGCACGGATGAAAATTAAGAATGGCGTATTTCCCCATCCAAAAATGAGGAAACTTCGCAAGCTTTCCGCTGACTGCCGGCAGCATGTCATGTACGTCGGACCCTGGATCTGCTTGACAGTTCAGACGTTGTCAAAGGTTTCGCAGTATGAATCTCTGCCAGAGGTAAATCTCGTAAGGGCTAACAACGTGTAGTTTTTAAAACGTGCACATTGCTGTTTTGAAAGTGCATGACCGGTAGTGGTGGGAGAGTGCTTGTCTTGCATTCTGTGAAAAGAAACGCGTGGACAGGTTGCATGCTTTATAAATTACAAAGGGTATTATGATTGCTAATTTTGGTTGGATACGGGTTCTGTACTCTCAAGGCTGCCACAGTACGCACATTTAAAATGACAGTTACTCACTCAAGTTACGGTCTCTCTCGTAAAAAAGAAACATTATCTAAATGGTGCCTCTTGTGTGGAAGTTTAGGAAACGAGTAATGTTACTTTGAAAATTTAGCGGAAAGACATTTAACGCCTTGGTGCAAGCACAGTTTGTGACAATTGCATCAGTCCATCTGCAATGTAAATCATGAATTCACGCTTTATGAATAAGAAAGAGTATCTTTAAGATTGTTAATTTTGGCTACATACATTTTCCATTGTCTCATACCTTCCACACTACGCACATTAAAAATGACAGTTGCTCACTCAAGTAAAGGTCTTTCTCGAAAAAGAGAAATATTGCCTGACCGGGGCCCGTTGTTTTGTAAGTATCGGAAGTGGAGTAACGCAACTCTGAAACTTTAGCGCACAGACTTCTAACGTATTGGTGCAAGCACAGTTCGTCACTATTGCATCAGCCCCTTTGAAATGCAAATCATGAGCATTTGTTGTGAACATGTGTACACGACGCACATACATTTTGTTGCCTTTTAAATCGCACCAACTGAGACTTGTTAGAGGCGGTCGAAGTTTCGCGTGTAATACACGACCACCACGGTAAGAAAGAAAGGAAAAGCTATTTATAAAACTACTTTGAAGACACGTCTCTTCAAAAGAAAATGCTTCACTGTGCGTTTTCAGATACTTAGCAACTTCTATGCCATAACTAGTATATTTTATTAAGAAATTAAACAACATATGCGTGATGTTTGGTTTCAAAGCCAACGTTCAATTTGTTTCATCGAAGTCTGAATAGCACAGTGCAGTAGTTCTTAACCGTTGACGTTTCGCGGACCCCCTGTGGATCGGCGGAGATGATGGAGGACCCCGTTTGTGATGAGGGTAAAGGAAAGATAGAGTCGAATTATGTTAATGATTTATTAAATGGATGTAATTAAAAGCTATGCTTCTCTCATGGATGTACACACGAGAAAACTCACCCGTAAATTGGAACGTTTCGTATGAATGTGAAAGACAGACAACTTTTATTGCTGGGCTTGACTGATGAGGCAGGGTTTCGCGAACCCTTAGAATGCCTTCGTGGACCGACATTTGAGAAGGACTGGCTTAGTGGAATTTTCGTAGACCAAGAGATAACGAGTACTGCTTGCAGTATAATTTTGCCACTGCGGTATGACTTCTAACAGTAAGGATTTCATTATGCGTTATTTTGTTTATTACCCAACCGTCCGTGTTTAAACAGGAACTTAGACATCAATATTTCGTCACCGCGGTATGACTACTAACCTGTGTGTTTTATCGTGCGTTATATTTCTGATTACCAATTTGTTCCCGATTAGACAGGAACTCATACAAAAATGTCGCTAACTTGATAGAAAAAAAAATTAATAAAACGGACTTTTGAATGAAAACTCCTCCACACAAAACGTGTACCTGTTTGACGCGGTCATTCTATACAAGGACAATCGTCAAGTTTCTCAGATGCTTCCGGCCACTTCAATGCAGCCAGCGTTCGTTTGTCTTCGTTAAAAGCCGCTTCCAAGAGAATCAGTAAATTTTCCTCGAGACTTTAATATTAAGAATCTGTTCTAAACGAGAGGAAATGCCTGAAAAACGTCAAATATCTGGATAGGTACTCGTGCACGCGCAACTCGCGTTCCTAGTGCATACTCTTTAATCATGAGAGCCAAAGTATTATCAAAAATCAGAAATTAGTTTTTTCTTTATTAATTAGCGCCGAGTTGTTTCGGTGGCGTGATGTTATGGTTTTCGTTCGTGACAAAATGAACATGATTAGCCTCGCCGTGATTGGCAAGATTTGCGTTGCCGTGAGCCGGCGACTGGGCTGGCATTAGCAGCAGACAGAAAGCTGCGGTTTGGCCAATCGCAAACTTAGACAACAGCGACGCTTTTGGTCACGCACGTCCCTAATACTGAAAAAAAAAAGGCTTGCCCCTGATAATAATAGTAACGGAAAGATGTCAAATAGAAGCAGATTGGTGCATGCGAAATTAAAATACAAAAACATCACGCGACAAGATGCTTC
The DNA here is from genome assembly GCF_016920785.2 of Ixodes scapularis. Taxonomy (NCBI): domain Eukaryota; kingdom Metazoa; phylum Arthropoda; class Arachnida; order Ixodida; family Ixodidae; genus Ixodes; species Ixodes scapularis. Next base: position 23,640,382 of record NW_024609868.1, read on the forward strand.
CACAGAACGGTCGCCAATGTGAAGCCCCGAGGAGATGTCCACCGTTGATTTTACTCGGAGTCACGGCTCCGTCCTTGGACGAAACTGAGAGCTCCCGATAACGATGATTGTCACGGACCGCGTTTGTTGACCAGTCCGTAGCGCATGGTGGGGACAGCGCGTTATCGCCGTTCACCACGGAGACGTGGAGCGCGCGGGAAGGTCACGAGGGGTTCACACGAAGTCACGTGACCCTTTTGACGCCACTAACGCCACGCCGTTCCTGGGTGGTACACTTTATCCTGGAGTGCCCGATAAGAGGCTCTGTTTGCGTACGTCCAGCGGTGTGTAGTCGATTGCCCCCTAGTGGGCAGCTCTGAGGGTTGACGCCGCCCTCGCTGCAGCTTATCGTTTCGGAAGTGTCGCCTGTATGCTCCGTCCGCCCTTAAGCTGACAGTGAGGTGGAAGCTACGTGCTCGTTGGACCAATCACAGGTGTAGCTTGAGCCACATGATCACGCTTCCGCCCGTACCCATACGCAGAGCGCGTGGTCCGGTGACGAAAAGGAGATGGTTGATTTGTCCGGTGAGCCCGTAGCACCTACCTTACTGTCAGCTTGGGGGTGAACGGAGCATAGGCCAGGACTCGAGGCGGGCAAAATGCGGCCGCTAAAGACCCGGATTTAGTCGAAAAAGATTCTGCAGAGCCAATGGAAAGTTTGAGTAGATCGTTTGGATAACCATATTAAATATAACCGATGCTTCACTGACGACTTTTGTGTGTGCATCATTCGTTACACTTATCGGGCATCGCTATCAGAACGCAGAAACGATCGAGTACAACTCCCTTATTTCAGAGTACCAGCACAGAAACGTTTCGAAAAAACGGAACTACCGATACGCTATACTCTGTTCCACCTTATGACGAACGGCAGCTAAAGCTACGACCCTTTGTAGCCAATTCAGTGCTGGAAATGAATCACGTGACTTCACGTGACGTGAGTCGTGAATCACGAATGAATTACCAGAGGTCACGTGATATTCATTCGGTTTTGGATTGGCTCCGATAACTCGCAGCATCGATTGTAAGGTGAAACGGAGCGTAATTTGGTTTACGTTAGACGAACGCCTAAGAGCATCGAGCACAGCGGGGGAACGAAAGGGGCTTTCGTTGGACTTTGATCCGTTTTGTATAACCCGACGCACATCTTCACCCTGTTGCAGGTTAAGAAAAGTGGGACAGGCTCCTTCCATGAAGCCCTTCACTCTTTCCACTTTGGCAGAGCGAACGTTGGAGAAGAGGCAAGGAGGACCTCGCCTCCTCTCCCGTGGTCGCTCTGCCAAAGTGGAAAGAGTGAAGGGCTTCGTGGTAGGAGCCTGTTCCGCTTTTCTTTACCTGCGACAAAATGGAGCTGAGATATTAGGTAGAGAAGAACCAGAAAAAACCTGACCAGGGCATTGTATTGGGGAGGAGATCGAACAGTCACGCCTCTAGCGGCACGCTTCAGCTGTGGGAACAACAAACCAAATTTTCTTGTTTGTTTTTGATCAGCGATATAGAAGATGACGATTCGAAGGCCGCTCCTCGCGCGACCAAAGCGCTGGTAAAAGCGAAGCGCTCGTGCTCAGACCGTGCATGACGAGGTTCAATTTCTTTGTTATGCTGTGTTAGTAAACACCGGACTGTGGGTATAACAAGCTCGATAAAGCGCCCCTTATAGTTCGATCTCCTACGGTTTATGGGGGAGACACCTCGTCGATCGGGGCTGCGCAGGCAACGGGCATGGATAACGAAAGCACCACTCGCTTGACGGCGCAAGGCCAACACCATTTGGGATAATCAGAGCCCGTGATGATGTCAAACTAGCGTCTCGACGTCATCGCAACGAGATCGAGCGGGGACACCGATAAGACACGAGTGCTGCGTAAGCGTTCAGCTCGGCTTCGTGCTCATTCATTGTGTCGAAGGACGCTCGACGTTAAGCTCGGACCTAATATCTGCGTTGGCGCCACCCGAGGGCAATCGTTTAACGTGGAGGTGGAGGATCTTGTTCGCGGGCTTTGATAATTCTGGTGTTAGTAAGGCTCCCCCAGTATCAGTTCATTCATTTTGTGGCGCCCCCTGACGAAGGGAATAGATCCTTCTCAAAGTTCCGTCAAGCAACGTTTGCCGTCGCCATTGCTTGGCCACGTAGCGTGTGATTGGACCCGAGTCCTCACCGAACGCTGACCTCACGCTCGTTTTTAATAAGAGCTGAGCCGAGTTCATACCGAACTCTGACGCAACACTCGCGTCCAGTACATGCCAGATTACGTGATCGAGCAATGGTGAACAGGTGATGGCGCGGACTTATGAAAAGGCTCTATTAACATACATAAGTCGTGTCTATGACCTAAGTCATAAACGTGACTTATGAAAAAAAATCTGCATTCGAGAGTTCCCAAGTTTTGCCCATGTTATTCAGATATCGATTCTGATTGGGTACACACACCGATAAGAAACGGTCTGTCCATAGGTATTGCGTAAAACATAGCCACTAGAGCTACTCAACAAGCCAAGCTTAGGGTACCGGTATCGGCACTTCATTCCCGGATTATCTTGTGAGCGCCGCCATTTTTGAGCTTAGTGCAGATTGAGCGCAATCGTCGATAGTTACGATTCAAGAATGGGAACTTTAGATGCGGTATCAGAAAGTTTCGGACAATATAGGTTTGCTTTATCGCGAACTGTTTTAACAATTCAAGAGGGATGCAAAAGCTTTACTTAGGGTTTCAGATAAATTGTCGGATTAATCGGAAAACCGTGATTTTAAGCACCAAGATGGCTGGACTGTCTTTACTCAGCAGCGTAGCCGACTTAGTTATTGATAGCCACGTTTAAAGGGACGCTGAACCAAACATTTCAATGTCCATAATAAGTGACGCACGATCTTTGCATGAGCCAGCAACTGCCGGTGTGCGAGAGCACACACAACGAAATTGACGTCACAGCCAAGATGGCTGGACTGTCTTTACTCAGCAGCGTAGCCGACTTAGTTATTGATAGCCACGTTTAAAGGGACGCTGAACCAAACATTTCAATGTCCATTATAAGTGACGCACGACCTTTGCATGAGCCAGCAACTGCCGGTGTGCGAGAGCACACACAACGAAATTGACGTCACAGTCTCCCATTCACGGTTAAGATGAAAGTGAGATGTGTGGACTCTAGGGAAAAGAAGAATAAAGACAAGGCTTTCATTTTTACGGTGGAGTCTGATGTAAAAGGTAAGCGATTAATTGGTCCAACAAGCAGGTAGCTTTCGCTTCTGGAGTTGAAAAGCCTGTCTTTATTCTCCTTTGTATCGAAGCTCATGCATTTCAATGGGGGACTGGTATACGTCAATTTCGTTGCGTGTGCTCGCGCAGACCGGCGGCTGCTGGCTCGTGGAAAGAACGTGCGCCACCTATTATTGACAGTAAAATGTTTGGTTCAGTATCCCTTTAATGCGATTCATACAGACAGACAGTCTTTTTATTGGGTTGGGTAGCTGATCAGAGTCGATTTCGAATAACCTAGGCAAAACTAGGCACTCTTGAACTTACGTGTTTTTCTTCTTCTTGTCTTGTTGCACGTGTGCACTGCAAGGAGGGTCCATTTGGCACAACTGCGATGCTGCTTTGCAGCACATCTGCGCGTTTATTTTCCACTTCACAAACACAGAAACGACCGGGATTTTCCGTTTCCGGTGCAAGCCTATAAAAGTAAGGCATGCGCTAAACAGTTGTTCCTGGTGGCAGTTTGTGACTTGTAACTCACGAGACTTGCGGTTAAAAATGTGCACACGATGTAAAAATAAAAAAAAGTAACAATATTCAAATACAGCAATTTGAAATAATTTTGTCAGAAGTGAGAGAATGCAGGCGAGCTGGTTGAAAACTATCTTCCCGTCTCGGGATCTATAAGTATGTTGTAATCAATGTTTATTTCCTTTGACTAAAAAATTACATCATTAAAAAAAAGAAAAGAAAACTGAGCAATCGTGGAGAACGCAAGCCTTTTAGCTTACGTTACATTTTAGATTACCTTGTCGCAAGAGAATCAGGCACGTTGAATAACTTCGTGATTGTTTATAAGTTTGGATGTAGTAGTAGTAGTAAGCGTTTTATTGGAAAGGAAAACCTGAACAGTTGGCCACTCCTAAAAATGGGGGCGAGTCAGTTCAGGGTTGAGGAATGGGTTAGAGGAGAGACAGATTAAAAGAAAAGAAAGAGAGAGAGGGAGAGAGATAAAAACAAAGGGAAGGGGTGGATGACTGTCACTTGTTGGCACTCTGCACTTAAGGTCGGGTACTTGTGGTTTATAGGCGATCGAATAATTCTGTGTCTTCTAAAAATGTGAGGAGACGTGAGAATGTTTTAGAAGCGGTCCCGGCCGGACCCGGGGGAAAAAGAATTTCCTCTGTAGTGGCATGTGCGACGCCGGCGCACTGCAGGCCGTCGATGAGGGATCTTCTCTCTTCCGTTAACGCCGTGCAGTCCCAGAGGAGGTGGTCGAAGTCCTCAGGAACATTGCAGGTTGGGCAGAGGGGGTCGACGGCAGAGTTTATGCGGTGGAGGGCTTTCGCCGTGAAGGCACATCCGGTGCTTAGCCTGTGCAGCAAGGAGGCGCTGGCTCGTTGTAGCTTCGGTGGGACACGTACAGGAGGTTTTCCGCCAGAAACCCGTGGGTCCGGGTGATTAAGGATTATATCTTGATGTATAAGTAGTTTGGCTTCGTGTATTTTAGGTATTGTTACCACTGGGACATCAAGGTGATGAGTCGCTGCAGCGAGTTGGTCAGCGGCCTCGTTGCCCGAGATGCCAGTGTGCGAAGGCACCCACTGAAAGGTTAATTGCCAGCCCTTTGCTTGTAGGCTTCTCGCTACGTGCGAGACAAATCGAGCGTATTGCGGTGCGTCTTCAAGACGATCTAGCTGTTGCAGCGCCATCCTAGAGTCTGTGAGGATTAAAGGAGCTGTGCAACGATATTCAATTGGAATGTTTTTCGCTTGACACGAGCTTACTGGCACACCTGGGACTCAAGGATACTCACACGCAACGCCACTGGAAGAAACTCCTTTGCTGCGGTGTAATTTCAAAGACAAAAGCGATCATTTTCATTCAATCTCTCCTTTGCAAAATTTGACGACGTAACGTGGGGATCGCAGTACACCCAAGTGACGATATTTGAATGCGGTTCATAGATTGGACCCGAGCATTGCGTGGGCACTCGACTTGGGCTCGTGATAATTGCTAGCTCGAGAAGCATTCGGGCAGTGACCCGTGTCCAATCGCTGTAATGACGACATCAGCCGAGCCATAACAATGTCTGGAACTCAGCGCGTGTCCTGCGCTTTGCCAACCCCAGCGCGTGGCTATGATGAACACTGGCGGCATATAATCGGCTCCAGATCGCGTGGCCGCTTGTTCTGGCTGCGAGTTGAGGGGGTGAACGCTGCTCGTTTTTCTTTAATTTTTTCTGGGACTTCTATTGCGTGGGGTGAAAAACGAACGCGTGTTTCATAGGTCATTAACGTTAGGGATCCGTTTTAAGCGGTATTTGCGCAAAGTACAAAAATTGTTGCATCGCTCCTTTAACGCTTTGCCATATTGAGGGAGGTTGCTAAGTGAGTCAAGGGCAAGCCAAAGTGCCACAAGTTCGGCAGTTGTCGACGTAGTATAAAAACTTAGCTTCCTGGACTCGGTCATGTTGAGCTCTGGGATACACATGGCAGCAGTAGACGACTTACGGCTATGAAGCACAGAGCCATCGGTATATACCCGCAGCCAACCAGCGAAGGTCGTTTCCATGTGGTCTTCAACAAGGCTCCGGACTACAGGTTGGGCTGTGTTCCGTTTACTTTTGAGAGCGGGAACAGACTCATTGATGTTTAGTGGTGGAGCGTATGGTGGTGGTGTCATGTGGATGATGTCTGGGTCACCAACGAGTGCTCTGAATTGTGCTGCCAGTTGTCCGAGGTGCGAGAGTGGGCGCTGATGAAAACGCTTTAGGAGTGGACCTGTTGATTGACAAGATGACTGTCTCGCTATGTGCCGAAGTGTCAGCTCCCTGCCGTGATTTTCAACGAGATTGACCCTGGCTTCCACTAACGTTGGGGTATTTGGGGAGTATCTTGGTAGGCCCAAGCACAAACGAATTGCGACTCGTTGAAGAGTCTCTATAGCCGAGGATTGGGTGCTGCTGGTGCGGACCAGCGGCAAGGCGTATTGTAGACGTGAGAGGATGAGCCCTCTATAGAGCTGCATCATCATGGCCTGGGGTGTTCCCCACCGACTGCCCATAATCATTCTGATGGCGTTGAGATGCCGGCGACACCTTATGATGGTTGTCTTCACCGCGGGGCGCCAGGAGACGCGGTCGTCTAACAGGAACCCCAGATAGGTGTATGTTCGGACTCGTGCCACATCAGACCCGTTGATGGTATAGACCCTGTTGATAGATGATCTGGCTGTCGGATGATATTGAAGGACTGCGGTTTTGGAGGCGGAAAGCGTAAGCCCTAGTCTTGATATTTCGTTTGCTACTGCTGTTAAGCCTTGCTGGAGCGTTCTCTGCATAATGCTATATGCGTTAGTAGGAGCTGTAGCCCAAAGGGCAACATCGTCAGCGTAAATTGCCATGTTGATAATCTGCGAATGGCTGTTTATGCGTCGTAAGACGTCTGGGAGAGCTGCCATGACTATATTGAACAGAAATGGGCTTATGACGCTGCCCTGGGGAACGCCTTGAGCAACGTTACGTAGTGAACTGAGCCTTCCGTTTAGGCGAACGCGCATTGTGCGCCCACTTAGGAATGCACGTATGAATGCCAGCGCCCGGCCAGATACTCCAAACTTAAGAAGTTGGGCAATGATGGTTGTATGAGGAACAGCGTCGAACGCTTTTTTGATGTCAAGAAAGATGGCCGAGGTCGCTTGGCGCATCGCCTTAGCTTGCTCCATATCTGACACGAGGTCGCCAATCGCATCTGTTGTAGATCGATGTCTTCGGAAACCACAGAGCTAGTGAGGTAGGGCACCAGAGGTCTCAAGTTGCCAGTCAAGGCGTCTCAGAATCATTCGCTCCAGAATCTTTCCGAGGCAGCAAGTGAGGGAGATTGGTCTGTATGAGCTGGTTTCACATGTGGGTTTTCCTGACTTGTGTATTGGAACGACCACAGATGTCAGCCAGGCGAGAGGGAGTACCGACGTTCTCCAGATGTTGTTTAGGTACGCAAGGAGTCCTGGGAGGGCCGTAGTGTCAAAGTTCCGCAGTGCTTGAAAAGTAATTCCATCAGGACCTGGTGCGCTCCGTTTGCGAGAGGTGCAGCGAAGAGCATTTTTAAGCTCCCGCAGCGTGAAATCCGAGTCGCTGGAGGACGAAGGTGGTGACCGGAGCTGGGGGGAGGTCGTGCTGCCTGTGACAAATCCAGGAGGAGTTATAGGAGCAGAAGTGAATTCATCGGCGAGCAGCTCTGCCACTTGAGCCACGGTGATGTTCTTGGCGATGACAATGCCAAGGGCAGGTGAGCGGGGAATTGCATGCCCAGCTAGGACACGAGCCATGCGCCACGCTCGTCGTCCACCACCAGGAGTATGAAGCGTCTCACACCGCTGTCGCCACCGTCTTCGTTGCAAGCGATTGGTGTGTCTACGGAATGCAGCGTCGACCCGCCGGTAGTGTTGAATGTCCTCCTGTCGCGATGTTTTGAGTGCGCGTCGCTGTAGCTTTCGGCGCAAAGCACGGAGCTTGATGTATGTCAGGTCTGGGTTTGGTCGATATATTGGAATGGTTACAGATCGGGTTGATTTGGAGAAGGCCTGAGCTATTGCTGTCATGTAATCGACATTGTCAAGAGACATTAGTTGCTCAAAGTACATCCGATAGTTGTCCCAATTCGTCACCGTGCAAGTCTTGTGTGTGACGGGTGCGCTCGATAGGGAAGTGATCTTTATAGGAATATGATCACTGCCCCAGCTATCGGGTTCCGCTGACCATATTGCGCGTATCGAGTTGGTAGCAAAACTCAGGTCAAGTACACTACGCTCTACTCCTGGGCGTACAAACGTAGCGGTTCCGTCATTCAAGCAGCGGAGACCAATGGCTGTGGTATACTCTTCCAGTAATCTGCCGCGTGCTGACGTTTGTTTGTCTCCCCAGGTCTCGTTATGGGCGTTAAAATCCCCCAGCAGCAGCGTGGCTGGTGCGCACCTAGAGAGTATTGTACCTAATATCGTAGGGTCCCAGGAAACGTTAGGCCGTACGTAGGCTGTGACGATGGTTAGGTTTGAGTTACCTTTGTTGATTGTCACAGCCACGTATTCAGCTCTGTGGTCGCAGAGATCAGAAAGATCCACTTGTTTTTGAGGTAAGTTCCGGTGAATGTACAAGGACGCCTCGGGTGCATCTGCTGATGTTGAAGTTGTTCGGGGCGTGCTGTTGTATATGACGTATGGTGATAGGCGGATCTCTCCCAGCTTAATGTTAGTTTCTTGTAGCGCTAACACTTCGACCTGGTGTCTTTGTAGGTGCTGCCTTAAGTCGTTTATTCGTCTCCGGAGACCGTTAATATTCCACTGTATGATAATTGATGGGATGAAGTTCGTTTTGGAGGGGCACGGAAGTCTATTCCTTGTTACATGTATTTTTCCGTTGTTTGGGCTGATTTCTCACCGATGCAGTCTAATGACACCAGGAGGTGATGAGTGGTACAACAATGTCAATTATTGTGATTAATGATTGTGCAAACTGAGAATGTAGGGAAGCCAGGAAGGTGCGCAGCATTGTGGTAAGTGTGCAAAGCGCATTCCCGAGGCTTTGTGGCTTAGGTGCTGCGTCAGATCTTGAATTCTTGTAGGTAGGTTGTACGCTGGACTTCCTAGTTGGGTTTTGCTTATCTTTCACAGGACGGGTCATAGTAGCTTCCTCAGCGCTTGAAGATACTGAATGCTCTACACTAGTAACTGGTGTCTTTGGCGTCGTTGTGGTTGGCTGCTTCTTCAGAGATGGGAATTCATTCTCACTGTTTAATGGAATTGTGATCCCTTTGTCTTCAATTGTGCGTTGAGGACGCCTCCGAGGTGTCCAGTACTTTCCTGCGCCGCGGGTTTCTTGGTTGCTGATGATGGCTGACTTTGCTGAAGTGTAGTCCATATTATTTGAGCTTTTGTAATTTGCAATTTGTTTTTCCACCTTGTAGATTGGACACCTTGGTGACGTGGCGTCATGGCGCTTGCTGCAGTTCGTGCACTTAGGTTGTTCTGCTCCGCACGTGCTGATGTCGTGTTCGCCTCCGCATCGGCTACAGCGTTGCGCTTTAGAGCAGGTACTTGCAATATGCCCGAAGCGGTTACACTTCGGACATTGTCGTGGCTTTTCCAAGTATGGGAAGACTTCATATCGAGTGTGGCCTATATAGACGTGCTCGCATGTCACTCCCGAGGAGAAGGTGAGCTTTACTGCCTTCGAAGTTCCAAGTCTTCTTACTTGAATTACAGGCGCCTTTTCTCGTAAAGATGCGCGAAGTTCAGCGTCTGCGATTTCAGTGGATACGCCGCGAATGACTCCAACGTAAGCAGACGGTGGAGGCGGTTCATACGTTATAACTTGAACCGCACCTAGGCTCTTGAGTCGGAGTAGGGCTTTTGTGGATTCCACATTACGTGTGTCGAGGGCCAGCAGATTGAGACGATAGTTCGGTCTAATCTGTATGATACCGTCAGGAGCGACGTCCTCCAGTTTCTTTTTCAGAACCAGGGGGTTGAGGTTGGTTACGAGTTTTGTTGGGTCAGTAGGCTCGACAATGACGGTGAGATTTGGAAGTGACTGACTTACGATGGTTGATTCACTCGAATTAGAGCCATGGCGTCTCTTCTTTGTCATTTGAGTCGTCCATTTGTCTCCATCGTCAGGCTCATCCGTCATAGAAGCATCGTCGTCAGTGATGGCGGGCTCACCAGATTCGACGTCGGCGGATGCTGGCTTCGGTGCTTCATGGTTGCTCATATCCGTTGAACCCCGAAGGGTGGAGACGGATCTTTGGAGTACCGAAGGAAGATGCTCCGAGGAGCTCCGGCCGGTACGTTGGCTGTTGATTATCAAAAATACTACGATCTCTCGGGAGCGATGAGAACGATCGTCCTTCCGCAAGCGTCGTGGTCGTCGTTTTTTTCTAAGTTTGGATGTACACGCCTGGGTGTGTGCATGGTACGTGGCATTCATGACGCTCAAAAATGTAGTAGAAGTCGTAATTATGTATATATACATATTTGTTTTAGTGGCTGATTTAGTGATTTAGCGATTTAGTGGCTGAGCTGAGGAGTTTGCATGTGTAGTCTCTTTTTATAATTATTAGGAAGCATTTTCATATATAAAAATACAACACTGTAGCCGTCTACATCTTTGACTGGCTCACATTATTACTTACAAGGACCCCCCCCCCCCCCTTCCACACACACACAAGCATAGAAAAGGGAATTACGCATTTCTTTTTACACATTTAGACTTTAGTGACCTTCTCAGTGCTCTTCACTTGATGCAATGCATTTGTCGAGCGAAATATCCTCTAAGCTCGTCGATTTTGACGCCTTTTAGTGCTTCCGCCGCTTTTTGTTTCCCCCTGACACATTGGCGAACTGTTTCATTATGAGAACTTCTTTTTCATCCGGGGAATCAAAGGAGTCAGGCGGGGCGAGGTCGGGTGAAGAGGTGGTGGGCAGGGAGGCCATGCCGTTATTGGTCAAAACTGCTGAACACTTAGCGCGGAATGACAACTGGGGTTTTAGCGAGACTGGCTCGTCACCATCACAACACGCCTGCCCACACCACGCTGAATGATCAGCAGTTTTTGACCAAAAGCTGCATGACCCCCATGCCCCAACCTCCCTATACACCCGATCTCGTCTCGTGCGACTTTTTTTGTTTACCCGGATGAAAAAAAAAAAATGTTACAAAAAATAAACGGCTTGACAACATGGAAAAGGTAAAATGGAAAGGGGTGTAAGCACTAGAAGGCATGGAAATTGAAGAGTTTCAAGGGTAGGTTGAGCACTGGAAGGAACGTCTCGACAAGTGCATTGTTGAATTGCTGGATGAGAAAATAAAATATATGATTTGATTTGATTTGATTGGGCGGAGAGTGCTTCAAAGGTAACTAAAATTCGAAGGGGAAAAAAACGATTTTGTAAAAATAAATTTAGGTTTATTTTGGGTCCCCCTCGTATATCGCAATTGTAAAAATCCCAATGGGTCATTCCATGCCAAAGGAGACGGCAATTTTCGTCATATATTGGGTATGCTTGAAAAAAATAATATGAATAAAGACACATTTGAAAGTAAGGATGGCTACGTTTGAGGGCTCAATTATGTTTATTTTTGCTGACGTCATGCTCCAAAGTGCAGGGAATTTGAGAAAACCTCTTGTATTTAAAAAAATTGCTGAAAAAAAGCTATTTTTACCACATAATTTTACGTTTGCATGCAATCAAGCATAAATATACTCTATCTTACCTTGAAAGGAAAACACCTTACGCCGCCATTTTGGGTCCAGACAGGCACTCTAAACAGAAGCAAATTTTTAAGATTTCTTGATTTTTTTTAGTCAACTTGAAATTAAAATTTGACTAAGAAAATTTTTCTACTTATTTTTATAAACCTTATACTCGACTAGGTTGCATCACAACAGTAAAAAGTTATTCGGACAGTTTTTAATTAAATGGTGAATATGACACTTTCTTGAAAAACTGCCTCATAGTGGGTAAAAACAAAAAAGCCATGTGGGCAACGGTGCTCGCATTTTCTGAAATAGCCAAAAGTTTAACCGACCCCATCTGTTCAACATATCAAAAAATTAGAAAAGTACTTTTTGATGTTTTGGAGAAATTATTTTTTAAATATGAGACAGAACAACATCGCCTCCAGGTGTCCACCTCGTCGGGAACGCACGCCGTCGTCTGGTACGGTCGAGCAAAACACTGCACGGGGAACTTAATTTCGTTAACTATATTTGTATAGCTAACGCTAAGAATTTTAACAGTATGACATATCTATTTATAGCGACCAGAAAGGGGATATTTTTTTTTTTGGTCTAAACAATATGTTTGGGTGCGCTTGCAAGTTGAATAGCGACAACTCGAATACTGTTTGGGATACTTTCTATCAAAGCCGAAACAAAGCACATTTGTTGTTCATCGACATTTCTTTTTTTCTTATGTACATGAATGTAATATATAGACCAGAAATACTATGTACAGATGTCACTCAGATAAGATATCAATATACCAGAAAGGGTAGGGGAATAATCATATTTAGGGGTTTTCGATAGGAGCACAACACAGAACTTTTTTTCATATAGGGGAGACATATATTTTACAAGTGGTAAACACGCAACATGCTTTTGTTTTGTTACAACCTTCGAATGGCAGTTGGCCTGAATATCCACTCTTAATGTTCTGTTTCTTCTAATGTTTCACTCTATGTATTTCAGTTGCATTATGTATTTGCACCCCAATACCTCTTCGTTGAAAAGGAGGAAAATCACCGTTATCGCTCGGCATCGTGGACGATCTCCAGCGTTCACTATTTCATTTTTTACAAGCAAACGCAGTATGACCAAAAAGGGAAGACGCGCCGTCTGCTAACCAATTTTGATGAACCGTCTGCGTTCACAAACTCGGTTAGTAGACGACGGCTTTGTCTCCAGTCACCTGAGCACATGTAAAGTGGAATTAAAGCCTTCAAATTAGCGTGCCAAAAGAATATTATTACGTGGTGGCTAAAATAACACACACGTCCATCGTGCAGGAAGAGTTTTCCATACGAATTTAAGACATCGCGGCAGACGGTTCACACCCGTGACGTTCCAGACGTGCGCAGTGTTCTATCCTATGAGATGAACTGAAAGCTAATGAAACACTGATATTCTAAATGTGTTATAGTATTTCTTGACTATATTTTATATTTATCTACATAAGAAACAAAAACGTCGGTGAGCTGCAAATGTGCTTTGTTCCGGCTTTGATAAAAAGTATCCCAAACAATATTTCGAGTTGTCGCTATTCAACTCGCAAGCGCACCCGGACATATAGTTTAGAGAAAAAAAAAAGCACTCTCTAGTCACTATAAATAGACGTGTCATAATGTCAAGATCATCAGCTTTAGCTATACAAATATAATTAACGAAAGTAAGTACCCCGTGCAGTGTTTCACTCGACCGTAGCAGACGACGGCGTGCGTTCCCGACGAGGTGGACGCCTGGAGGTGATGCCGTTCTGCCTCATATTTAAAAAATAATTTCTCCAAAATAACAAAAAGTACTTTTCCAATTTTTTGATATGTTGAACAGATGGGGTCGGTTAAACTTTTGGTTATTTCAGAAAATGCGAGCACCGTTGCCCACATGGCTTTTTTTTACCCTCTATAGGACAGTTTTTGAAGAAAGTGTCATATTCACCATTTAATTAAAAACTGTCCGAATAATTTTTTACTGTTGTAATGCAACCTATTCGAGTATAAGGTTTATGAAAATAAGTGGAAAAAGTTTTTTAGTCAAATTTTAATTTAAAGTTGTCTACAAAAAATCAAGAAATCTTAAAAATTTACTTCGGCTTGGAGTGCCTGTGTGGACCCAAAACGGCGGCTTAAGGTGTTTTCCTTTCAAGATAAGATAGAATATATTTATGCTTGATTGCATGCAAACGTAAAATTATGCGGTAAAAATAGCTTTTTTTCAGCAATTTTTTGAAATACAGGATGTTTTCTCAAATTCCCGGCACTTTGGAGCATGACGTCAGCAAAAATAAACATAATTGAGCCCTCAAACTTAGCCATCCTTACTTTCAAATGTGTCTTTATTCATATTATTTTTTTCAAGCATATCCAAAATATGACGAAAATTGCCGTCTCCTTTGGCATGGAATGACCCCAATGATGTTTGGTTTAAGCTATGTAGAGCAAACTGGACGATGTGTCAATGATCGGGTCCGCGAGCATGCCGCTTCACCTAGAACCAGGGCATTTGGCAGTACATTACAGCAGATGGTCTTGCGCCCCGTCATTTGAGTAGGGGTGAAAGCGATACTTCTCTGGCTCTATCTACGGACGAGTTTGAATATTTAAAACCTGGGCTGGGCGAGAACTAACCTGACGTTTTATGTCTGATGGTGTGCTCCCGTACGCATACAAGTTTGTTCATTTTTTCTAATAAATTCAGTTTAGAGTGCGCCCTGAGTCGTTATTCTTCTCTTGGTCCGTGTTCCTTCAGCGCTTTTTTCTTATGATGTACCAACAGGCCCATCTAAGCATTTTATTCTAATTAGGGTTCCATGTTTTCGGAATAAATTTCTTTTTCGAATTCGGGGGATTGTTTTTGTTTTTCTTTTCCCCACAAGTTATGTTTTTTTTTGGTTATACCTTAATCAATTTACTCAAAAACACCGAATCTGCGGGAAAAAATACCCCCGAATTAGAACCCGCGGTCCTGCTCCGCGGTCCTGCTCTGAAACCTAGGAACGCGTCCATCTTGAACGTTTGTACGGAAAGCCGTAAAATGCCCTGGCCCCTGCCTTTTATCTTTCTAAAAAGAGTTGAGTAGGGTACGTTGTTGGGCTAGTTGGTTCATCTTAATAAAACATATAAACTAGCGCAAAAAAGACAAGAACAGGAAGTATACAGGATAGCGCCTTTGTTCTGTACACTTCTTGTCCTTGTCTTTTTTGCGCTATTTTATATGTTTTACCAAAAAAAGTTGATTTAGTGGTTTTCGATGATGCTTAGCAAAGTTTCTCAGTGGAATCATATGTTTATTTTCAACATACAAAAAGTTAATTACTGCAATTTAGTTAATTATTTTGCTAATTAGTAAGTTTTTGCAATCGTTGACGTCCGCCGAGGCTGGTAGTTTTTTCCCGCATCGAGTTTCTTTTTGTCTCGAATAGCATATTTTTAAAGACTTTTGAAATCTTTCGCAGAAACTCCCTGTATATGAAAATAATATAGGACTATAGCTTCAGTTGTCGCACGTCTGCTTCCTGTGCCTCCTTGTCGATGCTGATGCGAGTATACGTCTTCAAACTTACTCTTTTGTCCGCCTTTAGAGGGACACTTACCTGGTCTTGAACGTTTAGTTATACGATTGTCTTCAAACAGCAGAGGAACGCCAGACAATGCTCATTTCCAAAATACACTGATCATATTTTTGGGCACATCAATCGATTAAACAGAACACAACCCGATCGTACACAAGTGGCGCAAGAAAGGAGAGAAAAGCGCTCCAGCATTATTAAACAGAACACAACCCGATGGTACACCAGTAGCGCAAGGAAGGACAAAAAAGCGCTCCAGCATTTTACGTCAGAGACCTCGCGTGCCAAAGAAACCGTTAGTTTTGACTACGGTTAGTGCTAAGCCTGAGTAGGGGTGCGGGGAAAGAGAAAGAGGAAGTGACGTTTTATTATCCGCCTTTGATCGGATGGTCAAATTCGGTTCTCAGCATATGTTTCCTTTTTTTTTTTTCGGTTGACGCACGTTTTTGTTTTACGATTCAGAAAAAAAAAATACAAAAAAACAACAACCCAAATTGTTTATAAAAAAGAAAATTCTGGACAGTACATTGACCTTTTAGGATACACAAACGGTACTTTTAAAAATATATTGTAACGAAA
Source organism: Ixodes scapularis (assembly GCF_016920785.2). Classification (NCBI taxonomy): domain Eukaryota; kingdom Metazoa; phylum Arthropoda; class Arachnida; order Ixodida; family Ixodidae; genus Ixodes; species Ixodes scapularis. Next base: position 23,656,041 of record NW_024609868.1, read on the forward strand.
AGTTAGCTTTTTAATAATTTACAACTTTTAAAAATAATTTTGTTGATATACAGTATATTACTACTGATATTTAGGAAAGGTGTCGGTGAAAAATTCGATTTACTTTTTGTAAATTGACGATTTCTTGTATTTTTTTGCTTTATTATTTTTATATATCCTTCTTTTATGAGTGAAAAATCAAAACAATCCTTGCACCTGAAGTTTGAAAACAAACAGATCTCACTTAGTCGCGGTGCTCGGAATATCGTGATTTTAAGCGAATATCCACAATCTTCGGGAGGCTGTCGCTCGGGACAGCCTTTTCCGCGCATATCTGCGATTCGATTTCCGATAGACTAGACTAAAAATCACGATTTTCGCGTTTGTGACTACCGAAGCAAGCCCAAGTTTCAAGGAAGGCGGCGCAAACGCAAGCAGAGACCGTCAGCGGAGGAACGTTTACCGCGGCCTCCTAAGCCTAACCCCGATAACGGCGACTGTTCTGACGCAACTCCGTTAACGTATGTTCGCGCTACGAAGAAGGTCGCATCTTTCAAAAACAAGTGCAGAACACGGGACAATATGGCTCTCCGAGCTCAATGATGTGCGACATCGACGCGCTTGCGAGCGGTGCGATGTCTGATACCGCTTGTCACAAGTGCATATTCTCTCTACGCGTTCAGGAGTCGGCTGAGAAAAAAGAGGGATTTTCATCGTCCATCAGACCACACCGAAAACGAGCAAGAGTCCCGAGTGGGTTCGTTCTTTCGACGCTGTCATCGAAACGCGCCGCATATCAGATAAATACGTATGCACGTTTCCACTGTTAACGAAAATCCCAGTCCAATGTGCTAAATCACAGTCAGCGGCCATCGCTGGCTCGCAATAGACATTTCGCTAAATTGCACAAGCATCAAACAAAAAGATTGGGAGCGTAGTGACACAAGCTGCGCGCGTTCGCATTATCTGTATTGAACGTTTGAAGTAAACAACCAAATAGAGACGTCGATGAACACGCGTGCAAAGTGCCAGTTGTTTTGGATTTTTACTTTAGAATAGTTACCGCTGCAAGGAGACAGTACGCGCAGCGCGTGTAGCTACACTCGCGCACGCCCCTTGAGCTTGGCTTATTTAGCAAACAGGCCTATTGCGGCCTTAACAGACAAACACAGCAATGAGTATACGGAGTATTCACTGGCGGCCATATCCGTGTGCGTTGCTGCTAAGCGCGTGCTGACGGCGAGCTTCCGCAGTCCTTTTAGAGCGTGCATTTAGCACCATCAAGGTTGCTGGTCTTAGCAGGCTAATAATGTGAGCTCGTTCTGAGCATGCGCTCTCAACATCGCCCTCAAATATGGCGTCCAGTGAATACTTCCTATAGACGATTGCAAGCATGGCACCTCACTAGAGAGATATGCGTGCAAGCATGTGCAGCGTGCGCGTGAACGTATAGTTTTGAGAAGCTTCTGATTGCAGGCACTTGCTCGCACGAGCAGAGACACATGGCGGCGGCAAAATGCCCTGCTTGCTGTCGTCTATTAGCGATGTGTGCGACCAAAAGCGTCGCTGCGGTCAGCTTTCCACGATTGGCCAGACCATGAGCATATGAGCACTTCCAGATCGTCAACTTTGACGGTGTTAGTTTCGGATTGCGATGGCTCCTAGCTTCTACTGTGCTTTTTAAACACACCATCGAACTCGCCGTCGCACCCGATGGTAAATAGCCAGAATAACAACTGGTGACGTCACGGCGAGGCAAATGCCAGTCGTGACGTCACGGAGGGAAACCATAAGAGGGCGCCACCGAAACATCTCGGCGCTAATAGGGACTATTCACCGGCGGTCATAGCTGTGTGTGCGGTTGCTGACCGTTTGCCGACGGCGAGTTTCCAAAGTTATTTTTTAAGGTGCACTCCGAACCATCAAGACTGACAGTCTTAGCAGAGTATTAATGTGAGCTCGTTCTGAGCACGCGTTCTTAACATCACCCTCAAGTATGGCGGCTAGTGAATTTTTTCTATAAGCGCAAAGCGAATCTATGAAAGCGGGAGCTCGCACGAGTTTTGCCGTCAATTTGAAAGCCAGCCAGTTTGACTACGCCACCGTTGCCGCAATGCATTGAGGGAACTTTAGTCTTTCAGGACGTTCGGCAACCTCGCTGGATCTTTTCGCGTGTGGAGCACGAGACGGCACGAGCCCACTCGTGCGCTGCTGTCTGCCTCCTGTGAACTAAAGTTATGGAGGTGTCACGCATACCCCATATACGGCTCTGGCATACCCCTAACGCTAAGCTTTCGGCGCATGCGTGATGCCGCCATAACTTTAGTCACAAGAGGCAGACTGCCGTGCATGTGAGGGCTCGTGCCGTCTCGTGCTCAACACACGCAGAGCTTCAGCGGGGTTGTCGCACGTCCTGAAAGACTAAAGTTCCGGCGATACATTGCGGCAGCGTGTCATAGTCAAACTGGCTGATGAAATCGGTCTATTGCGGGGCTTCTACGCGGACCACAAGAACCTCACTAGCGAAAGAAACCCAAAACCTCGTGAAGACCGAAATGCCAACGTGGACGGAACAGCTAATGTAGTTGATGTGTGACGGCACATGGTGCAAAAGGATCCGGAAAAGTCAAACACACAGTGTGAGACGGGTTTATTGATTCTGAGTTTTTTCTGAACACCCCTTATGTTCTGTCTACGTTTCATGTAATTGCAGAAAATATTTGTAGAGTATACATTTCTTAAACCTTCAAATACATATTTTTCTCCGTATTTTTTTCCAATTTGGGTTGTCATTACAGATTGCGCAATCAGTCTCTGGTACTAAGAGTCTTCAAACCAGAATGATATTTCTGCATATTATATTGAGAAAACGCAGAGTGCCGACACCTATTCGTAATTGCAGTATCTTATTAAAGTCTTCGCAAATTTTAACTAACTTCTAAAGGAATTTTGAAAGAAGACTTTATGACGCCTTTATTTTTTTATTAAATTAAATTTTTTTACACCGAGTTTTGCTTGATACTAGTACTGTACACTTCACAGGGAAAATAATGAACTAGAGCACCATGCTCATTATATAAAAAGAAAGAAAAATTAGTGTAACAATATGTCCACACACACACACACACAAAACACATTTTCTATGTAGCTAGTCAATATGCCTGTCAATTCAAAACTATAGAGGTTACATCAAAACTAATAACTGTTAAAAAAAGAAGAGAAAACATCATAATTGGCTAAAGTTGAATTAGTTTAGGGTATACTATATTTAAAAAAATTGTCTCCGACCCACATGTTCCCTTAAGTTTATATCCACACGTTTTGTAACGCCTTCTTCGCTATCAGGGTATTCGATAAATAAATAAATGAACAAATCGATACACAGTAAACGAATAACTGAATAAATATATAGATATATGAGCGAAACACCTTTCACGAAGAATGCGTTAAAGATATAGGAGCCCGTGCACAAAGTGATTTCCTAAGAGTGGCGTAATCAGCGTCACTTAGCGCGTCACTTGACGTGATGCGACGCGAATCTTCGAGTCTCATTAGAAAACCGATTGAACGTGTAGGTGGTGACAGAATAAAAGAGCGGTAGAAGTTCCGCATCCTCCACAAGCTTTCTGCCTTTGACAGCACGTGGACGTACACACAGCCGAAACATCGCAGAAGGCAACGAACACGTGGTGCTGGATACGGAGCATCTACTGCATCATAGCCTCCTTTATACTCGAAAAGCCTGGCAGTTCAACAACAGAGCTATAGAGTGCCCGGTCGCAGATTTGGAGCGCGAGGATCTCGTAGCACAAAGCATCAAAGAGCCATTTCTCGGGGAACCTCGACGTCAGCGCACAATTTTTCCAGCGGCGAGCACCCGAAATACACTTGTTCGCTCAGGAGAAGTGTGTTTCGGCGTCTCGCCGCAGCGGGGCGCCAGTCACGTGGCTCTCCTCTCCTCTGTCGTCTGCCGTTCCACCTTTTTCATTTCGGCGGCCACTTCTCGTGGCGGTTTGGCAGGGTTTGTCAGCATATAGGAGGCTATGACCGCGCTCTTACCTCGTCACCTGCTACATTTTTTTTTTTTTTAGGGTTGGGTGATTTTTATGTGGAATACGTTCTTTGGCCGGGCGCGCTGTCGTTTCGTCTCTCTGAAGTAGGATCACCCGTTCGTAATAAATAGTCATAACAGACTCGGGCGCTGCACAAACGACGAGTTAGCTCGTCCCCGAGAAAAGAGTCGACGGTAAGTGGAGCCGGAAGCGCGTGTCTGCCTGCTGCCGGATGAGTGAGTCCCAAGGACGACCCTCGCACGACTGCGCTCCCCGCATTTGCATAGAGACTAGAGCGGCCCGCGAGTCGGGCCCAGGCTCGTGGTTATTAGTTAGCTCTTTGCCTCTCACGCCCCTGCGCCGGCACTCCAGATTTGGGTACACTTCTATTTTCGCGGAAAACGCCAGCCCTAATTAGATTTATTACGGAGGATCACGCGAAGCAGAAGGGACTTTGACATTTTTACGTAAGGCAGCTGGGAGATCTTGTCGTAAAAAAAGCCCAGAAACAAAAGCAAGTGATAAATTATAATATTGAACAAGATAAACACTCAAAAGGAAATATTCCAAACGCACTACAATGACACAATTAAAAAAAGCATTCACGGTAGGAAGATTTACAAATGGCTCGGGGAGCACGTTCCAATCACTAATTGGTAAGGGGGAAAATTTTCTTTTTTTCTTAGACGTCAGTTTTTCGAAACAGTTTCCGTACTTCTTTTTGGTTATTTATTCTACCAGAAAGGTAATTTGGTGCCATGATATATTTTGGTATATCCACACCAGTGTTAACGTTTTAAAGATTACGCAAAATTTAAAACGAAGGCATGTCAGCCTTTGCTGTACGGGTTTCCAACCGAGTTTTAGATTTATTTCCGAGATACTATTGCAAAAATCATAGTTACTTGATATATATCTAGCGGTCTGATAACAGATTCTTTCGATTTGATTTATACAGTTCTGCGTATGCGATTCACATAAAATAAAAGCGTAATTTAAAATTGGTAGGACGTAAGAAAAATACAAGTTTTTTACTCCACTTTTTAGACAAAACGAGAACCGAAACCGTGCCAAAACAAAAAAAAAAAAAAAAAAAAAAAAGAAGCGTGTTGCTATTTTTAGAGCACAGAAGTGTAACGAGACTGTTCTACCGTAAGTCAGCTGTCAGGCGCACTCCGAGATAGTGTACCTCCGTGCAAAACTATGAGCTAAAGTTGTTTAATATTAAAGATGACGAAACAATTTTACTCTATCTAGTAAATCTAACACGAATACATTTAAATATATTAAGAGACAATTTTCATTTCTCATACTACTCTGAAATATTTTTAAAATAATTCTGGAGAACAAGAGCGTCATCGTTACTGAACACTTATTTTTTATAAAACACAATCTTCTGCGTACAACCTAACATTTGATGAGATACCGTTTTTGATATAAATGACGAAAAAAAATCTAATTTACTTTTGCATTTTGCTGTACGTGTTATAATCGACTTTTGGTACAATAAGAATGACAGTTTTGGTCAACTATAAGACGGCACTATTCACTTTATTAACCTTTGCCTTCAAAAAAAAAAAAAAGTGTCAGTTATAAAAAGAAATTCAAGAACAAAAAGAGCTCTTGTCACTGGACACGAACGCAAACTGAGTAATTCGTCTGGTGCTCCGATGGCTTCCAACTCCTGTACTATTATACTCAGGGTTCGCTGCTATGGCGTTTTAAGCCTCAATTACACTGCTCCTATATCATAACGATTACACGGCTTTCGTTGCAGACTTGACGACAGAATTACCACAAGCATGTTGGAAGCGCGTTTGCTTATGCATTCTTCAAACATGTCTTCAGACTGTTTTGTGTGATGCATTCGCATTGTGACAGCGGTTTGAAAAACACCATCTGTGCACAGCATAAACAGAATCAGAGATTTTTTTTTCTTTTTTGTTTTCATTGGGAAATTTTTATTTTTGCGAATGTATTCCCGGGCGCGGCTTTGGAGCTCGTCTTTAGCCGCGCTTACCGGGAGATTCGAAGAGCACCTTCATTCTACGCGCTGTCTAAGTGTGACGGTTTCTTACGTCTACGAAACGGGACAGCGAACGAGGGACGGTTCACAGAAAACGTGCTCGATACAGTGCTTCGCGAATTCCCTTCCTGCAATACTGCGCTTGTTGCATTATGGACTTCTTCGGCCATGGAGAGGAGTGGCACGGTTTCGGTTTCGGTCGCCCCGTCGACGAAGTAATGCATCTCGGCGCTACGTGAACATAAAGTCGGCGCTCGTTTGCATCGAACCCGTTCGTCTTCGCGAGATTCCTCCGTTGAAACGCCGACCTCTGGCGGCCATAAGGGCCTGCCTTGACTTACCGAGAAGTAGGAGTAAGGCCTGCCTTGTCCCCCCATACCTTTCTAGTTTCCTGACTATACCACACCGGAGTGCAGCCTGACCCCTCGGTCAGTCATGAGCACGTTACTGCTAAAATTTAACAGTGTTACAGTTACAGTTGCAAAATTAAAAAAGTAACTTGTTACAGTTACAATTACTTCGCTAAAGTAACACCGTTACTTCGTCGTTACTTAAAACATTTATTAGAAAGCATTTAAAAGGGACCTTCCTTTATAGGCCTTTAAATTAGCATATATTTTTCATAAGACATTGTGATGTTCACGGTTCACGGTTGGTGATTCTGATTTCTTGAGAAACTAAGATTTTCGCAATAATCAATATAACATGTTTGCTTCTTCCTATTTAAATTTTTACCATGAATAGCTCCCTGAACAAGATTATAATTTAAGAGTATTGGGGTAAATCCACGATATGACAAAGCATTTATTATAGCTTCTAATTTAGAAAAATTAAAGGTGACTTTAGTTTTTCAAAATGCTAAGCTAGCATATACCTGATGATGACCCATAAAGAACTTCAAAATAAGCGCGACCGCCGTAAGGTATACACGAGTACAACATCATGTCTCTAGATCTCGGGTATATCCAATCATGGTGCAAGTTTACAATTGGTCAATTCGAATTTCGCATTTCTTTAATAAAAGAAAACAAGACGGAAGCAAAAGAAATCGTGCTGGTAGGAAGTCAGTAATAATATAATACCTTGCAATCATCTTTGTAGATGTTTTCTTACTCCACTCCAATCTACTCGTAGGTCGAATCGTTTTCTACAGCGTGCGCACAATCTTTCATGAAACACGAGCTTCTCTTAAAAACCTGGAGAGCAATGTTGTGGCAACATTCCTCCGTCAAAGCCGCTGAATACGGCATCGGTGCAAAACAAGCACTGGTCGAGGTAGAACGACAACTGCGCGATAAAGTCCCAAACGGTAATGGCGATCTTTTTTGCGCCACTTCCTAACTAGATCGGACACGTTTGCGCTCCTCCATCTCACCACCCCGAAGTAGAATAGACCACCCGGAAAGTCCACGAAGTGAATACCTATAAATCAACTGATGCCAAGTGTCCCTGGTCCCGGCTAAGGGCGGTCTTTCAATTAAAAACCCGACAAGAGAAACAAGCAGAACGCCATAGACGTTTCGAACGAATACTCTATCCGTGAAGCAGAGCAACGAGGGACAGAAAGTGTGTGACAGGAAGCAAAGCCAATAATTGGGTTGCAAAAAAAAAAAAAAAAAAAAAAATAGAAGGGAGAGCAAGGGGGCCTCAAGTCGAGACCCCGCAAGAGTGCATCTGGGAGTTGGACGATTCAAATGAGAGGGGAAAGAAACGTATGTTTGGCGGCAGAAAGACGAGGTTCGAAATATCGGTTGTGCCGTAAGCCTGCAGGCGTTTGGGACGACAATCACCGACGACTATTTTTTACGAAAAACACTCGTTCCCTCCGTCAGACGAACAAAAGAAAAACGCTTTAGAGACGCCCCGCTTTGTTACATCTGCGTGCGCTCCAGACGGTTTCTGCAGCAGTTTTTGCTGTGCCCTTCCCGTATCAGGACTTGGGACTCTGTCACGAGTTGTGAGACGATTTGGTGGTCCTGTTTGCAATATTTTTGCACATAAATCTGAGAAGTAACTGTAACGACGTTACTCTTTACAGTTACTTTAAAAAAATAGTATCCTTGTTACAGTTGCAAGTTCTTTTCACTAAGCAGTAACCAGTCATAGCTACAAGTTACTGAAAAAATTAACTAGTTACCGATAACGCGTTACCAGTAACTAGTTACTGCCCAAGGCTGCCCTCGGGTCACGGACCATTAAAGAAGCTTAGGACATTGGGACAATGGAACAGGATGATCGGCCCAGTAAAAGTTTACTTCCTTTCTTTACCTGCGTACAAACTCTGGTACATCGGGAGCACCCTAAAATACGTGCCAGCATTCTCTCCTTATTGGTAGGCAACACCGTACGTTTAAGAAAAAAAGTCACGTATTTGAAAATGCATGCACTGCACTTGTTCGTGACGGGATGTCGTGAATTGAGATTGGCAAATCGAAACCGAAACGGCGGCTGAAATGCTCGGCCCGGCTCAACTCCGCAAGGATCGCTTCGATTTTGCGAGAGGTCGATTAGTTGGAATGAGGCTCAAACGAAAGGGCGCGTCGCTTTCCACGGGATCTGGTGAATAGTCTATAAAGCCGCAATCATACACATAATACATCGTACATAAGAAAGTCTGCACGAATATCGGAAGCGTGTTTCATCGTTGCATGACAGACATTGGTGATGCAAAAACTGTCGGCAGACATGTACGAAGCAAACACGCTTTGAACATGCTTCAGCCGTTGGAGAATTCAGCCATTAGAGAGTTTTCCGCCATCGCACATCCGATACGATACGATGAAGCCTCCGGTACGAAGCGCGCGTGTGCGAGTTTTTCTGCGGTATAGCGCATGCGCAGTTCGTACCGGAGGGCCCATCGTATACCTGCTGCCATGTCTTTTGCACGATGTATGAGCAGTGTAATTGCGTCTGTTCACTGTTGTTTTTGATACGCGATGTTCTGAAAAATACAGTTTCGTTTTGATTTTCTACGAAAAGGAAATAAAAACGGAAATTCCCAGTCTCGTCTTGGAGTCATTGACGACTTTTATTATGTTCCCTGAGCGGAAGACAAATGGCTATTATCTGCACTGGTACTGTCCCTGCCACGAGTTTATATGATCGAGGAAAAAAGTTGTTCCAAGCAGGGACTGTTTCCTGCCGGTTTTCGTCTCCGTCGACGTCGATACGTTTTTGAACATGTGCGGGACGTGCGTTGGCAGCTGTTATCGCCCATAAAGTTAGGGAAAAAAAGCTCGTTAAGAAGAAACAAACTCGCTGAACAAAGGGTTGCCAAACATTTTAATTTTTTTTTTTTCAAATTTTTATTGCAAAATGCGTTTACTTGCTTTTCTTTTTTCCATCCAGAGCGCAACGAAAAAGCGCTCTCCATATGTTTTTACAAAAAAGACTGTCTTAGGTATTAAACCCCGATTCTATCGCTCCGTAGCGCCAGCAAAGATTTTTTTGTTTTGTCCTTAGCTAAAAAGTTTTTTGCACATGCTTCACAAGGTGTGCTCCAGTTGTAAAAAAATGGGAAAAATAATATAAAAAATAAGTAGATGCCATAGTTGCAGTACTGAATGCTAATATAACTAAAATACACAGAAAAATACAGAACAAAACAAGTTATGTCACGTCACCTAGAGCTCAGCAAATTCAGAATGTATAGAACCAACGGCGCGTTGCCCAACTCTCGCCCCCCCCCCCCCCCCCCCCCCCCCCCCCCCCACCACTCTAGCTCCCCACCCCCGTTCCCAGAAAAAAACAAAAAACAAAAAAACTTCCACAATTTTTTTTAACATATTGGGCAACAAATGATTACAAAGCATCTTGTAAGTGGTGCATTCATTATTCGAATATAGGCCAATATGAGCTCACCTGAGTCCAAAGAAATTAGAATTTTTTTTTTTTTTTTTAATTTGTTTTTACTTGGATGTGCTTTAAGATATCTGCTTTGCTTTGCCTTTAATAGAACATCCCTAGTAGATGTGCGGTAAGGATATGTGGTGCTTTTCAGGAATGCCTTCACGAGATGTGCTTTCGGCGAGAAAATGAGATTGAAACTTTTTTGTTTGGTTGAAATAAATGGGTCGAAAACCTAACAGATACTTAAAGCGGCGTCGGGGGCGGCTGCGGTTTTGGAAATGCTGCTTTGTGGGTGCCGGCGAATGAGAGAGAGAGAGAGAGAGAGAGAGGGGGAGAGAGCGAGAGAGGGGGAGAGAAAGAAGAAAGAGAGAGAGAGCGATAGCACGGCTGACCATAGATGACTTGGTTAGGAAATGAGCAACGGCTTTGGTGTGGCGCCCGCTCCACTTCACGTATGTTTTGGAGTACAAACGCAGCCGGATTTTGATGGAAGAGGCACTAACGGCAGCCGCTAGAAAATAAAAAAAAAAGTAATTTTATGGTCGAACGTTAAGCTAGTCTTGTTTTTGTTTCGTGAAATCATCAAATGGCACTGTCAGCCACCGTGGTATTTATTATAGAGGAAAATGGATGAAAGAAGAAAAGAAGATCGGCCACCATTTTGACACTTTTATTTTTGCCAAAATATGCGCCACAGAGGCAAACTATGTGACTTCATAAGACCACATAAATCAAACTGCGTCCAATAAAAAAAAAAAAGAAGTTTCGTTTGTTTGTTATATTATACTTAGGACATCTCATTTCTCCATATTTTTAGTAAGAATATACATTATCTAACTACACCTCTGTACTAAATTTTATTTCAGTCTTTTAACTTAAAAAAAAAAAACGATTTATACGATCCATTCAAAAGAATAACACGCCCCCGGGTTCACGCTGTATATAGATAAAAATAAGTTTAAAATTATCCGCTTTTACTAAACTACTAAAATCACCTCAATTAAAAAAATAATAATGGCTCATTTTATCAATAAATATTTCTTCTTAGCGTACAAGTGACAAACGTTTCATTTACCAAATAAAACATTCACTTTGAGGTAGGTTGTTGTTAGGGCTAAGTCACTCGCATGTGAGCTGCTTCGTCGCTGGGATATTTCAATGACGTGCTCTTTTGACAAGACTATATACGACTCATAAAACGCGACTCACTCTGATTTATCTGTTATTCTTCAGTAAGGACCCGAAAGGTTGTTGGCTCCGAAGCAATTGAAAAAAGGTCGCTTCATCCCGGTTCTCTTTGATCCTTAATTTTCGTGTCCCGCGATTGCGGTGGCTCTTTCGATCGATCGAGCGTGAATAGAAAAAAAACAAAGCAAAAAACTATTCTTATATAATATTGGCTCGAATTTGACATAACTATGCTCTTCTCCGTTTCTGTTCTAAGCCCGTTTGCAACCGACGCCTCGATCGGATGGAGCGAAGCCAAATGTTGATCGGCATGGCGCCCGTCTCCTTTAGTATTCACTGGCGGCCATAGCTGTGAGTGCGAATGCTGAGCGCGTGCTGATGTCGAGCTTCCACAGTTCTTTTGCAACGTGCATTCCGCACCATCTAGAGTGCCGGTCTTAGCAGCCTATTGATGTCGGCTCGTTCTGAGCATGCGCTCTAAACAGCACCCACAAATATGGCGTCCAGTGAATACTTCCTATTATCACCGACCAAACTAATAACGCGCAGTAAATGCGACGCGATCATGCGCTTTTTTTTTTTTTCTTTTTGCGCGTGATAGGTTTTAGCCGGTGACGGCAAACCCACAAAGACAACGAGCGACGTGAGGATACATCTTTTGGAGCCGCGTGATTCATTCCGTCGAACTGTACTCGCGTCCGGGACTTGAAGTAAAACGGAGTACTGCGTTTGTAATTGCTGGCTTTGCTTCGCTTTCATACAAGAGGGCTACGATTTGGAAAAATTCGGCTTTTTAGATGTGAAAGTCGACATAATATCTAAGAACTAATGTAAATGAACTTGTTAATTTCAGTTTTTTTTTTAATTTACCGGTCAGGTGTTTTTGATATTTTGTTTTTGCGGAATGTTAATTGTGATCGATATTTCAATTAGAACGTTAAAAAAATCGAAAAAATAAATAAAACGTATTTAGGTTTAATCGTGATTTTTCTGTGATTAGGAAACAGGAATTCAGTGATTCTGAAACAGGGTTCTCGGGGGAAAAAAATGCATTGACTTGTGTTGCCATTGTAATCTGAAAATTTAGTTCCAGCCTGTAGATCGTAAAAACGAAAAATGACGACCTTCCTTTACAACGCATCTCAAAGGCGCTCTAAATACGTAGCATTTAGTACACCATTAGGCTTTACCTGAAGTCACAACGTCAAAGGTTATTTCCAAATACGTAGCCTTTAGAGATACTAGGGAATTGTAGTAGACCGTTCCCGCAGCCCGCTCAGCACCCGGATAGAGCTCCGTAATCCGCCACGAGACCTTGAACTATGCAGAGAAGGCTGGCGGCGCGCCTGCGCAGCTGCGGCGATTCCTTCGGGGATACCGTAGCGGAGGAGAAAAACGATCTACTACAACTCCTTATTCTGTGACGCCTTGGTTTCGGCAGACGCCCCGGTGTCATTTAAAGGGACCATGAAATGACCTTTTTACTTTTTCCAGATAACAGAAAACGGATGCCGAACAGGCATCCGTTTTCGTCTCGGTTTATTAACTTCTACACAAAAAATTATTGAAATATCGACTTTTTCATTCTCTTTAACTGACCGCAAAACAAGCCGTGACGTAGGCCGTTTCCGGAACCGGAAGTTCTCTCGGCAGTAGGAGAATGGGAGTGTTAGCGGCGTTAGCGGCAACGAGTTGGGGTGCGCCGGTAGGTTTTACTGCGCTGATGTCACCGACGTATTTCCTGAATCGGCGCTCTCATCGCCGCATCGCAGCTGAGCGAAATTCAATGAGATATGTTGCGCTACAGCGACAGCATGGGACTAGTCCCATACGCCGGTATGCCTGTTGGGAAGTGCAGCGAGTCTTCCGGTGAAGACTCCAGAAGTCAACCACCCTGTCATTGTTGGCAGAAGGACCGGCCCGTGTCAGTCGTTTGCAAAGCGACGTAGATGGCGTTTTTCGCGGCCTCGGAGATGCAGGAGCGAGCCGACGTTAAAAACGATACGTTTGAACTACGAGTGTCAGCAAGAGCCACGTAAATACCTGTTCACACTCGGAGCAGACGCGCGCGTCTGATGGAAGTGCTGTATTCGCGCTGTTTGTAAGCGCTTCGGAACCGTTCTTTTACGATTGCAACTCGATACTGACGCGACACTCGGCAAAGAAAGGTTGGACCGGGGTTGTACGTACGTATACCTCCCACGAACTGTTATAGCTCGACAGTGACGTGCAGTCTGTCAGAATAAAAATGGCATACCAATAACAAAGTGTACATACCGTGTTACGAAGGTAATCCATACGGCGTTTATTTCAGCTCTATATCACACAAAACAAGATAGAATCGACGAGAGTCCCTTTTCGACGAGTGTTCGTCAACACTGCCTCGGAAAACAAGGGGAAGAGATTGACCTCACCTCTTAATCTAGAATTGAGGTCAGTGATCAAACTATAATACGGGAAGGGTCCACAAGGGTCGCGCGGGCATATTCCATTTAGCACGCCAGCCGGTTGTAGGCAGACGGTCTTGCGACGAAGCAACGCAGCGCCGAGTCGGAATGCCTGCTAGGCCTATATTCTGAGCAGCTCGCTTCGTCGGAGTCGGTGGATCCAGCGTTCTTGTTCGTCGTGGTCTGTTTTAAGTACAGTTTTCTTGCTGCTTGAAGTCGGCACGCGCGGGAAGAACACGTAGAAAAATAAACGTTCAGTTAGTCAGAGTTTTGAGAGGAAGGAAAACAAAGAAAATAAACATTTTTCGGTTGCCGCCACCCAAGTAACTGTCGGCCCTGCCCTACTGCGCACGCGCAGTAGTTGCTTCGTTTACCACACGATAGATGGCGCTTGGCTCTCAGCATTATCAAATTTGGCAATTTTCGCCACACATCTCTCATTATGCTACAAAATGTGGATCTGAATATTATTTAACAAAACTTTTAGGAAACATTCGCCGGCTCTTTATTGTTTACGATCGCGGTGCTGGTGAGGTAGGCTCTTACCCAATAGGCGACCTGGATTTGGCTGACGTGCTCCATTTCCGCGGATGCATCGTAGTGAACAGGCGAAGGAAGGAAGGCGCAAAAGAGTCCAGTTTTCTTTTAAAAGTTCTATAGCAAATAATTGTTTTTGGCTCCCTATTTTCGTGTTTTTGTGTTTCTTTTCACACCTTTTACGACGTGCGGTGGATGAAACTCGATTTTAAAATCATTTCATGGCCCTTTAAGTTCGATCAGGAAACCAAATCACACCTGACGTCACAAAATCACGAGACGTTACAGTGGTACGTAACGTCACATGGCCATTAGGGAATCCAACACCTATAGCTCCTAGATAACAAGGCCGTAGTGCTCAATGAGATGGCGTAATCAGCGAAGGCTAACGCAGGGCACAGATTGGACACGACGATTGTGTCAACGTTCGGCTCAAACTTGGCTCGAAGTCGAGCGATGACGCAGGACTCGTTCCCCATCAATGTTCAGCGTTGGCCTCCGCTGATGACGTCATCTTATTCAGGACTACGGCCTTGTCTTCTGGGCGGTGTTGGGAAAGCACGTGGTCACGTGACCTTACGTCACGTGCCTCGTGACACCACATTGTCACATGACGTCAGGTGTCAGTGACGTCACTGTTATGTTACGTCATGATATCACGTGACGGCCGTCACACTGATGACGCCACGTGAACACCGCAACTTCGTCTCGGTGTTAACGCGATGACGTCACGATGAAACTTTTCAAACGCTGCTGACGTGATATGAACGCAGTGACGTCATCAGCGTGACATCACCGTTGAGGTTACATAACGCGGCCATAAAAGGCGGTAAGAGCTGGCCGTAAAAATGCTACGAGTTTAAAATAATCGTTGCAACGCCAATACCTGCTTGGGCCCATGAAGAGATGTAGCTTACATATACAAATCTATCTTAATAGAAATTTAGTTATATAATATTGTTGTATATATATATATATATTGTTGTATATATATAACAATATATATAATATTGTTTTTTTAAATTAATTAATTAGAGCTATTTAGTTTTGCCTTTTTTATGCCTGTCCCCTTCCCACACTTAGTTTAACGTCTTATTGACCTTCTTTTTAATTTTCATTTCTATAATATCGAAGTAGGAAATGAGCGCTTTCCTAGCTCTTTGTTTTATTTCAAAATAATGGCATAATTTAATTAATGCGCAAACAAGCAAATAATAAAATGGCCAAAATATTGCATGTGATGAAAAAATACAAAAAAAAACCCGCCAGGTTATTTTATAAATGTGATGAGCAAGTTCGTCTTCTTCTTGGGCAGGGTTGCGGTGAAGTCAGAAGGCCGATTTTTGATTGGCTCTGATTAAAACGATATTAGGTAGACCACAATGCTAGCTGCCTTGAGGTGTCGCCACTATCCTTCCAATCGAGCCAATCAGAGCTCGGCATTCTGACGTCAGCACAACCCCCGCAAAAGAAGCAGACGAACTTGCGCTCCGCATTGGTGTCGTCCATTTAGAACGCCGGAGCTCTAAATATTATTATTAGGTCCTTTCATTTGCAGTATAAAATCTTTCCATATCTGATCTTCTCGTCATTAACTTTATTCCAGTTTTACATTTTCTCACCCAACAGCCTATTAAAATCCTGAACCCCGATCAAATACTCTGTTCAATAAACATTTTCTCCGTCTTTCTTAGCCATCAGTAAAGAATGAGATAATCGGAGATAATTTGTTGTGGTAATAAAGAGAAAGCTAAAGAAAGAGGGGGGGGGGGGGGGGGGGCTAAGTTATCGGCTATGTGCTATTACAGTGGCTTAAAAGGGGTAGTGTAGTTATTGCGTAGCCCCCACCATGCATCGGGAACGGCCGCTCCTTGGAAGACGATGTAGGTGGCGCTTCGATCCGGAGCTCCGTTGGGTGCCTCAATCGGCCGGCAGATAGAGGCACCCTAGTACGCTTAATAACGAATATAAATACATCAAAAACAATTATTTTTTTCCATTGAAGTTCCGACGACATGATTTGTGCTTGAAGGTGAATACAAAATGTGAAACTAGCAGACGACAGTGTAGTCGACAGATGCGAATCGGCCGGAGCTGGCCGGAGCCAAGCTGACCAAGCGGCCAAGCCGGAGCCATAGCCAATACGACGGTGCTGCAAGCGCCAGCGCCACCCGCGGCCGTCTTTCAACGCTGTGCCGCTTCTCCGGTTTCGTTCGTTACACTACCCCCTTTAAGCCACTGTAGTGCTATCGCGCCAAATAGTTCCGGAATCTTTTGGTTTCAGTTTCAGTTTGGGTTTTCGCGGGACAGATACAGTTCGTCGTTTCGTATGAGGATGACTGTCGAGGGTGCTATATGCCGCGATTGCTGAGCATGCAGGCATATCCGCGTTTATTTCCCAACGCTTCACCCGTTTTTAAACAAAACCGAACACCTTGACTGAAGCGCTTGGACAGACTTACGTGGTCGATCTCCTCGAATTTTATGTGTCTCGTAGTCGTGACCGACGCTGATATGCGACGTCGATTTAAGAAATGCCATGCATTTCATCAGCGCTGAAGTGTTTTGAAGTAAATAATGCGTGAACTCATCTGCTGCTATAAAATTATAGTGCGGGCGTGATATTTTGAAATAGAAGTACGCACACGCTACGGCGTCTTGTCGAATTCTACTTGGATAGCTTTCAGTTTCCGCTGGCCCTTGGGCGGGGGGGGGGGGGGGGGGGGGGGGGGGGGGGGTCGAAAAGCTCGCGTAACATGGATTCTAGGATCCTGGGCTTTTGGGATCCTGATCCCAGGGAGACTACCAGACTGGGCTCAATCCCCAGCCCTGGTCGCTTATGCCGGTGATCTCACGGAAACAATGGAGAGTTCATTCTGTCTCACTTGTGCGTACATGTTGCACACCCTTAGCTTGGTTTGTTTTGGCAAGTTTTGGTTGCCAAACTTTGGGAAAGTCCTAAGGGGCAAACAAGGGGACGAGCTCACAGAAGGAGCCCTGTGATACACCATACCGATGATACTAAAAGACGAATACGAGAAAGTAGGCCACGTTTGCTTTGCGGGTAACCAAAAAAAACTGCGGCACACTTAAACCAAGAAAACATGAAGGAGCTAAAAAGAAAATTCCACGCGGAGCGCTGGTTCGTCTGCTTCTTGCACAGGGGTTGCGATGATGTCAGAACGCCGAGTTCTTATTGGCAGATTAAAAACAGTATAGTGCGTAGACTTCGAGGCATCTAGCATCGAGGTTTACCCACTATCCTTTCAATCTAAGCCAATCAGAGCTCAACGCCTTTGTGATGTCACCGCAGCTCCTTCGCAAGAAACAGACGACTTGCTCTCCGTATAAGTTTGGCACATCCTGAATAATATTGTGGTAACATTGTAAAATCGAAGATAAAAAGAACAATTTTTTTTTTTGATTGCCAGTTACACCCTGCAAATTATTTCGGTTGAACTATATTCAGCTGCGCAGTAAAACGGAGCACTTCTGCTTTCTAGCTTTGGGTTCATTGCCACAGAAAGTTATCCCGAAGTATAGCCCGGGCGACGGAAACTGGCCCGAATAAACCGGTGAACGAATAGTACAACATTGGCAAGCGAGATAACTCGGAAACGATGAGAAAACAATGCGGCGTCATGGACGACGCTTTTATGGTTCTAGCACAGCTGACAAGCAAATGGTTTCATACGCAGCCTTCTATATTGAGAGAGTTCAACGAACTTTTAGATCAGCGTTCAGTCTGGCAACACTCTTCCGGCATTCTGGCAATGCGGAGCGAAGGTTCGTCTGCTTCTTTTGCAGGGGTTCTGGTGACGCTAGTAAGACGCCGAGCTCTGCTTGGCTCCGATTGGAAAGACAGTGGGTAGACCTCGAGGCCGCTTGCTCTGAGGTCTATCCCCTATATCCTTCATTCAGAGCCAATCAGAACTCGGCGTCTTGCTTACGTCACCACAACCCCTGCAAAAAGAAGCAGACAACCTGCGCTCAGAATATGATTATGCACTTCGCGTGTTCGGCTTGTCTTCCCCGCCCAAGTCAGAACGTAGCCTGGAGCAAACCCAACTGAGGAAATAGTTTGTTCTTAGTCTTTGGAACGCCGCAGTCTTTCTGCTTAGAGTACATCGTGCAAAAGACAGTTTGCATCTGAAGCGCGTTCCATCGTTGGTCCTATCCCATCGGTCAGACAACAACCGTCGGCTCTCATGTTCCAAGCAAGCAAAATTGTCTGCGTCTCCGCAGACAATTTTGTCGTCGTGTCTACAGCGAACACCGTGTCTTTTATACGACGTGCGAACAGACTGACTATACGGTTCGAAGTTTTTAGCGGATGATTAGACAACGATGAAGTTAGTCCGCCATCGAAGTGTGGCAATAAAATTGCCTCTTGGTTGTGGATGAGCGATATGGCTAGCGGTAAACTATACCTGCATTTTTTTTTGGCTTAGGTGGCATGAGCGAATGCCGCTGCGATCCTTATCCAGATGAAGACGGGCAGGGACGGGGATTGAGCAAATACCACGTGGAAGACCAGGTCTGCGTCTCGCAGCGTGTCACTATACGAAGAGCGACGCTAGAGTGTGGAGACGCCAACGTACTTACGTTGAGCCTCGAGGCTGTTAATACCCCGACGTCGAGCGTAGCCAACGCGGCTTTGAGCAGCGCACACAGATACTTATTGGTCGCAGATGTTGAGTTCGTGCTCGCCGGCCAATAAAACGCGCGCGTTCTTTCCAACGCTGCATTTGCTGCACTCAACGTCGGAGTAGCAGAGCCTTCAGCGTGAGCCTGATGTCTGCATTTTTCATTATAAACGGTCCACTTTGGCAAGCGCTCGGAGAGCAGCCAGCGGAGAGCACTTGACATCCGGTGCAATGGTTACGTAATCTGTTTCGGGACTAGCAAAGCTGCGGCGCGAGGCTGACGTCGACAAGACGATTGCAAGCAGGGCATCTGACCACCGCTATGTTTCTGCGGGCAAGTGCGTGCAATTACAAGCTTTCTTACCAAAGCCACACGTTCACGTGTCGCACGCTGCATATGCTTGCACTCATGGACACTCTTGAGGACGCAGTTCTCGGCGAGACAATCATTGTCACTACCTGTCAATGTTCCTAGACTGACACTACAAACGAGGTTTTCGCGACGTCCACCAGGTTCCGTATCCTAGCTAAGCGTTTCATTCGTTTTAAAATTCCTTTTTGTCTCTTTTTCAATGAAAGATCGGGGTGTCCGATGTGGTACAGCTGCCTTGAACACGTAGAGACCAAGAGATAAACGCCGAAATTTCGTTGTAGTGTTCCTTATGCTACAAAGAATGCGTGCGCCAGAAAAGCTCATCGTCACTTCCGTTGCGGTTCAATGGAGGCGTGGGCGATGCAAGGTACACCATGGCGGAAACGGAGTCGTACTCTACGCACGTGCCTACGAGTAGTAAAGGGACAGTGTACAATCACTGAGGCGTCACAACGGCTCTCTCGTTCGTTTTATTGTTTTTCTAACCAAGACCGGAAGCAAAAAAATAAAAAAAAAAAAGAAAGAAAGAAGGAAGTGCGACACTTTTTAATGTCAACGTAAATTTGTTTTTGGTTTTGTAGGACCATACGTCGTTCAAAGACGCAGTATATATATACCCGAGTTCCACGAAGTGAAATGAAATGTATCCAACTTGACTCGCAGAGTAAGAGGTGGAAACTGGTTCTTCGTTTCAGGGATAGCGCTCGTTGGTTACCTCTTTGGATGGACGTCGCTTAGTGACATATATGCGAAACAATACGTACCAAACCCACTTGGTGAACAAATATTTAACGCTGCTCCACGAAAAAACGAAAGTAACTATTTGAAGAGCCGAACACGCTTTAATCTCAAGAACATTTGTTTGTATGTTTGTTATGTTCAAGTGCAAAAACGTTTGCTTTTGGCTTCTATATATCGCTCCAGTGTTCATATATCCAGAAGCCCAGCGCGCGCATGTTGGAGAAAAGCACGCGCCCTAGGCATGAATACCGAAAATGGCACCGATCAGAAGCTTCTTAGTGGAACAGCACATTTATTAAAAATATATCTTTTGTTTACTTTCGCCCCCAGCCAAACGCAATGGAAATCGATGATTTCGTTCATATGGCAAGTTCCGTCATTCAAGATGTCGGCGGTAGGGTAGAGAAGCTGTATACTCAATTTCATTTCAAGTGCGAGCGAAGCGGAAACTACAAGTGCGATTATGTTGTTTCGAGCAGCGCTTGCATTTCCCGAACGCGAGTGCAAGACAGCTGCAGATCAAAGCACGAGGCCCGCACATGTAAACTTGAAGGTGTTAATGTTTATTCGCCTCGAGATCGAACCGTGTCGCCACCGTGCGGCCGAAATTGGAAACGCGCGAAAGCGGAGATACCGCCGTGCGTCGTCTGCTACGGGCGCACGCTCAGAAGCATGGATCTCGACGACGCAAGCCCGTTTCAGGCTGAGCTTGACATTCCTTATTAAATGCTTTATGTTTTTGTATCCGTTTCTTCTTACTAAAGGTTGTGTTGTATCGTTTCCCATGCGTAGAAATTCAGCAAAGCGATTATTATTAAGTCGGAAGCTTCCATAATCTTAGTGCGTTGGTTTGTATACAATCGCTGGTCCCACGTATTTTTGTTATCTCGCACAAACCGTGGCTTCCATAAAGCATTATATGTCGAGTGAATCTGCGCTTTGATTCGAAAATTAACCCCAGTGATCGCTATCCTTTAATAGACTAATCAATCAATACATCCGTATGTTGATTTTTCGCTGGTAATATTGCGTGAAAGACGTTAAAACTTCACATTTTTTCACTGGTTTTACTATGTCATAAATGGCATATTGCACTCCCATTCTAAACTTCACGTTGTGACTCCTACAGAAATATTAACACGGGAAGCCTTTTAAAGTGGAGTATTTTTTAAAGTTATTATTTAAACAGTATAATCGCCCTCGATGAAATGACAAGCACGCTGAAGTGGTTTACCGTGCAAGCCTGTGTCACAAAAGAAATAAAAACGTCAAAAATATTAAAGCAGGAATTTTTCTACTCCTTGTTGACTTTCTCCTGCACAAGACTCCAATTAACCGGCAAAAAAAATGCAATTAAAGCATTACTTGAATAATCTGAAATTTAATCGATGAACTGCCCAGTCCCGATATACGTTAGGTGAGGGCGGAGGATGATCGGAATATCTCGTGAAGGTCGCTAGCCTTCATCAGTAAAAGAGTATCACTGCTGCCGATGCTGTCTGTGTCGTGGTGCGCGTCGTTTGTTGGGGTTGCAGAGTCTACTGTGTTTGAATGCAAGATTATTTAGCCAGAAATTTATAGTATTAGTCTCTTGACATCCGCAGTCCTCACCAAGAAAATTGGAGCGGGTGCACCCACACTACCGAAAACAACATTGAATAACAGGAACATTGCTGCGTTCCTCGGTTACACTCGTTTATTACAGTCACGGCAGATATATTAGAACAGTTTGTTTCACTTGTTTCAGTTGTCCTGCCAACCGTGCAGTTTGCAGGGGCGCTATGTTCAACAAATGTTTCGTTTTTTTCTAAAAACAAACGTAAGTGACAGAAGTGATCATATCGCGCCTGATTGGTTAGAAGCTCAAATGACGAAAAAGGGAACTTTTATTATTTTAGCTTCTAACCAATCAGACGCGATATCGTCACTTCTGTCACTTCCGTTTCTTTTTAGGAGAAACGAAACATTTGTCGAACATAGCCCCCCAGATCTTAACTAGAAGAGACACACCCTTCTCATCGCAACGCAGTAGATTTGTTGAGACTACAAAAAACTTACCCGCACTACGGAACAGTAAAAGGGTAGAGGAACTCAATAGCATGGTAATTTCCAATACTGCGTTAACTTATATTCATTCCAAAGTAATTATATTACTGCAAAAGCTAGAAGTTAAAAAAAAAAAACATAGAAGCTGCGATTTCACAACCCACAGTACCAGCATTATGTTATGTGGGTTGGGATTGATTGTTTTTTTTTTTCTTTCAATCGACGTTGATGAACCGATACACCCATTTTAAAAGAAACAAATATTTAACACAAATATTTCAGTTCAGCCGGAGACAGGCATCAGTCGAGGTGATTCAAGCTTCAAAACGTCTGCCTAGAGCAGACGTTTTGCGATTATATAAATTTAGGCCGCACGCTGGCAACACGATTCGATCTTCACTGAAGCATCGAACAGTCCCGCATCCTTTTCCGCTAGAATTGTTTTACCACCAATAGTATGCGACAAAATAAACGCAAGAATCTACGCCCTCTCGCGCGCGAACGTGGAGAGCCTATGGGGCGGCCGTTCTCCTATCCCCGCTTTGATGATGATGATAGCGCGACCGTAGCGCCACCTCAAGGTCGATCTCGAGGCCAATAGTGCTTGTGGCGGTTCATTAAAGAAACACGGGCAAAGTGTTTATGCTTGAAGAGATTTTTCCCTGAAACCAAACTTACGAAAGCGCACCTATTTAGAAATCGAAATATATTTGTGGCTCAATGTCTGGTTCGTTCCTGCGGAAAATTCACCACTCACGAGTCGGGTGTTCAGGCCTGCCCTCACTCTCTTTTCCATGGCCATGTGTGATGACGTCATAGTGCGCAAAATATATATCTTAGCGCTTGGTCGCAGGAAGTCACTCCCCACGACTCGATCCCGTGCACTATGACGTGATAGTGAACTCGCTGGTCCCCTAATTTCGTTTTTGCATCAACTCTGTGACTATGCAGTGAAAAACAATAACGAGAAAAAAAATCAACAATTACTTGAACAATAGTGTGAGTTCAAGATTATATATTTGGCGCAAAAAAAAAAAAAATTTACTACCCCTTGAATTGTGACGCTAGCGGAACCAGTGATTCAGAATCTAACTTAGTGTAGTTCGGAAAAAGATCCTCCGTTTACCCTTATTTCATTGCCCAATGCTCAATGCAGCTTTTGCAGTAGGATTCGGTCTGCTCATATTCTGCTTCACACATCGAAGACGTTTTCTAATTAAGAATAACAATGTCTGTAGTTTCGGAGCCGTGCACGATTTTCTGACAAAGCACGCACTCACCTCTGGTGCTCATAAAATAAAAAAAAATAAAAAAAATTTGAAGTGATTAAACAATGTGTAATTGACAGCGATAGGTGCTGCATCGTGGAGAGGCATGTTGAAGGAGATTTGCCTTTGGCCAATGTGCTGTACAATGTTGGCAACGAACTCTTTGCTTTCAGTGGAATTAATGTCGGAGACGTGTGCGAGGAGATGTGTTATTTGGTGGAGCGATTGTACGAGATGTTGCATCGTTGGAAAACCAAACAGACGCGCGTTTTTCTTATTTTTTTGGCCGGAACGCTCTTTCAGGACGGGTTGCCCGTACGCGAGCTGTCCTGCAGAGGTGTGGGGAGCACACGAGAAAAAAGCCTGGGCGGCGGCAGCGGGAAGGTGAAGGACAAGTGCTGATTGTTGGGCAAGTTGGTATGGCACGTTAGAAAACATGATTCTGCTTTAAAGACGGGGACATAGGAAGAACAGACCCCGCAGAGAGCTGGTGAAGGAGCGTGTCCGCACAGCGCGACCACGTGGATATTTCGCAACGGCGGCTGCTGGAGGGGTTGGGGGAAAGAAGTGGGGGAAAGAAGCGAGGGCGTCGCCAGAAGGTACTTGGATGTAACAGGAAAGACGGGGCTGCGGAGAACGCTCTCCCCGTGATCACGTGCGTTTTTAGGAACAGTTGCGGCCTACTACAGGGAGGAAAGGGGGGGGGGGGGGGGGAGCGAGAGAGCTTTGTCGCAGTTGGCATGTATGTGCGAGGAACGACGGAGAGAGAGAGAGAGAGAGAGAGAGCAGTGTTTCTACTTAAAAGTAGGCTTTTGCGTTCGTACATGCATAAGCATTCCTTTTTTGTCGGGCAATGGTACTAACAGCTACCGCTGTAATAAGGCACTCGGGCCACCACAGGAACGTGTCCGATGACATTATCCAAACCACTCACTGCCGAGTTCGTTTAATTGTTCACTCCCACAGAAATCGCTAGGACGCGCTGCATTATCCCCTAGATCCTCGTCAGGGATGGGCAAAATACATGCAAATATATATCGAAATACAAATACAAAATACTTCATCAAAAATGTATTTAATTACAAATGTAATTACATTTCCAAAAAAAGCATTTAAGTACAAGATACAAATACAACCAAATGTATTTGGTCTCGTCCAAATACTTTTCCAAATACATTCCTCAAAATTTGCATCAGCGACTTCAGGACACCTGCAACGGGTTTCTGGGTATCTCATTTTAATTTTGCATCGCACACTCGGGAGTTATTGTGCGAGGCTCTAGTAACGTAATAAAAATATAATCACAAAAAAAATGTAATCAGCTTGGACGTAATAAGGGAAAAAAGTACCGAGCTTCAAGCAGCTTTTTTTGTCGATTACATTTTGGTATAGACCAAGAAAGAACCGAGACGACCAAGACGCGCAGCACTAGCTAGAGAATTTTTATTGTTGTAACTCGCACCAGTTACGAAAATCTGGACGACTCGCGCATTTAGAATGTTCCAGGCTGGAACCAGGCATAGGATGGAAATCAGGCTGGAAAGCATCACAAGGTGTCACAGGCACTTATTTAGCCAGTCTGCCTGTGAACGTCGATTTCGTCACTGTTCTTGCCCTGGACTAGCACCGTAATCACAAAGTCACTAAACGCTTGTGCTTGATTGAGAGACACTGCATTCGGTGCAGAACGTAGTTTTCTTCCTGCTCTGGACAGTGACAATAAATATGAGGGATGTATTTTCGCCCAGAAAATTGTATTTAATCGCAGCGCTGTGTGTGTCTACCGCCTTCTACTCTGTCCTTGTCCTTGCGCTGTTTGTTTTCCGCTAATATTTAATCGCAATTGTATTTGAAATACCCACGTTTTAATATTTAAATGCACACATCAAATACATTACCCAATTTGTAATTAAATACAAATGCAAAATACACAAAGTATCTGAAATACGTATTTCAAATACCTGTATTTGAAATACTGCCCATCCCCGATCCTCGTTAACCCATAAGCTGACAGTGTGATGAGAGCTAAGCAGTTGCCGGACCAATCATCCTCCCGCCTTTCATCACCTGAATCCGCTCTCGACGCGTGAGTAAGGGCGGGAGCGTGATCACGTGATAAGAGACAGACGTGTGACTGGGCTAACCAGCACCTCATTCCCACCGCGCTCTCAGCTTAGGGGCGAATGAAGCAGAGTTCGCGCTGCGCTGAACATATTCCGCTACTGATATTAGAAGGGATGTTTCTGATTGAAACCATACTTCTAAATTTACTAATTAAAAACCTAATTACCCAGAAGTAACGAAGAACCTAATTACGTATAAATTTAGCTTTGCTTCTCGTTTCTTAAAGGGATACTAAACTGAAAGGTGGAATTCGGAAAATAAGGCCACAAATGAGTTAAACAAAACGCTGCAAACTAAAAAAAGAAAAAAGAACATTTATATCTTAAACGGATGGCCGAACTTTAGGAAAAGAAGGGCACGATCAACCGAGGTTTTTGACGTCATTTTCCTCCACGAGAATATGAGAATAAGGGGAAGCGGCCTCGCTCCTCTTCTCCACGTTTCGGTTCACCAGCTCGACGGGACGTAGCGAGGAGGAGAGGGAATTGGAATCGCGACGTAACTTGTCTCGTCGGCCTCGTCGGCCGTGTTCAATCGCGCACTTCTTTTCCAAATACACGGCGATCTGTTAGAAATATATCGCTGTATTAGTGATGTGTTTGGATTTTGCAGCGTCCCGCCCATCCGTCCAGCCTTGTTTTGTGAGCTCGAAGTTTTGGTTCATACTCTAAAAAATGTTTGTGAGTCTACTTTCACGCACAACACTCAGAGAGCCAATCACCTCAACTTACGGAGGCAGTTTAGCGAATAACAATGCCGACACTTATGTTTAGACCAAAAAACGCAGTCTGAGTTGTGACATTAAGCAATGCAAAACGTCACGCTTGCATTGCTTAATGTCACAACTCAGACTGCGTTTTTAGGCCTAAACATATGTTTGGGCATTGTCATTCGCTGAGCTGCCTCCATAAGTTGCGGTGATTGGCTCTCCAAGTGTTGTGCGGGAAAGCAGACTCACAATTTTTTTTTAGAGTGCAGTATCACTTTAAGCCGTCGGTGACCGAGTCAGTTTGTTCACTTTAAGCGTAGCTCCCTTTGTTCCGCCTTTCCTTTTTTCCTTTCTTTCCTCCGACAAGCTGACACGTGTGACCTTTCTGGTGCATTGACCGCATGCAGTCGGGGAGCCCACACTGTTCCTCAAATCCGCACTATATAAACGATAAGAAACTAATCGTGCGCGGGTGAACGTGGATATAAAATTAGCCACGCTGTGCGTCTATGAACCTACCATTGACAGCAGATAACTCCCACCAGCCACCGGCCAATCGTAGCAACCTCGCGCTAATCGCGACCCGGCTTCCGAGATACTGGATTCGAACGCAGCACACGGAGGGTCTGCTGCTCCACGCGGCAAAGGAAGTGGGCGGAAACCGTGCCCCGCGGTGCACAATCTTTCCGCGCCCGGGCCGTCCCGCCGAAATCCGAAAAGGCGTGAAGGGGCGATAAGAGCCGACCGACGGAGTTCTCGACCGCCCGCCCCCATCGGGAGCAGCTCCGGGCTCCGGCGGAGCGCGCACTGACAAACAACGGTACTGGGTTGCGCGCGCAGTGGACGGCGAGCGCATGCGTGTTGCGGGAACACGCGCCACGCTTCGTTCGCGGCCCCCAACAAGCAGCCGGCGCGGACTGACGACTACAGCGCCGTACTCCAGCGTGCGTGGGACTCGCCGCCCGCCGTTTCCGCTGGTGGGACTTTGAACCGTAGGCTCGGGCTACAGGTTGCCCCTCGCAGCTGCATCGGGCGAGTCGCAGCCGCGTGCTCTCCGCCGCCGTCGCGCGCCTGGGCTTCTACTGCGCGGCGTCAGAACCCGGCCCGATACGGGCGAAGGATGTTCACGCTCTACTGGTCCACTTGGCTGCGAGTGCGAGGAAGGCGTTGACAAACACCTGTACCTGCCACCACCTCCGGCCGTTCGCGCTTCATCGGAACACTGGGAACCTAGGGCAAACGAGTGCCCCAGCAAGATCGCCGAACAAATCTGCGGGGGGTGCGACACTTTCTGCGTGCTCAGTGTTTGAGTGAAGTTCCTCTTGACAAGCGTCGAGGTCGACAGAGAGGAAGCGATCCTTCTACCCTACGGAAGTGGTGTCTCGTTCATTGAGCGCTTGCTCACGGCGCCGAGTGTTTGCTCGCTCGAGTGCCCGTACATCCTTTTGCTCCCGTTGTTTTTACGCCGAAATCCCGCGCAGTGTGGAGGAACACCCGCATCTGCTTCGGAGAGCCCGTACTGGCTCGTCGGCCGGTGTCAATTTGG
Organism: Ixodes scapularis; assembly: GCF_016920785.2. Classification (NCBI taxonomy): domain Eukaryota; kingdom Metazoa; phylum Arthropoda; class Arachnida; order Ixodida; family Ixodidae; genus Ixodes; species Ixodes scapularis. The sequence continues at coordinate 23,683,572 of NW_024609868.1, forward strand.
CGCTCCGTTTCCGGAGCAGCGTAGACGGAACGCGTACCTACACTGTCAAAAAGATGCAGCGACTTCCGGACACGGGATAGCGCCGAGCCCGGAGCTCGTCGACACGCTTCCAACGTGTCCACTTGCTGCCGACGCCCGCTGGTTCGCTCGGAAGGACCGTTCTCGCCCCTTGTGGCACTGGGTCCTCGGGAATCACTACTGAGATATCCGAAGCCATGCTGTTGCGTCGCTGGAGTACCGTCTTCCTCTGCATCTACTGGAGCCACTGCGTACGATGCTCTTCACCCGGCCAAGACGGTGAGTTGTCTCCTTCTGGAACTTGCAGACTTTATAATTGTTGCGACTATGAGAAGACTGCCTCTATTGATATATGCATGCTGTGGAGTCGGGGCGTAGGTGAGGTGTTAAGTATAGTAGGATCGGATGAACGCCACAAGTCGGCGTTACTTGAAATCCAGCCCTGTTTTGCGTTGGCGTGCTTTCTAAAACTCACGACGTTCTGCCTCGGTGCATTTTGTCGCACGACCTGTTGGATGAACGCGAGTTGCAAAAGGTGTCTGGGACGCGACTGTCTCCAGCCGCTAGAGAAGTTGCTAAGAGGCCAAAAGCTATTTTAGGTTCCCGCCAGCGTCCGACAAAATATTTTACTTCTTTTTTATATATATATATTTACAACACGTTATAGAATAGGCCAAGTCACAAGGAAAAGCGGCGATTGTGGATGTTGGCTGACGTCCCTCACTTTCTTTGTGAAGGAAAGAAAGCTTTTGAGGTGAACATTGAAAGAAATTATAAATATGCGAAACGGCCACCAGTTCAGGCGAGCATTTGTAATCTTCCGATATAAAGGTGCGACTACCATTTTGCTCATAACTGGGCATGTATTGAGGCAAAAAAGGGAAAAAAACATATTGTCTTCCATAGTTTTAATGACGCATCTAAAAAGGAATCGAAAAAAGTAAAAAAGAAAAAAAAAACCTGGCAGCGAATTTTATTTTTGGAGTCTTATAGGCGAATGAAATGGATTATAGAGAATTGGTGCAGGAATTGGTTTGTGAAGTGACTATATTTTCTCGCTAAGTTTAGCGGGGAGACTAAATGGTTGTATACGTCACGCAACGTGAGGACACGAGACGTCGATTTCCCCCGATAAATTTAGCGGGGAAACTGGATTGGTGTTTAAATCACAAGACGCGAATTTTCCCGCTAAATTTAGCGGATAACTGAATTAGTCTATAGCTCACATGACGTCAATTTAGGGGCTACGTGCAATAGTGGTGCAAGTGCAAATGCAGAGCTCGCCAAAAAGCCTCTCAATGATTTTATCTGTGCAAGTCAATGCCAATGTAGCGTTTGAACTTCGATTATACAAGTCTACAGTGTTTCCTGCCGCCACATGTATAAGTGCAACTTTTGGGGCTGTGAATATCATGGTACAAGTGTACTTGTACCATCATTGCACGTAATCCCTAAATTTGCTACTAAATTTAGTGGAGAAATTGAATTGATATGTTGACCACAAGACGTAAATTTTCCCTCTAAATTTAGCGGGAAAACGGAGTTGACGTACAGGACACGTGCCGTCAATTTTTCCCAAGGTGTATTGGTCACGTGATGTGAGGTAACATCACCTGAAGCCACTTCTCCCCTAAATTTAGAAGAAAATGTGCGGAGGGGCGGTCAGACAAAATGTTGGGATTGGGGGGTAACGCCAAGAAAATATTTCATGTATGATAAAAAAAAAAAAAAAAAAAAAAAAAACAGCACGCATTTTTTTTTAAAGTAATGTTTCGATATCGTTCAATATACTTTAAATATGAAAATAAAAATTAGACACAAGGCGCCAAAAAAAAAGACAAAAAAGGATACTTTTTGGGTGATTTTTTTCTAAAAAAGACAACAAACAAGACACTTTTTGTTTTAACATTTCAGGGGTTGTCACTAACTTTTTCGCAGGTACAACTGTTCTCCAGATCTGTTACATTAGCGAAATACATGATATCCGTCAACTTACTTGTGAATTACACTGGTAGATTTAAATTAATTTCCAAAACCCGCAAAATCAGAAAAAAAAAAAAAAAAAAAAAAACACTCCGTAGCATTTGCTCCAAATCAACGAGCGGAAGGTGGAGTCGCATTTTTGGAGCGACCCGCCGGAGACAGTCTGTCGTTCAAGATGGCAGCGGTTTGAACATGCCCGAATTCAAACTTCACGGTCTGACTGACTCTCCAACGACCCATCACTGACAAGGAAACAGCGCACCCTCAAAACAAGCACTCTAAAGGCCCGTTCACACTCTTGCGACCGAGTACGACCGAGTACGACTGAGAGAGACGAGGATCTCTTAAAACTTCTTAAATGTTTTTAGAATGAGGGAACACATTGGTATTGTGGCGCCATCTATGCGGTGACCCTGGAACTGCATTTCACAAAAGCGAAGGTTTTGCGGGATTTCCGAGGTCAAATGTGCGTAATACTCATAGAAAGGCTCGTTTATAACATTGACAAAAGTTTTTCGAGCCAAGAAAGAAAGGATAATGCGCGAGAAATAAAAAAATAATATGCCGGACCGCCGAGTTTACACTGCTTCCCAATAGATGGCGCCAGTGTGTTCTCTGGTTTAAGAAGTTTTAAGGAACCTAGGTTTAAGAGGTCGCAAGAGTGTGAACGGGCCTTAAAGCTTTCATGCACACAAAAGAAAGAGACACTTACACAGCGTTGTGTAGGTGGTGCTTTGTTTTGTGTGCATGAAAGCTTTAGAGAGCTTGTTTTGAGGGTGCGCTGTTTCCTTGTCAGTCATGAACAACCAACTCGCCCGAACCTCCGTTTTAACAGACCAACCACTGTTGTCGCTGCCCATCAGCAGAAGAGACACTCGGCACAGGTAGGGTGCATTCTCCGTACCGCGGAGTTCATGTCACAAACAGAGAGGGATATAGGTCCAGGGTTCGCTTCCATCCGATACGTTTGGGTCAATTCGGAACGGCGGGGCACGGACGGTGATCGCCAGCGGTGGAGCTCAAATCGCTGATAAGACATTCATGACCACACAGATGTCGCAAACTGTCACTTTCACGGTCGCTGCCTTGTCGGTTTTCGCTTTATTGCGCAAGAAGATACGGCGGCATGTAGCGTACAAAGGTAAGCACTCGGTTGCGGCAAAATGAACACGCCTAACCTTGCGTCTGCTTCCTTCTTTGGAAATTTTGTCCTTATCTTTCTCGTTCTTTTTTTCTGGACCGTGGATGTCAGCGCTTACGATTTGCCACGCTCCAGTCCCGCCTCTGGGCCCGATGAACCTTGCTAGGTAGCATCGTACGAGAGGAAGTGCACGTACTGCACGCACCGCCTGTCACCACCCGCGTAAACATCCGAGCACTGTCACAGGGAAAAGTGCAACCGATCGACTGGAAAGGTTCGAGCCGCGACGCGCATGCGCAGAGTGGCGCGTTGCTCCTGACTTCCGGGGAGATTTGCCGATGTTGCGGAGGGGTCGCGGCGCGGCCGGAAGCGCTCCATGGAGCTTGCGCATGCCCCATATCGGCGAGTAGAAGATGATTAATTTGAACCCGATCTGCCAGCGAAAGACTGGCGCCTCAAATCTGCGAGCGGATTTCACCATAAGTCCATGGTTTTAGTAAAAGATACCGCCCAGAAGGTTAAATATCTCTCTCGTGTCCGCGTGCTTTAATCTTGACTTATGCAACTTGTCGAGACGCACCGGAAGTCAGTAGCCCTATTGCTAAATTACCCAAGCATCAAGGAGAATGAAGGGAATGGTGCTCCACCCGCCGTTCGTACACCCAAATAAAGCGTTGACGAACGCGCGTGCAAGATGCAATTTGATTTAGACTTTTGCTTTTAGAACAGTTACTGCTACTATAGCCATCTCTATACTCACAAAGCCGGGCAGTTCGATGACGGAGCCAAAGAGTGCCCGGTCGAAAATTTGGAGCGCGAGGATCTGGTAGCAGAAAGCATTTCTGGTATTCAGCGCACAGCTTCTGCAGCGGCGAGGACCCGAAACATGATTTTAAAACCCGACGAGAAAAGAAGCGGTAGCGCGAAGAACGCGAGGAGCACGAGCGGAGATTTTATCTCTCGGGAGGAGTGTGTTTCGGCGTCTCGCCGCAGCGGGGCGCCCGTTACAAGCCTCTCTTCTGATCCGCACTACCTTTTCACTTTCGGCGGCCGCGTCTCGTGGCGATTTGCCAGTATAGAGGAGGCTACGGTGCTACAGAAGCCAGCTCGTGCGGCGCGTGGAACACCATTCCCTGCATTCTCCTTGATGCTCGGATAATTGAGCAATATGTCTATTACTGGACACGATGAGTATCCATTTATATTGAACTAAATCAAGGCGACAATTTATATCTTCTTGTGATAGGTCAGGGCTTGACAGGTTTGCCCGCAGGCAAGAATAAGCGAGTAGAAGTGAAAGCTGGCCGTATATAAATTCCATTTGTGATTTATGCTATTTCAATCCATGCTACTTGGTTTACGATATCTACGAAGTTGAGTTTAGTTCAGTTTAGTAAAGTTGAGCAATCTTTACGGCGAATTCGCTTGGGGCTTTCAGCACGCTCTAGAGCGCCCTTTCGAGAGCGCGCCAGATTGGGTGGTGGAAAAGGAAGCCGGCGGCATCACCGCGTGGCTCCCATTCCAAAGGCTTAACTCCCCTCCGAGAGTGCTCCCTTGCACTGCCTGGGGGCGCTCTCGTAGGGAGGGATAGCCCTCGGAATGAACCACGTGATGACGTCGTCGTGTTCTTCTTCCATCACCCACTGACGCGCTCTCGAAAGAGCGCTCTAGAGCGCGCTGAAAGCACCACGTGAATTCAATATTAGTAATAAATAGTGACAGGCCGATCTTTTGCCGAATCAATAGTTCGGTGCCGAATCTTAAGATTCGGCAAAGCCGAACTTTTGCCGAACTTTTCTAAAGATTCGGCAAAGATTCGGCAAAAATACATTGTTACCAGACTCGTTGATATTTCATTTTTTTCTACCGAAAAAAAGGTTTTATGTTTCTTTTTTTCTTAACTTAAATGCAACATGTTCACTAAGTAAGGTGATATTCTGCAAGATAATTGTATCGGTGTCGTTTTTGTGTGTTTACTGGCAATTTTAGTGACTCCTTGCAGAGGTGGCGTGACAACGAGGTTGGGTAGAAGCAAAGTTGGGTAGAAGCGAGCGTGGCGCAGTCACGAATCACGCTACGAGAGTTTCGGTTTTGAGGCATTATCAGCGCAAGCTTGCATATGTGTCTACATTGCTCAAATGAAGGCAATAACGCTGCGGTCTTGCTTTCTCCGCGAGTCACCGTTTTGTGCGCGAAAACGAATGCAACGGTTGCTGAGCCTTCACCAGAAGAGAGAATAATAATATTGTAAATATGCATGTTCTCCGATTTGAGTCACTTGACGTCAGCTTTGCATGAAAGTGTGCGTCCCGTATTCGAAACGTCTCGTTTTTAACGTTTAAAACGCCTGTTTTTGGTGTTGGGACACACACGGACGTTTCGGAAGATAGGGAGAGCGAATGTCGGATGTGAAACGTCGAGCATTATAGTTCTGTGTTTAGTTTTATGCAGATAAATGGAAAAATCGCGAAATAACACTAATTGAAAACGTAATATGATTTTGTTTTTGCACAAACAATACTTGTGAACCAAAAACAGAGTTAATATAATTGCGAGGAGTGCTTTAAAGTAATTGTCGGCCAATGTCGCAATGTTTCAGAATGCACCGCATCATTTGTCACTTGCGCAGAGGACTGCGTAAATTACTGGTCCATCTTCTATTCTTGAGGCAGAAAATAATGAAGAGAACCACACTCGCTCACAAACGCACAGTTACCGTGTTCGCTACCACACACCGCGCCGTAACCGCTGGTTGTACTACACTGCACGATGGTAACCGCACGACTGCACGGCGTCCATTTGCTATCCAAGGGTCCGTTGGCTCCGTCCGTCGCGTTCTCGCGCGTGCGCAGACATTTGCCGAATTTTTGCCGAATCTTTGCCGAAATTTCCTGCAAAAGTTCGGCATTTGCCGAACTTTGCCGAATCTGAAGTTCGGCATATTCGGTCCATCACTAGTAATAGAGGTTATTCCAAAGGGGCTGCCGCACGTTACCCAACCCGCGCATCACTCACCTTGGGTTGTCTCGGTTGGTGCTGGCAATTTTCTGGAATTGATCTGTTTCTTTTCTCCCGACCGGTGTTTTCTTCACACCGTCTATGCCGATAGTCGGGGCCCACATTTACGCCACTTGAGCCCTCAAATTAATGTTGGTAATCAAGAAGTCTTAGAGAGCTTCCCTCTTTTTTTATGTAGGTTATCAGTTATACGATTTACGGGAAATATATGTATCACAAGCAGCGTTAAGAGATTAGTAAATTCAAACATTATTGCTGCAATACACTTGTTTTCGCTTATCCGTGTTTTTTTCCCTTTCTTTCTTTCTCCTGCTAATAGACAAAAAATATGAACGAGTACAACGCATTCTCGCGCTGTCTTTACCCATGCGGTTAAATTTCGCGCATGTTTTGGAGGAAATGTGAGCGGATATCGTATGTCGTCGCAGATGTATGGTAGAGACCACTCCAATAATATCCTTATGCGCGCTCTCCTCTCTGTGTATCCTGCTTTAGAATGCCTTTTGCGCATGCGCACTGCTCTGCGGAATAGTAAACGTCACGCATGCGTCCAGTGATTTGGCATTTGTTTTGCCTGGGGGCTTTGGAAAGGTGTACACGCCTGTTCCTAGATAAGGCCTACACGTCCGCTTTCTCACAAGGCATGATGAGAATCAATCATTGAGGTTTACGGAAGGTGACCGTAGATTGCAATGAGTTTTACTGTTTGGAACGGTATAATAAATTGCAGTTTTGAACCGTGTCGCGAATCGCAGTTTTGAACCATATACAGGAAACTATAATACAATTGTCACCCGCTTGCAGCTCGTTCCTACATCCTAATTCTTTGACCTCCTTCCATAAATTGCTATCACAGCCTCCCGCGTGCTCGAAAAAATCAGTCGCGCTGCCGTTCTTAAATGCGCAGGGATGGAGAAGTATGGAATCTCCGTCCCGCTTATCGGTTGACCGTTTATTTTATTTATAATGTTCTGCCATTCGTTGGGCTACAATCGTATTCCTACTTTGGGCCTTCTTTCCTGAAATTATGTAGTGTCTATAGTCGCGAGACGAGCCCTCCTTTCCGGGAAAATTGCGTTGCGCGTAATAACGTCGCACGCGTAGCACTTGTTTGAAAAGACAAAACGGCAGTACACTTAAGTAGAGGTGCCATGAGGGGTGATCTTCTTCCCTATAGCTTCCACAACTTCCGCTTCCGCCTGCGAACTATATAGTTCGAATTTTGATAATAATGCAATCAAATGCAAAGGTGCAAGCGAGCTGGACAAGAACGACGAAAATAATTCCTTGAGAAGGGGAACAAGAGGGACAACGGACAAACAAATCTCCAAACACAGCTATAGGTGACTGGTGCGCGACCGGACCAGGCGGATTTTTTCGGTCGCGCACCAGTTACCTAGCTGTGTTTTGGAGATTTGTGTTTGTCCTTTGTCCCCCTTGTTTCCCTTCTCCAGGAATTATTTTCGTCGTCTTTCGTTATATAGTTCAGGTTTTCGCTGCTGTTTCAGGAGAGCGAACGCGCGCCCACAAATATTTTTGGAAAAAGCTCTATTGGCTGTGAAGACGACTTTGGGGATATCGTTTTGTGCTGTCTCATGGGCGCGTTTAGCAGGCAGAAGGACAAAAACAAAAATGACCGAATCTCCACGAGGTGAATGATGTTGATTGGGGCAAAGCTCCGGTGGTGCTTGTTTGCGTAGACGCTGAGCCGCAGCATGCCGAGCCTTTCGTTCGTTTTCCTCCATGTCAGAAAGAGAATGTGTGGTATGGAACGTGGTTATGTACGCATTTGAGCATTTCACCGCAGCGCCCTATCGTCTATAAACGTTGAGCCAATGCAAGCAAAGTTTCATGCGATTATATACGCATTTGACCGCAGCGCCCTCTCCTGTGTAGGCGTTGAGCGGCTACATGCAACGTTTCATTTATGACATCCCCAGCTCTCGAGTTACTCCCACATCTCAGAGTACCCTATTCGTCCCGCAGTCGTGGCCGAGTGGTGAAGGCGGTGGACTAGAAATTCATTGGGATCTCCCCGCAGAGGTTCGAATCCTGTCGACTGCGCAAACATATTTTTATCATTTTCTTTTTGCTCTACACAAGCACGTGAGCATGTGAGCTCACGAGCACGATCACGAGCGCGAGCACCAGCAAGATCGATGTGAGCACGAACGCCGGACGGACAAGGCTAGACCCTAAGGAGCTTCGCCCCTAAAAATTGTTTTCCGTTAGGCACGCCGGTGAGGGCCCATGACAACTGCTAGCACTGATCCTACGCAATAGCGCAACAGAAGCGACGCTGCGAATAGGACTATAGGTTGTTTAGTGGCTAGAAGCGGCAGACAAATTCGGATTTATAAGAAGCTAAACCCCGCAGATTCTTTCCAAAACTCGGTTTCAATCACAAATTGACAAATTTGCCACAAAAGAAGAAAAAAAAAAAAAAAGACGTTTTTGTTTTTATTTCCGCGTTTGGCAAGACATTGCCGAATCCAGGCTCTTCGAAATGTATTATTTGATGCTAATCATATGACCAGGTCCTTTCGCTGGCACATATTTCCTTCTGTACACTGAACAACATGCGGGCATAGAGCTCAGTGTCTTGAAATTGAAAATCCAGACCTTTAATCGGCCGTATTAATTTTTCTTTTATGATTTTGCGTTTCAAAAGCGAGAAAACGCTGGAGAAAACATTGTATTTCAAACGGGACAAGATACATACAATTTGTAACGAGCGGAGCACGAAGAATAATCATTTCGGAATTGTAAACTTCTTATTTGTGTTTAAGATTTTGATGGAATCGTGCATAATGTTTTGAAATACTTTTTAATTAACTGTGCTTTCAATATCCTTTTGTACGAGTGTTTTAATTAAAAAGTTGCTACTCAATTCGATACGCCTCTGTTTGGACTTATCAAAGAAATACGGAAAAGACCGGTATGTATGTTTAGTCTTTTAAAACAATAAACTGAAAGGGATTGCGACGAAGAGGTTTCCACAAATCCGGTCCATAAGGGTAATTGCTCCGTTGCAACACTATCTACCGGCTTTCGGAAGCACTATTTTTTCGCTTATGTACTATAGCAATGGTTCTCAGCCTTTGACGTTTCGCGGACACCTTGTCGATCGTCGGAGACGATGGAAAACCCTGTTCGTGGTGAGGGAAAGGGAAAGTATAGGTTAATTATGATAGTGATCTATTCAATGGAAATAAATAAGTGCTAGAGTGAAGTAGACTTCTCTTATTGACATATACACGAGAAAACTCACCCGAAAATTGGAACGTTTCTTCTCAGTCAAAGAAAAGACGACTTTTACTGCCGGGCTTGACTGATGAGGCGGGGCTTCGCGGAACCCTAGAATGCCTTGGTGGACCCCCTTTTGAGAAACACTGAACTATAGAACGTAATCGATGTCATCAAAGCTGCTATACAGCGGTTGAAAGCAGTCTTGTTCCCGTGACTAAAAAAAGAAAAAAAAAGTAATCGTTTACAATTGCTATTATAAAATTATGACAAAATTACTTTAAATCGTAATAACTGAAAGTAATTTGATTGCCTGTAAGGAATAACGCACAAGTCTGGTTGAGAGTGCTTATTCGGGGATACTATCTAAGTCGTAGCATTTCGAACTTGTAAATACTTTGTCTTCGTAAAATGGGGAAAAACAACAACAACAAATTCGTGTTCCCACTCATGGAGTTACGCGGCCTACCCTAATTACTACGAGCCTCGCGCGATTCGTACGCACATGCTGTCGGAAAATAAAATTTACTGTGTGTACCAAACCGTCAGAAAACGGCTTCTAGATTCGAAACTGACTTCGCTCCGGAAATTAAAATACACTCATCCGATTACCATACTAAAATCTCAGGAAAAAGAGATAACAGAAGGCATAGAAGCTAACTTGAAAGAATAGGTCCGGCTGGCTAATTTGTTCGGCGAATGAGGAAGATGGAAAACGCGAGGAAAAGAAATAGACGGAGAAAGAAATAAAATAAAGCCTGACACGTCAAGACAGTACACGTACTGCACTGGTCGAATATCAACTGACACTGCAGTCCATTAAAAGTAAATAAAATAAAATAAAATAAAATAAGGATGACATATAACGTGGCAGCACGACAACCGAGGCGATAGGCTCTGACATTGTTCATCACCCCCGCAGTCAGGAAAGATGGCAGAACAATAGACCGATAAGTTTGTACATTTTGTACATTTTGTAGCCGCTTTAATGTCTCTGACAGGAAGCTGATGTAACTTTTTTCCTGATCTTATAGCCGTATTAAAATATAAAAAAAGTAAATTAGAATGACTGTTTTTTTTTTTTTTTTTTGTTGCGACATAGCGCGACATGTGTGAAAGCTTCTTACAGCAATAGGCTCGGGTCAATGTAAACAATTGAAATATCCGCCCTTTGCGCGTTGAGTTGTCGAGTCCCTGAAACGGGCAGAGATGAACCCCAAAGCCTGCGTTGGTGACTCAAACGGTGCACAAAAAATGTCTGTGAGTTCAATTGTTTGCGCGAATATGAGACACCGAATCACGACGAAGAGTACAAGCATCCCACCAAACGACGAAGCTTAGGATACGATCACATAAAAAAAGAGAGGCGCAAATGTGTACAAGGACATGTGAGCATGGCGTTTCACGTCCTCATGGTCGCATCATATTTTTTTTTTTTTTAAATTCTAATCGTATTATTAGCGTTTCCATTCGCTGCGATCCTTCAAACGTTCGCCACGATTGGCTGTCTGCGTGGTATGCCGGAAACTGAGCTCGGACTTGTTTTTGAGAATATTGTCATTGACAGCTAAAAAAACCTAAGACGTGTTTACGCTTTTAGCTCCTAGATTCGGTACTTAACGTTCTTCTCGGCTAATGACCCAACGTCATCGGCTTCGGACCAGTATTGGTGGTTACGCGTTACAAGTAACGGCGTTACCGCTAACGCGTTACTTTTTTCTGTAACGTAACGTAATCGTTACTTTTTCGACACAGTAATGGGTAACGTACATATGTTACCTATTTCAAGTAACGGGAAGCGTAGTTACGTCACTCGTTACACCTTCTTCCCAAGACCTGAAAGAAAGTACACTTACATTTTGTTTTCTTGTTTTTGTACTGCGTTTCACCGTACGTCTAGACTCAGCCGACACTACGAGCTGATGGGACCAATCAGAAGAACATCATGGTGTTCGATCGTGTGTATGTACGTGTTCTATCATCGCGGAATAATAAATCATAAACACAAAAGACCCAGTGACTTGCGTTTTTGACGCTGCGTTGATTGATCCCATTACCTCGTAGCGTCGTCTGCGTCTGCTGCACATGTTTGAGGCTTCTCGGTGTCGCGAGGTTTCTGCCCTTGCTAACACAAGTGTGAACGCGCAGGCACTCCGGAAGCCAGCGTGCTCGCCCTGAAGGCGGAGCTTCTAGTCTCAGCTTAGAGGGACACTGACGGGGTATTTATGCTCGCCAAGGTTTTTATTCGTACATTACATATGAGAGCCTAACTACCAAGAAAATAAGTCTCGGCTCGAAATTCGATATCTTTCCGCCCTAACACCGTCGTTTGAGAACTGGACGGTTTGAGTCGCGCTCACTCTCTTCTCTGAGGTCGCGTTCCGTTTTCTGTGGTTTGGACACAACCTCCAAACTTAATCAAAGTCGTAGGCCATCGAAGGCACCCACAGAATTCGAAATATAGAAAACAATAAAATGCTTAGATGGGCCAGTTGGTACATCGTGGGAAAATAAGCGCCAAAAAACACGGACAAAGAGTAGATTGACAACGACACAGGGCGTAATTTAAGTAAGCGCCCTGTGTCGTTGTCAATCTACTCTTTGTCCGTGTTTTTTGGCGCTTATTTTCCCACGATATAGAAAACAAATTACACCCATTTTTTATGGCTTCTAAAAAGCTGCAAACACGTTGATTGCAAAAAAAAAAAAAGTGTCTGACCCACGTGACTTTCGCCACCTCTCCCCTCCTCTTTATTTCTTCTTCATCCCCTGTCCAGTTTCGGTTTCGGTTTCAAGCAGTTGCGTTTTTTTTTTTGCTTCATTAAAAATATGCCTGAAGCTGTAGCAAAATATTGATTGGGTAATCTTCTGACACCGTAATGAATCTCCTGAAAAAAAAAAAAGTTTAGGGGGTGTCAGTGCTGTTTTCAGAGTGAACGGAGTATAGTGGGACTCGGGGATTATTGTCACAAACGCTGCCGTTCGCAGACCATATTTGTTCGAGATGTAGCGCCACGGAAGTGGCAAAACAGCTGGGTTTAAAAGAACAACGATTTGCTTTGTTTTTTTGTTTATTTTTTTCACTGCGCCTTTAGTTACGACTTTCGTTACAACGAAATGAAGGGAACGAATGAGAGCGTACACCTTGGATTCAGCGTAAGTGCCTATCGAGTTGGGAACAAAACAGGATGTAGGTACAGGCGGTACCACTTTTTGGAAAGAGGACATCACTACGACTTTCCGCCGCTCACGATTGCAGCTGTTTTAAAAGTACACGTGTAAGAAGCGGAAAAAAGTGCGATATCGGTGTATCCTGCGCAGGAGTCTATGTCAAATAATACGTTCTACTGTGTCGGTTTAGACGAGAGCGCAGGAAAAAAGACGCGGCGACAAATTATGCTTGTCTTCTTGTCTTCTCTCTCTCTCTCTCTCTATAATAAAAACGACACGAAAGTATCATAGCGCGGCTATCTTGTCCCACAACTCAGGTTCCACGAAAATGAGAAAGACTTCAGCAGCATTGAGCACAAACTGAGGGTTTGACCAAAAGCCTTCCATCTTGCCATAGTCGCCGACAGCTAAAGAAACTATAGGGCGCGGCGAGTCTCGAGCACCTTGTTATCACTCCGTAACCAATCAAACTGGCGCATCAGCTGGCAAGAACGATGAACAACCAATCACAAAGCAAGAATCTTGATAATCATAGGCCATATCCTTCGTTTCTTGAGGGCTACAAGCACCGAGATGCCTTCAGAATGACCGGATTACTATACTCCGTTCACCCTTAAGCTGAAAGTATAAGGCTCCGCTTTCAGCGCGAGATTTCTGGCCTTGATAACACAAGTGTGAACGCGCAGGCGCGCTCCGTCAGAGCACTGCGGAAGCCAGCGAGCTCGCGCTCAAGGCGGAGCTTCAAGTCTCAGCCTTTGGGCGAACGGAGTGTACACTCCAAGAAATGCCTGCGCGTCTACTTACCCGACAAACACTCGAAGAGCCAAACTTTGTTATCTACAAAATTAACTCAGCGAATGATGAGGCGGGACATCTTTTTAGGCCTCAAAATTAAGTCTGCGCGGTTGCATTACGCAATGCAAGCAGGCGCTTTGCATTGCGTAATGCCACAGCGCAGACTTCGTTTAGAGGTCTAAACGGATGTTCCGCTTCATCGTTCGCTGAGCTGATTTCGTAGGTCGAAGAGATTGGCTCTTTAAGTGTTTTGCGTGGAACTAGACGCGCAGGCTTTTCTTGGAGTGTAAGTCACATACTGCATACATTCAAGGAAATATAGGTTTTGTACTTAAACCCCTTGTCCCATATAGAACACCCAAAACTACATTTGCACGTTCAGTCCACGGACGTCGAATTGACGATACCAACTTTTACGAGGGGCTCGATAGTTTTGTGATATGCTTTACTGAATAACGTACGTGGCAAAGACTACAGAAAAAAAGAAAGAAAAACCGCTGAGGTTTTGCAGCAGGGCCAAGAAAACCTTCAGTGTTTTCCTCTAGTCTTTAATTCGCGTATTATTTATTCTAATAAGCGGTTATCGCTCGAATATCGAGCTTCTCGTGAATGTTGATATGGTCGGTTCGACTTGCGTCGACTAAACGTCGAATTGTAGTTTTTGGAGCGCTAACTATGTGGGTCAAGGGCTGTAAGTACTACGCCTCTATTTATGAAAGTGTATAGCGTAGATGCAGAACTAGCTGCTTTTGTCTTTACTGCACTCGTCGAACGCTTTAGAACGCGGAACGCCGGAATCCGGCATTTTGCTTTCGCATTCGAACGCGTACTCGACGCGCGCAGTGGAGACAAAGGCAGCTAGCAGAGCCGTATATGTAGAGAGTTTGGCCATTCGTTGGGAAGTATAGGAGACAAATGAAGCGGCGCCATTGGCCGAAAGCGGGCTGGGCGTGTTCCAGGGCGTCTTCAGAAATTCGAATGTGACCAACCAGAAGCCGGAAATAATACCCTGGCGGTGGTCGCGAGAAACAAACCTGATAACTGCATTGGAGTAACTCTCGATGGCTGAAAATATGGTACACGTGATGTTTCAATCACACTCATCTAAAATGATGGTGGAAGAGTGCGACTAGCGGAAAGATCGACATAATCCTTAGGCCAAACGCCGAGCGCCGGAAATCTGCCGTCAGAGCGGTCACACTCTGTCCGCGCAAAACAGAGTTGAGCGGCGCATTCGTTTCTTACATCTTTCTGCATGATCATGATGAAAACAACACGTGCACCCTATTTTTAACCGCAAAGAGTTACTACACTTCACTCTTACGCACTTATTAAAACCATATACGAACATAGACCTTCGATGATCGATCGGCTCAGAATTGTTTCTCGCTACCACCGCTAGGGGATTGTTTTCGGCTTCTGGTTGGTCAAGAGAGCATGCCAAGCCCTCTTTCCGAGTCTGCCGCACGCCCTGGCTCTGCCCGCGCCTCCCATTGACCAAACTCTCTACATATACGGCTCTGGCAGCTAGCTCTACATCTAGCCATGAATCGTTCCAACCAGAGCTCGGGGTTTTGACATCCTCGCGTGCTCTCGTCTACTGCCGTCCCTCAGTTTCTGCCCGCATAGGGTTCGATAGGAAAAAAATAAAATCCGGTTTTTCGGCCCGCATGAATAAATTACGCATTGCAGCAACCTGAAACTCCGCAATGCGAAAGATCGAAAAAAAGAAAAAAATGACGTGACTTGGATCAAAAGATACTAAAAAAAATAAAAAATTTCTGTGCGAGTCGACGTCCACCTAAGCCTAATTTTCATAAAATTAAAATTTGAGAATGGAAGTGCCAATAACAATTATGTCAATAAAAACAAACTTTTAGTTTTTTTTTTTAAGTTTTAGTGAGAAAGGGAGACCAGCGAAGCTGTACTGTGGTGGGAGTGAAGTAATGGCCGCCCGCGAGACAGCAAGCCAGAGTGGAAAGGCTGGAGAGGTGGCCGCCATCTTTGAGCGACGGCGGCAATCAGACAACCGGGAAGTCTTTTGTTTGGTTACCGCCGTCATTCATAGATGGCGGTACTGTCCAGAGTTTGGTGTCATCATTTGTTTGGTGACGAACACAGTGCTGGGGAAACTAGCCCTTAACAGCTCCGCTGTTAAAACTTGTTAGCATAAAAGAAAGCAGCATCGTCTTTCTAAGGGGCTAGATTTTATTTTTTTTTTGAAATAAAGGTGACGGGCGCTCGGAATCTCAAATGCGGTCAGATAAATATTAAGCTTAGTTGGACGTTAGCTCGTTGATAATCTTGTGTTGTATCTTTTGGTATAGGTAACGTCATGTGCTCAGATTTTCGCATTTTATCATCATCGCTAGCGTCACATTAGCAAGTTTTAGAATAGGGGGCCCCACAGCTTTGGGTGGCCCCATCTTGGGGCGTCCAACTGCGCATGCGCCGAACTTCTACGCACGCGCAGTTGGACGCCGCAAGCTGTTTGGGGTACCCAAAGCTGTGTGGTCCTCTAATCTAAAACTCGTTAATTTCGCGGAATTTCAGCTTTCTGCGATACGTAGATTTGTTATGCGGGCCAAAAAACTAGGTTTCATTTTGTCGATCTAGTCCGGTATATTCTTTCACCGCGACGGAAATAAGGGCTACGTCAGGTCGTAAAATTTTACGTTATTGCTACTGCGTAGGCAATCCATTTCATTTTAATTTAATGAACCTTAAGGGCCCGTGAGGGTGTTACATACACGGGGTGGGGGGCATTCATATTATACATAGGAAAAGCAGACACAAAAATAAATACGTCCAGGAAAGGTCGGTTAGTGGTTAACAACATAAAAAGTGCGATTGAAGACTTGATTGAAAGGCGTCTGGATCTACGATGCTGTCGATGAGGGATGGGAGGCTGTTCCACTCATTGATGGCTTGCGGGAGGAATGATCGGTTGAAAGCGTTATTTGAGCCAGAGATCCTCTTGATGGTACACTTATTGTTTATATCTAGATGATGTTCGATCGGGAGGTGATAATGACGCTGTTCTTAGGTCGAGACAATACTAATAAATCTTGTGAAGAAAGCAGAGCTCAGAGACGTTCCTACTAAGCTGCAAAGAGATAAAAGGGTTAGTTGACTTTTTAGGGCGGAGACACTGATGGAGTTATCGCACGTGGAGAGCATGAAACGAGGGGCCCTGCTTTGAATTGCTTCCAGTTGATTGATGAGGTAGTCCTGATGGGGGTTCCAGATGGTGGCAGCATATTCTAATTTTTGGTCGGATGAGTGTGTCGTAGGCCAGTTTGGGGACAGTTGGTGGAGCAGATCGAAGGTTACGTCGGAGTACTTTCAAGGTCCTGAAGGTGTTTGCGGAAATGGCTTCCATATGATTATTCCAGGAAAGGCCCGATGTTAGTTTTACACCGAGATATTCGTACGAAGGAACAGTCCTAATGAAATCGGAGCCAAAGTATATTAGTAGGACAAGATGTTTTTTTTTCTCCAGTGAAACAGATTAGTTTACATTTAAATTTGTTTAACGGCATCAGCCACTGTACGCACAATTTGTTAATTTTTACTGAATCATCTTGATGTTTAATACTGTCATGCACATTTGTTACTTTGTTATAGACGACACAGTCATCTGCAAATAGACGAATATTAGACGAGATGGTGGCCGGAAGGTCATGTATAAATATAAAAAAGACAACAAAAAAAGAAAAAAGAACTAGGGGTCCCAGTACGGACCCCTGAAAAACACCAGATGAAACGTTTGTTAAAGCAGACTCATGATAATTTGTAACCGTGTATTGCACGCGGCAAGAAATAATGTAATGTATCCATAAGAAGTTCAGCGGGTCAAGACAAAAAGATGTCAGTTTAGAAAGTAGTCGTTGATAGGGAACATGGTCAAAAGCTTTCCGAAAATCCAGAAAAGTGCGTCAGTCTAAGCCGGACACTCGAGATTAGTATAAAAGTCATGGATGAAGTTGCAAAGTTGCGTCTCAAAGGAAAGTCCCTTTCTAGAACTATGCTGCTTTCTGATAGAAAAAAATAAATCAATTTGTTGTTAGGTGACTCATGATTTGTGAGTATAGTATATGCTCAGGAAGTGTAGATGCGATTGAAGTTAAAGATATTGGACGATAATTAGAGACCAAGCAGAGACTTCCCAGCTTCAAGGCTGGGAAAATCCTGGAAACCTTCCAGTCGGAGGGGAGGGAGTTCTCAGATAGTGACTGGTAAAAAATTAATTTTAAGATGTCACCCACGATACCGGTAGTATTTTTTTTTTTAATTTTTAATTAATGTTGCCGTCTCGTACGTGGCAAACACCGTTATCAAAGCTTCTGGCACAGTAGCTTTGACAGCGTTGTTTGCTCATATACCACCTAACTTCTAGGTCTCGATGAATAGGTCATCAAGATTACAATTGCCGAGGCAAATCATGTAAGAATCATAAAAGGGCGCTATCGAAGCACCTTGCCGGCTTAAAGGGATACTTCAACGAAATTTGAAATATTCCCGTCGTGTTCAAAAATAGGTTGAATATGATCCACAATATCCGTAAATGACTATCGCACGTTTGTATTTTGAGCCTGGTGGCTGTATTTTTCGTTATAAACGGCCCACTCTGGCAAGCGCTGGGAGAAGGCCCAGCGGAGACCACGTGACGTCCAACGCAATCGTGACGTAGGTCGTCTCAAGACGAGCAAAGCTACGGCGAGGCTGACGTCGAGAAAATGGCCTAGTCGTTGCAGCCACCGAAGTGGCTGCTTTTGTACGAATTTTGAGTGACGGGTTAATCTTCTGTAATCTTGTAGGTGGACAATAGCGACTTCTGCGACACACAAAAGGCATTCTCGGGAAGAGGGGAGTTCCTCCTGCCCCTCTTCTCTCGTCGTGGCCGGAGGCGAGACAACCTCCGTCACTAGCTGTCAAGGTTCCTAGACGGGCATTGCAAGCGAGGCGTTAGCGACATGCACCAGGTGCTCTTTGCTAATCGTTTAATTCGTTTTAAAATTCCTTTTCGTGATTTTTTTAACAAGAAATTGGTATGTTCGATGTGATGCTGGTCTTTTGAACACATATAGACCAAAAAATGAGCGCCGAAATTTCGTTGTAGTATCCCTGTAAGGCCACCAAAACGTATTTTGGTGGCATTTTGGGTGTACGAAAACGTAAAACGGGAAAGGAACTTGAAGGTATATTAGAAGAAACAGAACAAAGGTGTCAATATTCCGTTACAAACTTTTCTTCTGCTTCTTCTAATATATCTTCAATTTTCCTTCCCAGTTTCAGGGTTTAAACTTTATGATTATACTCACCAGCGTATAATCAAGGTTTAAACTTCATAATTATACGCATATTGTTGATTTTATTTTTAAATTTTGACTCAATAAAGTGGAAGTCAAAAAAAAAAAAAAAAAAGGTTTCCGTAAAATTACGTTTTGGAACAACAGGGAAAAACTGAGCAACTAAAACACAAATGATTTAAAATTCTTCTAGCTTAAAAAAATAGAACCGAGTTTTGTCAGAATTCAACATGACGAATAGTAGCGAGAAAGCAGTTTATACGAGACACCCGACATTCGAATAAAAATAACGAATTTGAACTTTTTTTTCCGCAGTGAAACATATGTTTAAACCAGATCAAGTGCTCCATGCCAGTGGCGAGCTAAACATCGAATCGTTTTGTGGTTAAAACAGAAAAAAAGGTGTAGCCTGGCAACATACTGTTTTCTTAAGGTCCGTTCACACACTTGGAACAGAGTTTTAAAATTTCTTGGGACTAGAGAACACACTGGCGCGCTGAAGTCATCTATGCGGTGACCCTGGAACTGCATTTCACAAGAGTGAAGGTTTCGCGGGATATCCGAGGTCGAATGTGCGTAATACCTCTAAGAAAGGCTCGTTTATAACGTTGACAAAAGTTTTTTCGAGCCATGAAAGAAAGGATGATGCGCGAGATAAATAGAAAATATGCGGAACCGCCAAGTTTACATTGCTAACCAATAGATAGCGCCAGTGTGTCCTCTCGTTGCGAGAGGACACACTGGCGGAGTGAATATAGATTTCACATTTAAATATTCTAAGCTTAAATGGTAAAACAAAATGGCTAGGTGGCGTAAGCTACCGCCCGATCCAAAGGGCTCAGCCGTATTCATCCATCCATCCATCCATCCGTTGCAAGAGATGTTAAGAGATTCCAAGGCACTCGGTTCCAAGAAGTCGCAAGTGTAAGAACGGACCTTTACTGTATAACACAGGGAAACATTGAAGGACGACACAGCGAACGAGAGAGAAAGACATAGAAAGAGAGAGAGAGAGAGATACTGTCAAAGATAGATGTATTCGAAAGATAATCCATAATGGTAGGAGTGATGTCTATCCGAATAAATTAATTACCTTTCGGCAATAATCTGTGCTTAATATCAAAGGGGCGAAAGAAAGGATAACAAAATTTAGGCGTATGACAAAACAAAAAAAAAAAAAGACTTGGGGTACAGTGACAGGAAAGCGATCGCGTGCTCTAAAACCCCCAAAGTTTAGAGAGACCAAAAATGTCTGTCATCGTGCAATTTCGGAGCCAATCCCTCAGTCCCTCTCACACAACACCGAGAACCAATTTGGCGAACAAGCGAGATAATCAGATTGTCGTCCAAATAAGCTCCTTCGGGATGTTCCTGGTGACGTCATCGTGGGTTTGATACGCTTACGGGGGATGGCACGCACGCCGCTTTGAAGCGGCAAACTGTGTGGGACCGTTCAGACATCGGACGAAAGAGAAGCTTAACAAGTGAACAAGTGACCGTGTGATCAAACGACGGGCGCACACATGGCTGTAATCCGATCACGAGGACACTTTCGCATGATCCCATCGTCGAAACTTCACCAGTTGTTTCTAAAAGTCTAAATCCCCACGCGGTCCAATTCTGCTCTAATTATTTCAACAAAGGAAGGCCTTGTTAGAATCTCCGATCTGGGTGAAAACTCAATCTGTGATGTAGGCAAACAAATATTTTAAATGTGTCTTTTTTTTTTTGTTACAGACATTTTTGATTGAATTTGGTTTAAGATTTCTTCTTGCAACGAACGGAAGTGATGTTATCTCGATAATAGCTTCGTACTAACTCGAGCAGTTGTCAAGCTTATGGGGTGACATCGAAGACAGTCGTCACGTAATCACCTTAGATAGCACTATAGCCGCTGTTAGCGTAAGAGACACAGCGCTTAAAGGGGAGGTGCAACAATTTTAAGATTAAAAGAATTTGCAACTCGTCATTTTTACGTTGTTTATCGTCTCCCGGAGGATAGAGAAAACATTTTTTTTATTAAAAAATGTCGCGATTCCGCTGCATAATCACAAAGCAAAAGTCGAGCTTTTTCCCTCACCTGCAGCCGCGAATAGCGGCCAAGGGAACTACGGCGAAAAAATTACATAACCTCGCTAGGCTCTAAACTGCAGCATAACGCCCGCTAGTGTCGGCAGAGAGAGGGATAGGAAGCGTCCTCCGAGCGAGCACACGGGAAGTTAAACGGCACCCCGAGTTACGTCACTAGTAGGGGGACCACGTGTGACCCTGAAGGCTGGGAGTGAGTTGAGGGGTGCCCGAGTGTACGCAAGCGAAATCAGTTTTCTGTTCTTTACTTCAGAAGTGCCAGAAAGCAACTTCCACAAATATTTGACTCCGGAAATCATTGCACTCCCCCCCCCCCCCCCCCCCCCCCCCTTCTAAGGAGCCTAGAACTTTTTATTGTCGCTACGTAACAAATGAAATTTCGGCATTAGTTGACAAAACAACGAGCGACGAATCACGGAGCAAGCCGTGTAAACATAATACGCAACTTCCCGCGTTTCTCAAACTCTCAGCGACTACGCATAACGTACGCTGTGTTTTTTTTTTTTCTCTCTCTTTTTTGTGTAAACATATTTTTAGCCTCGTCGTTCGCCGATGTCTCTCCGTAAATTGCAGTGATCGGCGCTCTCGAGTGTTTCGCGGTATTTTAAACTTCCCAGATTTCTTAAAGCGTATATATGGGGTAATCGCAACGGCTCCTAGAGCTGTAAAACGAACCAGGAAAATCAGCGCCAGCACATAAAAAGCTCGAACGCTCACAGTTCGTGCATTTAGACGGTGGAGTTTACCTCGTGAAACTTTAAGGCGTAGCTTTCTTCGCGTAATAAATGAGACCAACCAACCTGCCAGGGTCAACGGCGGACGTGTTCGCAAACGAGCGATGTTAGCGATGGTTTTCATTTGTGGCGCCATCTTTTGATAGGCGTAGCGAGCAGACAACAGAGTGCGTCCTCTGGTCGCTGCGCTCGTAGAAAAGTTATACAAATCTGTTTCTGTAAAAAAAAAAAATGTTGCGTACAAATTTTTTTTAACAAAAATGTCCGCTGCAGATATGATCAGTTTAGTTGTTGACAGGAGAAACTCTCCATCGGACGGCCGCCTGTAAGCACGCTACGAATGCCTGCATCCGCGGGATCGCGTTCCGATTCGGTCTCCTCGGGGGATTAGCGCTGCGGCTCGAGCAATTCCATCTGACTGCGCACTTGCGTCGTGGCCCGGTTGATCTTCGAAGACGGGATAAGCGAGGCGCCCAGTTAATTGGCTCGGACCGTGGAGTCATCGCTGGGCCAGAGCTACGTTGCGCAATCGACCACGCGAAGGAAGGCTCTACTGCCGCATGCATGGGCGAGAGGATCGCTTCTCCATAGTTCCAGAAGATCCGTATTTACTCTTACCCCGAGTGTAACAGATAAGGAGGCTAACATAACCTTGCCTAGTCAGTCTCCCGAGTGTTCGACGCTCGAACATTTGGTGTCGTCCCAATCCGGCTGACGCCTCAATTCGGCTATTGCCTCAATTCGGCTAGAAGTTTCAATTTGGCTGGACGTTCCAGTTCGGCTACATCCTCAATTCGGCTAGAAGTTTCAATTCGGCTGGACGCTTCAGTTTGGCTAAATCTTCAGTTCGGCTACAAGTTTCAATTCGGCTGCATGCTTCAGTTCAGCTAGATCCTTGCTTCAATTCGGCTGGACGTTCCAAGTTGATCAAGCTAGGCATCCAAGCATAAGGTGCCCCCAATTTTTTTAGAGAGACGTTAACTATATCTGCATCTTGCCTTAACATTGCAACGTGCAAGCTCAAATCAATAAGTTCAAGCAGCTACGAAGGCTTTAGGCACAGAAACATTTGTGTTTGTGTTGTTTGTTCTGTGAAGCTGCTGTGCAAACACCAGGTCTCTGCTTCAAAGAAATTTATTCACTTGCCCAAAGAATGGATTACAGCAGACCAAAGATTGCTTCTTCCAGTGCTGGCCACTGCTCACGTGAAAGGGACAGGACTCCTTGGCAGCTCCTACGTCGAACTGAGTTGAAGAAAAAAAGAAGATACCTGCATCAGTTATGAGACAAAACAATATGGTAGGGGCTCAATCCAGTGATTTACATCTTCAGGAGGCTAAAGAGAATGTAACAGTATACCTGTAATTTTTTTTCAAGGTCACAAATTTGCCTCAAAATTGGTTAAACACACCAATAGCTATGACTGACCTCGTAACCAAAACCTTACGTCCGCAAAAAATTGTTTGGCGACATTGAATTTTTAAATTCGGTCATCATCATATTTTTAAAGTGAAAGTTTCTACTGGCAGTATTAAAAATATGGAGGCTCGGGCAAGCTGGTGTTGCATACTCCTCTACAGCGCGAAAAATTCGCAACCAAGCACACGCACACACAAAAGGAGAAGACATTCATGAAGCTCTGACTTGCAACTCAGTCTTGTATTATTTCTTCTCTGCCTGCACCTGTCTTTTTAAACAATAAGATTTTTTTTTGTTGTTATTTTTGGTTTCATCTGGATGCAAGATTATCTAATTATTTTTTGTAATAAATCTGGACAAGGTTTAGTGACAGTTTTCTTCTAACCTCGAAATCTTTTCAGCTTCAATAACTTCCCTAAGTAGTTGGTTATTATTTTTACTTATTACGGGGCAATGTTTTTAGTTCTGCTTGACATCTGCAATCTTGGCAATGTATGCCTTAGTGTCCGGAAGTGATTCTGTTTATGTTGTAGTCGTGTTCCCCTTGTCTATGTGACATCAGTATTTGTGACGTCGGGGTGGGGAGGGGTTGGGTTTTGGCAGTAGAACTTGTTTCCAACTGATTAGAAGAATTTCGATGGCAACAAATAAAGCCTGCGGAACCCCAACAATAGCTCAGCAGCACGAAAGAAATATGTTCCATTCTGTTCTCTGATGTGGTTGTGCTAGCCATGCTCCAAACAAGAGTTTCGAACAAACCATTTGGGCTTCGTAACGTGAAGAGGGGTACAGTTTCTATCATGAAGGAAGCCATTAGCCCGCAGATTTTGTGGGACGAGCGAAGGCGGCGGAACTTTCTAGATTTCACACTTCACTCCCGCACAGCCATGCAGCGCGGCACGTTCCCGTGGCACCTACGGCTGTGAGTAGCAAGCATGTCAGGGAGCCTTTAAAAAGGTGGGTAAAACAAAGTTTTTCAGTGACCGAATCAAGGAGACCAATAGCTTAATGTACCGACACTTGGATAAGTAACCCTGTTGTTGTTGTTGTTTACGGGTTTTATGGCGCAAGAGCTCCGACGGCCATACTGCGCCAAACTAGGTAGGATAAGTAACCCTGGTTTCCAAGTTTTGTCGTGGGAGAGTTGGTATTAACCGGAGTGTACTGCGAGTTGTAGAGGATCTACAGTCACACCGCCATATTCAGCTCAAGAAACCTCGTCTAGGCACAGGCAACTCCTTCCGCAATCATTGAGACTATAAATTAATTAATACACTTGTGTCTGGTTATTTTTTCTGTTTCTTTTGACTTTCTGAGAATCGAGAAACTCAGCAAGCAAATTTAATATCTAAATTATTCTGAAAAACTGAGAATTTAATCAAAACAAGCTCTGAGAAACATCAAATTTTCCACAAAGGTAAACTCCAGAAAACACCCTCCAATGCCACAAAGGATTACATTCTTTTCCCCCGTCTTTCTTCTACGACATTGTTTCCCTGCTTTTATCAGTCTCGGGTTTTCTAGATTATGATCGACAAAGGATTAATTCTGGAAACACGGAATGCCGCTTATAGTGATGCTGCTATATGTCACGCTAGGGGTAGCCAGGCAGGCTCTGGTGCAGCTTGGTTATGACCTTCCTCGCAAAGGGAAGTTTTGGCATTGCATACGAGGCGATACTTGCCCAAGTCTAAAGGTTACCTTGGCAAGGTTATGAAAGCACCCGCGCTCACAAGTACGGTAACTGCCCAGGTCACCTTGGAAGGTCTCAGCACACGGCAGGCACCACCGTCTGTCGTAGGTATGATGTGCTGCAATGTCTGATGACACAAACTGCAGCAAAACAAAACATATTTTCCTGTGAAACAGTATCCATAGCTGCAATCTCCGTACCGGCACACTGCATGACTAGCTAATCTCATTGTGCACTTCTTTCTACATTAGAAGCACAGTTTAGCCTGAAGGCGTCGGCATATTTCGGTTCCACGTATAAAGTCACTCATACAGATTTACGTCAAACAAACATATTTCGCCACGTCTGTGGCTGTGGCAGAAAATACTAAGAAAGGGGAGATAAATCTACGATTGCATGCTTGAAATGGTCAGAAATGGGAGGAAAAAGCCCCGAGACACTTTCCTCCCATTTCTCCTCCTGTGAACAGCAAGGTCGAGGGAGCACACCAGTGGTGCAATCGGTGGTTTGTACGCGGTGCTCGAACGTGATTATTTTACGATGTTTGGATACCATCATTTCAGCCATGTTGCGATTACATCGATACATTAAAATTGTCAAACGCTGATTGAAAAAAAATTGTACCGGCTCATTCACGACTTTCTTAGCTTTGGTTGCTCCCTTTACGGAATAAAGGGTTTGTTCACCAATTAAACAACGCACTCCCGAGCTTCACCCAGTTTGTCACTGAAGGCTTTGTTCGTGTTCGAAGCTAGATCTTTGCTCAAAAAGCACTTCGAAATTACAAACAAATCTACAACGACTCTCAGCGACCCTCGTCTCATTGAACCGCAGCGCAGTTTTCGCCCAAAGGAGCCGCAAGTAACGACTCTTGAGAACATAATAATTATCTATAAAAGCAATGCATGGTTCCGGCATTTGAGCACAAGGTATTTGACGTCTTTCGGAGAACGCTACAAAAGCTTAGTATTCCAACAAGAGCTTAAACGTAAAAAAATTCCAGTTTTCCTCGTATCTGCCTGAACTGGGCGGAGCCACCCGAACGACCCGACGTATGCAACATCCAAAACATGTGTCGCAAACTGCTGTGTGCAGCACGCCGGAGCAGCCATCTTTCCGACTGTTTGCACGCTGGCTCACATAGTTTCGATGACCTGTGTCTTGCGTTTAACGTTTCGATGGCAGCCTTTCAATTTTAAGAACAAAGCGTCAAGTGCTAGCCTGGCTGTCACTAACACTGTTGCTCAATGCGACAGTGTTCGCATTGAGCACACAGCTGCTCAATGTGAAGTGCAAACAAGTACGCCCATGACATGCTGGAAAGGACAGCCTGGCGCCTAGGCAGTACGGCCACGCAGGTCCAATCAAAGCTCGCAGGATGCTGTACAAAGACTGCACGACACTGTTAAGCACTAGACACAACAAAGAAATAAATGCACCTTGATCCTACGAGAAAACTCTGATGACACAGAGTATAGTAAGACTTGCGAAGCTTGTAACTGGGTTCATGAGCTTTTAATCACTCCCGCGACACACACCTGCACACAATGTGTCATCCGAATTTACCCATTGGATCAAGGTACATTAAATTTTTTTCCGCTGCCAAATGGAAGGGAAGGTGCGACAACATTATCCTTTTGTCTTACCTTAGCATGAACTAGCTGGTAATGGTACAATTACAAGCGAGTTGCTTTCACTGCTGTCCCTCCTGCTCGAGCTCTCGTACAACCAAACCGCAATTAAACGCAAGGCGCTTGTTTGCACTTGTAGCCACTCCGGCTAGTCCATGCTAAGACGTGACAAAGCATGGCAGGAAGCCTGCCACTACAGCACGTCGGCCGCCGGGCATGACTGGCGAGAGCAAGCGCCACACGAGTCACATGTATGTTCTGCAATAGCTGCGTGACTTAAAAGAACCCAGATGAAACGCCGTTCGTTGTGCCATTCAGTGGTGCAGGGGTAGAACATCGGGCTCCTAATCAAAAGGCTGTGGGCTCGATCCCCCTATAGGGGAGACATATCATTGATCTTTTCATTAAGTGAACCCTATCTTTGCTTTTATTCTCTGTTCTTCTCATTCGACGTGCTTCCGTGACCGACTGGGTAATCCATGTTGATCTACAACAACTGGATCGGTCGTTGCATGCTCTTAACCCTAGATATATAACACAGAGCTGCAAACAAAATCACAAAATTTTCAAGAGCCGCAGAGGGACGGAGGAGGGGGGGGGGGGGGGGGGGCGCGGCAGGTTTTTTGTTTAGAGCAATAAACGAAACTCAAACTAATTTCGGTCTATCTTATATGAGTCAAAAGCAGTCCAATTGTGCGTAAGGCAGCAGTAGCACATTTAAAGCGCGTTTCATTTCTCTTTTTGGGGAAGTGCTCCAAAAGAGAGGGGAGGGGGGGGGAGAGAGAGGAGGGATAAGGGAGGGAGCGGCGAGCCGCACTTTAACACGCGGAGAGCCGCAGCTTGGCCACCCCTCTATTAGGGCATCGCCATGCGGTTCTCAAAGAGCTCGGGAACGGCCTTTCCCTCTAAATTAATTCCTGGCATTGTATACTAGGCGATACCTGCTGTAGTCTATGGGTTACCTTTGCAAGGAGATGGAGGCATCGATGATCACACGTACGGCAATTGCCCATGTCGCACATCATCAAGGAAGGTCTTCATGAAGCAGGCAACTTGTCCTGTCGATGGAGACCCAAACATATCCTGCATATGTGGGTAAAGTGCCTAAAATTTAATTTAATTACAACTACAACTACTTCTCTCCAAAAGAATCATAACATCAAAGCTTGCCGCTTTCCATAGATGGACTCGCTAGCACAGCCTGGCCTTTTTCAGTCGGCCAGGGTGTCGAGAGTGTTTTGTAGCGACCCGCCACACGCCCTCAAAGTTGAACTTGTGTCTTACTCAAATTTCGGAAGAGAAGCCTACTACCAAGTATGATAGAATTGTAGCAGGGGATCGTGATGTTAGCTACGTAGCCCCCGCAACCCGACCTCCATTATCGCCAGCCCCTTTGCCGTCTACTTCATCGCCCTTCATGACTACCCGTCATCCCTTGTGGTTGACGCTTGTTCGTAGGGAAGGACTGGCTGGCACTGCTGGGCTCTGCGCCGCTACTCATCCCAATTCCCAAATGGAGACTGCGGCTGACCGGTGACATCTGTCGTCGGCTTCCTTTCTTCGGTACTTTGCTTCGGTTAAGGAACTGTTTTTTGCAGGTAGTATAACGTGTTGAAATCACTTACCTACTAATTTCAACGGCAATTCGTCTTGGAAGTGCCCGCGCAAAGCTGGTGCCGCGATGTGTGGTGATATCAAACGCAGAGAGTGCCTGAAGAATTTTGAGGTTGCTCAAACGATTTGTGGATATGTTAGGACGCACTTTATGACGAACAAATCAGCGGCAAGCGGCTCATAGTCAGATCTTCTAAATTGCTGATTGCGACACTTCCCTGATGACTTGCTAAGTGCTTGGATATGGTCAAAAAACTTCGAGTGAAACCTATTCCTTCAGACTACGGATACGGAAGGCTCCGCTTCTCAGGGTGCGATGACCCAGGTCCCCTCTACAGCCCATCGAGACTTTGGACGGCGCTCGAATGCGTGCTCAGAGTGCAGTCCAGTGTTACTTTAGTGCCATCGGACGGCACTCAGATACAACCTGGATTAAAACAGTTCGCTTTTATTGTTATTGCGGTCACTGTGTAGGTCACTCACTGAGGTGAAGAGGAGGTGAGACGGGGTCCAGTCACCGCCGCGATCAACGACCGAAATCCAACGGTTCCGCAACTTGCTGACCCTTGTAAAACCAGGAGAACTGCCCACAAATTCACTTTACTGCGAATTGTATTATGCTGTGGGACTGAACAATGAAATGTAATGCCTGCGGAAGAATAATCTCAACGGTCCTTGTAGTCGCGCACACTGCAAAGCCCCATCCTGGCCCCTCCGACGCGCGATGCCACATACTTTCAATTCCTAGAACTCGCCTGTTCATCGCAGTTCGCCCAGTCTGCCGCTCACGGCAGCGCTCGCTATATCCCTTCCGTTCTGATAAAACCCACTAGACAGAACGAGTGAACGGGTGTGGTTTCGGAAAACGTAGTGTCTAGAAAACTGTCCGACGGCACTCTTGCAGAGCGTTCAAATGCCATCCGACGGTACTCTACTCGCGCGTTCAAGTGGCGTCCGAAAGTCTGGTATAAAATGAGTTCTCAAAACGACTTTTACGAAGGGGAGTGTGGCGTATTGGTAAGATGTGTCACATAAGCACGTGATGCCGGGTTCGATCCCCACTGCGGGCTTACTTTATTGTTTTTATTTTCTCGAACATTTTATTTTGCCGACGCATTTGGCGATATGTACATTTATTTTTTTTACCATTAACACAGGAAAAAAACGAATGCTGTCGCCGAAATGTCGCTGAACGAAATAGCATGGTACTTCGTTTCCGGAGGTGCATCGGGGAAAGCGGGGCTTGGTTTGGACGCCGCGAAGCGGCGTGTACGACAGGGCCAAATGGGTCAATAGCTTTGTAAATAGCAGCCGCATACTGTCGCCGCGAAGTGGCTTGAACGCAGGCGGGGGTGTGTGTTAACGAGCTCCCCAGTGATACACGCGCCGTCCGACTCCCGGACGGCACTTGTAGGCGCGATTGGAGTGCCGTCGGGCGGCACTGTAGACACAGCCTTCGGAAAGTGCTTTGTGGCCCCTTCCCGAACTTGTGCTATCATGCTTTCGTCGATACTCACCCTTGATGAACGAACTGTGAAGTGGGACCGGTCAGTGATTCGGTATTACTTTCGCTGCAATCGGAGGCGTTGATTTGAACCGCTCGTTCTCGAAATAGGAGCCTTGTCTTGAACAAAACCATCCAATAACTCAAAGGCCGCAACCACGTCGCACACAACTCTCTACCTGCCCCACATGCGTTGGATTGGATTGGATTGGAGTCTGCGGCTCTTCCCTTTGTATCGGGCGATCAACAGCAACGGATACTGGATCTAGCCTGTCGCGCCTCCCGCGACTTCCGCTTCCGCTTGATGTCCCGCTGTCCGATCCGCAACCGATCAGACCCGCTGATCGGTTGCATTCCCTCCGCCGATGCGTCTCCCTCCACCAGACCTCCAGCCGCCTCTTCGTCACGTCTACCGCCGATCGAACGTTCTTTTGTTCTTCCTCTCCTTGTTCTGCACCGATTCGGAAACCGAGTGCTACAGGTAGCACCTCTGTACTTGGGACCGGTACAATGTGCCGGCACTGCAGCACTAGGTGCTCCATCGTCTCGTCGGTCTGCCCGCAGAGTGTGCACGTCCTTTCCTGTCCCTCCGTGAACCTGGCCCTCCACACCCGGGTCCGTAATGTGCCCATGCGGGCCTCTGCGAGGAGTCCACTGCCTGTCGAGTTGTCATACCAGGGCTCTTTCCCTATGGCCTCCTTCTCCGCGTAGTACATCGCGAGGGACGGCTTCGCCGCCGCTCCCGCTCTCCATCTCTCCGTCTCCACTGCTCGGATGCCCTTTCTGATTGCCGCTGGGCCCTCCCGGCTCTCGCCCGCTGACTCCAGACAGATCGGTTCGAAACCATAGCGGTCCCGCAGCCTTCGGAGGCGGTGCATCCATTTGGTGCCTCTTCCCTGGTATATCATGTAGCGCAGGGTGCGGTGGGCCCAATTCCCATCCGGGAGTCTGTGCACCCTCCTCTCGTACAGTGCCTTGGCGCTGGCTTCTCTGGCCTCGAAGGACGACCAGCCCAAGTCCCCCTGGACACCCTCGTTGGGTGCTGTTCTTGAAACTGCCAAGGCCATTCTTCCCGCATCCCTCTGTCTTCTCTCCAGGAAGGCCCTTGTTTGCGATGAGAGGACGATTACGCCATTTGCGTACGTGAGTCCCGGAACGATGGCCATCTTCCATAGACCCCTCACCACCTCGAACCTGTTGAACGTCCAGGTGCTCTTCTTCGCCAGGATTCCTTTCCCCCTTATCGCTCCCAATCTCTTCTCCCGTTCATGGACCTTCAGGTAGTCGGGCTCCGCAGTCAGGGTCACTCCCAAGTATTTGACTGTGTTTTGTCTTGTCAACCTCCCTCCCTGCAGGTGCCACCGTTGTTCCTCTGGTTCCCGATTCGGTCCATCTCGGTCTCCCCAGGCTAGGACCGCACTCTTCCTCTGGTTGAAACGGAGTCTAAAATGCGTGGCGAGCTCCCCGCATATGTCCAAAAGCACCTGGAGGTCCTCAGGCGAGCCGGCAAGGAGCACCACATCATCGGCGTAAATGAGGGCCGGTATTCTCTGCCGCTTCCAGGCTCCCTCCACTCTGTATGATAGGTCGAAGCCCACACCCGACTGCTCCAGCGCTTTCTCCAACGGTGCCACGTACAACATAAATAGCAGGGGGGATAGTGGACATCCTTGCCTCAGGCCCCTGGGTACTGGTAGACGCCTGGTCATGTGGCCCTCCCACTCAATCTGCACTGAGACCCCAGCATACAGTGCCTGCAGCAGATTCACATCTGCCTCGTTTATTCCTAGCCGTCGAAGTCGACTCCAGAGTATGTTCCGGTCCACCGTGTCGTATGCCTTGGAAATGTCCAGGAAAGCTGCGTAAAGTGGTCTGCCCTCCTGGACTGCCACTTCGATGCATTGTGTTACCACAAATAGGTTGTCTTCTATGCATCTTCCTGTTCGAAAACCGTTTTGCAGCTCTCCCAGCACCTCCGTTTCCTCGGCCCATTTCTGCAGTCTCGTTCTGATAATCTGCGTGCACATTCTGTAAAGCACTGATGTGATGCTAATCGGCCGGTAGTTACCGAGATCAGTCTTTTCGCCTTTTCCCTTGTACAAGAGCTTCATTCTTGTTTCTTTCCATGTCTCCGGTACTTGGGCATCCGCGAGGATCTCTGTGAGGTTTTCTGCCACCAAGGCTCGCATTCTAGGTCCCAGACCCTGAATAAGTGACATGGGGATTTCGTCTCTTCCCATTGCAGTCTTTGCGTCGACCCTCCGTGCCGCTCTTGATAGCTCCCCATCTGTGGGTCTTACTCTAAGCTCTGCCGGCGGCCCCTGGTCCTTATTGTCCACATCAGGGATTTCCTGATCTCCCTCCACAGGCATTGGTTCTTCTGCCCCGATCATGTTCCCATACCATTCTTCTATGAGGGGGATGCATTGTATACCCAACATCTCTGCTCCGGTTTCCGGCTGTTTCAATATCTGGGTGTGGTTCGTTGACCTGGCCTCCCATTGTAGTCTCCTCCAGAAGCGCTGTGGTGCACTCTTTCCCGCTCTTCGAAGTTCCTCCATAAATCGTCGATCACACCGTTGTATACTGGCCTGGATACAAGCCGCTGCCTTCTGCTTGCAGCTTCTGAAGAGATCCCAGGCTCTGTTGACTTCCTCTCGCCTGCCCCTCTTTACGATTCCGCGGTGGTATCGGCTCGCCTCTCTTCTTCTCTTCACCGCCGTGTCCACCTCTTGGTTCCACCAAGCTTTCGGTCTTCGCTTCCGTCGGGGTCGTGACCGGATCTGTTCCTTCAGGGCCTTTTTCATTGCGTTTTCCATGTCTTCATATCCCTTGAGAGGTAAGTTCAAGCCCTCCAGTGCTGTTGCTATCTTCTCTATCTCCCTCTCTGTTGGGTGTCCTGTTCTATGTTCCTGTTTCCCCTTTTCTGTTCTGTCCACATGTGTCTCAAAGATCAACCTGAGGCGGTTGTGGTCGCTCCCCAGGTTGCCCAAGCCATCCTCATCTATTTTCATGCTCGTCAGCCTGTCATATATTCCAGGTGAGAGTAGACCATAGTCTATGCTTGAGCATTGATCCCTTGCTGTCCATGTGACGGTTCCCTCACATTTCTCCTCCAGGTTGCTTACCACCAGGTTGTTTCGTCTAGCTAGGTTCATCAGTCGCCTGCCATTGGCGTCCAGCTTTCCATCTAGCTCCTCCAGATATCCGTTAAAGTCCCCCAACACAATCACCTCGTGCTGCCCCTGCAGCTCTTGTATGTCTTGCATTAGGCATTCATAAATTTTCTGGTTCATTTCTTCTTGGCTCCCTGACCAAAAATACACCACTGCTATGGCCACCGGTCTACCCATCAGCATTCCCAGCATCCACATGTGCTCTTTACATTCAGGGGTCCTTCTAGTCCATTGTTGCGTTTTGATCCAGAGGCACCCAATGCCCCCTCCTCTTCTGTCCTCCGTTGTTCGGTTGCAGCCCTCCCACACAAAGTCTTGGTCATGAGGTGGTACCTCTTCCCCCCTAAGGTGAGTTTCCACCACCCCAAACAGGGCTATCCGCTCTTGCCGCATGTGGTTGTATATCTCTTCCCATTTCCCTTCTGTTCGACCCCCCTGTATGTTCAAAAAAGCAAGATTGATTTTCTCCCTGCGTTTACGTCCTCTTCTATGTCTCTTTTTTCTGGTGCCTTTACCAAACGAGTTCAAACTCCTTAGTCTCCCTTGCTCCGCTGCCTGTCCTGGCCCCTCTGCCCCAGGCTCGTCGCGTCCTTCAACTACCCGCTTTTCAGCTGTTCCATCAAGGCTCTCAGCAGCCCTTCCAGTTGATCTCGTTTGCCTTCTTTCCTCCTCGGTGTTTTGGGCCCCCTTGGGGTCTCTAAAAAAGCCCGAAACCTTGCACTCATTCTCGTCATCACATGTTCTGCGCCATCTTGGGTTCCAGTGTTGCCAGGTGAGGAAAACAAAAATCAGTGGATACTGGATAGAACTCAATCGAACTCCCTAAAATCAGTTAATAAAATTATACACTTTTTTTACTCCGAGACTAATCTTTTTAGCAAATATCATAAGCTATAAAACAGCAGTTTAGATAAAACTGTATTCCCAAATTGAGCTATAATTAGTATTATTTCCATTGCGTCACTCTGCTGCAATGTCCGACAGAAATGTTTTAACGTCCAAAAGTCGGTTTGATTGTATCAACTATTCCGATGACTTGACTCAACGCTGCAATACAAAAACCCAAACTCCTCTGCGTGAAAACAGAACTACGTGGATGCCAGTTGCAAAACCTCTTCGTGGTCTGGAAACACTGTACGGGCGGCCGTCTTGAGTTTCGGTTTCTCCGCATTTCCTTCTAGGGTATGGACGCTCCGCCACTGAGTGTGATTCGGAAATTTTATTGTTTTCTGACTTCCGACCGATCACCCAACGTGGCCGAAGAGCTAGGCCGTCATGCGCTTCATCTCTGAGAACACTCTTTTTTCGATGCGAACACCGATGAAATCGTACTGTTTAGCGGTAGACTGCCTACCGTGTTACATGCGACTCAATTTTTTTTTTTTTTTTGACAAAAGTGTTTTATTATTTTTTTTTTTTTTAGAAAGCTCTGTGTTTCAATGGAAACTGTGCCCTGGGAAATATTTTTCAGACGTTGCAAGAGCTAAATTGGTTTCAGATAGGAAAAATTGGGTTGTGTGTGTGTTTATGCAGCCTAGAACTTGGTCCGCCTCACAGGGACGACGAGTCTCCCAGCTGTAGATGAGCAATTTAGCCAGTGCAGTACAATCGCTAGCCTGGGGTCTTGAACGTGCACCACGCAGTAGTGATACACGACCGCACGCCGGTACGATGCTCATCCAAAAGATAGCACTTCCCTCAAGCACAGTTGACGGATGTTTCGCTATTATTGAAGATTTGTTCAACCCTGGCAGGATAACTGCATTGACTTTCTCAAGACTAAATAACTTTTTTTTCACCTCGGCTGCGAAAAAAAAAAAAAAAAAACGATGTAAAAAAATGAGTGTGAAATGAGGTGCACCACCCGTGTTGCTCCACTCGACGTCCGCCACGTAAGTTTTCGCCGCCGCGGCCGTCGAATTTTTAGCCACTGGGATAGCAAAATCTCTTCTCCATGAATGGTGAGCAAACAGACACGTAGTCTGTGTCTGTTATGTTTTCTATTGAAGAATATTTCAACAACAAACTTCTGTTTTGTTTTAGATGTGTTTTACAAACCTCGTTTACCGACGCCAGACAAAGTGTATGGAAATCGCTGCAAAGCAACGAGGTTGTTTTAATGGTCCAGGCTAAGGTGACGGAGGCTGATGGCGCGTGCTCTATTTTGGTTTTCTTAGTTGAAATATTTTTATCCAGTAGCGCGCGTGTATAGAGGCTGTTGTGTCGCTTTATGTAGGCACGCTCGCGTCCTCGCCAGACGACATGGCGCCGCTTTAAGTTCCATCGCCGCTCCGCCATCATTACTAAAGTCCCTCTATCCTGGGAAAAGTGGTGGCATTCATTGCTGTTGAAATGCTCGAGACACGTGACACGCGCCCCTTCTGGGAAGAACATGGCGTCTGAAATCTCTCTCAGTGCTGCGCTGTGCCGCCATGATCTTCCCAAGACCTGCACGTTGCACTTGCCTCGTGCATCGACGGGCTATGCGCTACTTCTAAAATATGAAGGGGCTTTTATCATTACTAAAGACCCTTCATGTTAAAAAAAAGTAGCGCAAGATGCATCGATACACGCGGCACGTGCAACGTGCAGCCCTTGGGAAGATCATGGCGGCACAGCGCAGCACTGAGCTAGATTTTAGACGACATGTTCTTCACGGAAGGGGCGCGTGGCACGTGTCTCGAGCATTTCCACAACATTGAACGGCACCGCTTTTCCCAGGATAGAGGGTAGGGTGCCTTCATACAGTTTCGCCACGTCTGTCTTAGGGTGGCGGCATCTCGGCCATTTCTATGCCCAGAATGCGCGCGCTTCGATCTCGTTCGGAGCGAGCGCTTAGCCCTGCCCGGCGCTTTGGCGCAATTTTAAAGGGGCGATGCAACGATATTCAATTGGAATGTTTTTCACTTTACACGAGCTCACTGGCACAAGTGGGACTCAAGGATACTCGCACGCAACGCCACTGACAAAACACACCTTTGTAGCGCTGTAATTTCGAGGAAAAAACCGAGCGTTTTCATTCATTCTCTCCTTCGCAAAACCTGATGACGTAGCTGGGCGGTGGCAGTCCCGCCCAGTGACGATATTTGAATGCGGCTCATAGATTGGACCCGAGCATTGCGTGGGCACTTGATTTGGGCTCGAGAAGCTCGAGCTCGAAAAGCATTAGCTCGAGAAGAATTTGGGTAATATCCTGCGTCCAATCGCTGCAATGACGACAACAGCCTAACCATAACAATGTCTGGAACTCAGCGCGTGTCCTGTGCCTTGCCAACCCCAGCGCACGGCTATGATCAACATTGGCGGCATATAATAGGCTCCAGATCACGTGGCCGCTTGTTATGGTTGCGAGTTGAGGGGGTGAACGGTGCTCGTTTTTCTTTATTTTTTTTTTCTACGACTTCGATTGCGTGGGGTGAAAGACGAACGGGTATTTCACGGGTCATTAGCGTTAGGGATCCGTTTTAAGCGCTATTTGCGCAAATACAAAAATCGTTGCATCGCCCCTTTAAGGTCATTCGGCATGCGCAGGCAGTTTTCAATACAACAATGAGTGTCTTCGCCCTATGACAAACGCACATTGAGGCACCCTAACCGCTCATTCACATTGGAAGCGGATCCGCGTTCGCAAAGCGGTTGCGAACGCGGTTGTATAAGGATTCGGTAAAATTGCACGCGCTCTTGATGTCATCGAGTGCGCGTGCAATCGTACTGGATCTTTATACAACCGCATTCGCAACCGCTTTGCGAACGCGGATCCGCTTCCAGTGTGAATGAACGGTAATAGAGGGGTGGTTCGCGCTCCCTCTAGCCGGACAAAGGCGCCCCGCAAAAGATTGCAGCACTGATCTCTAATCGATGACATAGCAGAACTAATAGAGCAACGCTGCTGAGCAGGCAAAAGGCAAAAGTACAAGACAGCGAGATTGAAAATCTTTGACGCGGATCCGTTCACCA
The DNA here is from genome assembly GCF_016920785.2 of Ixodes scapularis. NCBI lineage: Eukaryota > Metazoa > Arthropoda > Arachnida > Ixodida > Ixodidae > Ixodes > Ixodes scapularis. The sequence goes on from NW_024609868.1 coordinate 23,720,072, forward strand.
ATCATAATTAATCGAGCCGCGCTCAAATTTGATGTCACGTGCAGTTGTTGATCATGAGTCAGACCCACGGGTCAGACCACTGATCAGTGATGAGCTAATGTTCCTTGGTATTCTGTAACCCGTAAAAAAAACGTACTCCCCCCCCCCCCCCCCCCCCTCCGCCCTTCCGCCGCCACTTAATGCTGGATGTAGCTCGTTTCTGGACTGCGAGTGCCGCAAGTTACAAATACAGTCGGCAGAGTCAAGTAAAACGCTGCTGTAGAGGCACACACACCTTCACGCACATTGTACTAGTAAAACACATCCACATGACGTCGAATCTTGATCGGTATGCAAGCGTACGAAGGCACAGAGACGTAGCACTTCGGCGTGACAAGGAAATTTTGATTACGTCGCGAGACCGGTGAAACTTGCTCTCGACGAATTGTGCCTTTTTCGTGCGGCCCTGCACTTTCGTAAAATTTTCCACGTGTTCTCAACAGTAAGTCTCAACGCCTACACAGGGTCTTGGAAAACCTCTTTTGCGAATGACGACGAACGAGTAGAAAACGTTTCTCCAGCACGCTGACGGCTGCCTTTGTAACGCTAGCAAAACCGCAATTTGTTTATTTGCAAGATGGCCGCCCGGTGACTTCACTAGCACTTCAGCGACCAAGCGGGTATGCGCGATCAACAATAGACCTATCGCCAAATTACCCAAGCATCAAGGAGAATGCAGGGATTGGTGTTCCACGCGCCGCACGTGCTGGCCTCACATTAGTAACTTTCCAAAGCAGATGTCTAAAACAAATTGCATCTTACACGCGCGTTCGTCAACGCTTTATTTTGCTTATTTACTTCGAATCTTTTACACGGGGAAGGCATAGGCGTGCGGCGCCTGGAACACCAATCCCTGCATTCTTCTTGATGCTTGGGTAATTTAGTATTAGGTATATTTTCATAGAGATCAATACTGCAAACGTCCCATCTTTTGCGGGGCTCCTTTGTCTGGTCAGAGGGAGTGATGGCGGAGCGGCGGCCGTGTTGTCTGGCGAGGGCGTGAGCGTGCCAATATAAAGCGGCACTACAGCGTCTATCCACGCGCGCTAATGAATAAAAATATTTAAACCAAGAAAACAAAAATGGAGCACGCGCCATCAGCCCCCGTTCGAAATTCTATACTTGGTGTCAATAATTTTTACAGTTGGTCCTGCAGCTAGAGCGCTCGTTTAGCCGTGCCGCTGTCACACTAGGAGCTCGCGCTCGTAGCCTTGGGGCTTTGTCCGCACTAAGATAACACGAATGTATTCCCGGCGAGAAGCACGTAAAGGGGTATTCAGACGAGGGAGAAATCCCGGGGATTTCTCCCCGGCACGCGCGCATCACGAGATGAAAACGCGAGGCTTTTGCACATCGCAAAGCCTGGCGTTTTCGTCGTGGGTTGCACGTGCCGGGGAGAAATCCCCGGGATTTCTCCCTCGTCTGAATACCCCTTAAAGGGGCCCACCAACAATTTTTTGACCGGTTTGAAGTTCGCGCTGAAAAGGAGCTCCATGAAAGCAGGAACACCGAGGAAAAAAAATATTACACAAATTCGCAATATTTTGTGAGTTATTAGCAAATTAAATATTGCAGAAAACAACTTTAAATAAGCAAAACATAGCGCTTCATGACGTAAAATGAAACAGTTTAGCGATTGGAGCAAAGCGGTTGGCCAATTGGACGCGAGTTTGGTTGATAGCCCGTCGGCCTGGTCGGCTCGTCGGCCATTAGGCCTAGCTGCAACCATCGTAGCTTTGGGATCGGGTTGCCATCATCGATGAATCTACCGGGCTTATCGGCTTTTTAGTGCGGATATGGTCGCGCCGTACGAGGACACTCCACGCAAGCGACGCGTCTCTGCCTCAGTCCGCATCGACAGCCGCGGAACACTCGTCTCCCGCAACTCCGCCACTGGAGCCACCTCGGCGAGTAGGAGGGAGAAACTGGTGAGCGGTCCCGTTGGGCACCGGTCCCGTCGCCGCACTTCACTCGAACAGTGAAAAGTCGGTCACAGCACTAAAAGAAAATAAGGATTCCCTTGGCTCCTCTTACTGCTTTTAGTTGACCGGGACCGGGGGCGCACAAGTGAAAATACGATGCGCGTTGTGTGCACGGATCACTTGTCGTCTGCTCGCGATGGTACGTCGCGGACGCCGCTGGGAGGCGCGCATGAGCGACGAGGCGTTGTTTTCGCCCTTTTTGAACTTTACTTTGCAACTTTATTAGCTCTATAAAAATGACTTGTTAGAGAAATAATGACGGTTAACGTGTGATATACTTTTGTTTCGCTTCAAAATTCCTGGGACGGCTCTCGCCAATCACGAAACCAAAAGAATGTGACGTAAAGTGAAAGGGAGCGCCGTTATGCGCGCGCATTCGGCACCTCGCGGCGCCACCGTCGGAGGAGGTGTTTCCGAGTTGTCAAATTAAAATATGATGCGCTAATATTTTTAAACCCTTTCGTTGTCCACTGGGTTTCCGGGACCACTTGCGTGTAGAAACCGCAAAAAAAAGTCGACGCTCAAATACTGTTGGAGGGCCCCTTTAAGGGGCGCTTCAGCGATCCTCACTCTAGAGTGCCTTCATACACACGCGCGCTTTTGCTTGAGTGGTGACATCTCAGCCATTTTTCCGCCCAATCGTTTTCTTATGCATTTTGAAGTGCGCGCAATCCGGTGTCACGCAGCTCGAGCGCGTAGCTTTGGCTGATGCATACACGCCATTTTACCGCCCAAGTCACGCACCGAGTGCGCGAGAACGTCACGCGCTGGCACATTCAGGGCAACAATGGATGTCTTCACCCTGAGACAGACAGACATGTAGGCACCCTACCTCACTCTAAAGCCCCTTCACGTTTCAAAAATAGCGCAAGGTGCGTGGATCCACGAGGCACGTGCCGCACTTGGGAAGATCTTGGCTGCACAGCGCAGCAATGATCAATATTTCAGACGTTATGCTCTTCCCAGAAGTAACGCGCGGCACGTGTCTTGAGCATTTCCAAAACAATTAATGACGCCACTTTTCCCAAGATGAGGGGCTTTACCTCACTGCGGCGGCTACACGCGCTAATCAAGCGCTGATGTTTTTGTTCCCACATACAGCACCGATGTAGCTTTCATGTTAGAACCGCGAGTCACCCCGGCATGTCCGGCCGTGTCTCGTATACCGCATTTAGGTTGCTCCTGTTGCTGCGCTTCATGCGAAGTACCTATGTCCCTGTTTCTAATGTTGATTCAGTGCTAACGTAGCCGGATAGCCCTGCGATGTCTGCGAAAAAATACATTTAAAAAGGGGGAAAAAAGGAACATCGATTCAATCTTGCTTTGGGATGCGAAAAGGATCCACCTGATAGCGACTCCCAACCCAAACTTCTCGACGTAAGCAGGACAGGTGAAGGCGAGCGGGTTGAACATGAATACATAAAAATTGAAAGAATGAAACACAGAGGACAAGCACAGGACAACCACTTTCTTTCACGAAAGAAAGTGGTTGTCCTGTGCTTGTCCTTTGTGTTTTATTCTTTCAATTTTATGTAAGCAGGAACGGGCGTTTTTTCCAGCTTTTTTTAATATTGATATTTTGTTTAACAAATCTTGAGAAAAATTTAGGAAAACAATCAATGACAACGCGAAGAAACATGCGCACGTTATCGCGCGGCGTGAAGCCATTTACAACTGTTAAACTGGGCTCTAATCTTTTCACGAAGTTGTACCGAACCTCTTTATGAATTTTTTTTTTTTTTTTTTATACGCGTTGTAGAGTCGTTTTTCTTGATGCGCAAGTAGCTCAATGTGTGCGGAAAATACCGAGAGTTTAAATATTCTACACCACAGAGGTCTTGCTTTAATGTTTTGGAAAGCCAAAAAACAACCTCGTTGCTTTCCAGCGATTTCCATACACTTTGTCTGGCGTCGGTAAACGAGCTTTGTAAAACACATCTAAAACAAAACAGAAGTTTGTTGTTGAAATATTCTTGAATAGAAAACATAACAGAGACAGACTACGTGTCTGTTTGCTCACCATTCATGGAGAAGGGATTTTGCTATCGCAGTGGCTAAAAATTCGACGGCCGCGGCGGCAAAAACTTACGTGGCGGACGTCGAGTGGAGCAACACGGGTGGTGCAAACCTCATTTCACACTCTATTTTTTACATCGTTTTTTTTTTTTCCCGCAGCCGAGGTGAAAAAAAAAAGTTGTTTAGTCTTGAGAAAGTCAATGCAGTTATCCCGCCAGGGTTGAACAAATCTTCAATAATAGCGAAACATCCGTCAACTAGCTGTGCTTGAGGTAAGTGCTATCTTTTGGATGAGCATCGTACCGGCGTGCGGTCGTGTATCACTACTGCGTGGTGCACGTTCAAGACCCCAGGCTAGCGATTGTACTGCACTGGCTAAATTGCTCATCTACAGCTGGGAGACTCGTCGTCCCTGTGAGGCAGACCAAGTTCTAGGCTGTATAAACACACACACAACCCAATTTTTCCTATCTGAAACCAATTTAGCTCTTGCAACGTCTGAAAAATATTTCCCAGGGCACAGTTTCCATTGAAACACAAAGCTTTCTAAAAAAAAAAAAAAAATAATAAAACACTTTTGTCAATAAGAAAAAAAAAAAAAAAAATTGAGTCGCATGTAACACGGTAGGCAGTCTACCGCTAAACAGTACGATTTCATCGGTGTTCGCATCGAAAAAAGAGTGTCCTCAGAGATGAAGCGCATGACGGCCTAGCTCTTCGGCCACGTTGGGTGATCGGTCGGAAGTCAGAAAACAATAAAATTTCCGAATCGCACTCAGTGGCGGAGCGTCCATACCCTAGAAGGAAATGCGGAGAAACCGAAACTAAAGACGGCCGCCCGTACAGTGTTTCCAGACCACGAAGAGGTTTTGCAACTGGCATCCATGTAGTTCCGTTTTCACGCAGAGGAGTTTGGGTTTTTGTATTGCAGCGTTGAGTCAAGTCATCGGAATAGTTGATACAATCAAACCGACTTTTGGACGTTAAAACATTTCTGTCGGACATTGCAGCAGAGTGACGCAATAAAAATAATACTAAATATAGCTCAATTTGGGAATACAGTTTTATCTAAACTGCTGTTATATAGCTTATGATATTTGCTAAAAGATTAGTCTCGGAGTAAAAAAAGTGTAGAATTTTATTAACTGATTTTGGGGAGTTCGATTGAGTTCTATCCAGTATCCACTGATTTTTGTTTTCCTCACCTGGCAACACTGGGACCCAAGATGGCGCAACGCATGTGGGGCAGGTAGAGAGTTGTGTGCGACGTGGTTGCGGCCTTTGAGTTATTGGATGGTTTTTGTTCAAGACAAGGCTCCTATTTCGAGAACGAGCGGTTCAAATCAACGCCTCCGATTGCAGCGAAAGTAATACCGAATCACTGACCGGTCTCACTTCACAGTTCGTTCATCAAGGGTGAGTATCCACGAAAGCATGGTAGCACAAGTTCGGGAAGGGGCCACAAAGCACTTTCCGAAGGCTGTGTTTACAGTGCCGCCCGACGGCACGTGCGGTTCAAATCAACGCCTCCGATTGCAGCGAAAGTAATACCGAATCACTGACCGGTCCCACTTCACAGTTCGTTCATCAAGGGTAAGTATCCACGAAAGCATGGTAGCGCAAGTTCGGGAAGGGGCCACAAAGCACTTTCCGAAGGCTGTGTCTACAGTGCCGCCCGACGGCACTCCAATCGCGCCTACAAGTGCCGTCCGGGAGTCGGACGGCGCGTGTATCACTGGGAAGCTCGTTAACACACACCCCCGCCTGCGTTCACGCCGCTTCGCGGCGACAGTATGCGGCTGCTAATTACAAAGCTATTGACCCATTTGGCCCTGTCGTACACGCCGCTTCACGGCGTCCAAACCAAGCCCCGCTTTCCCCGATGCACCTCCGGAAACGAAGTACCATGCTATTTCGTTCAGCGAAATTTCGGCGACAACATTCTTTTTTTTCCTGTGTTAATGGTAAAAAAATAAATGTACATATCGCCAAATGCGTCGGCAAAATAAAATGTTCGAGAAAACAAAAACAATAAAGTAAGCCCGCAGTGGGGATCGAACCCGGCATCACGTGCTTATGTGACACATCTTACCAATACGCCACACTCCCCTTCGTAAAAGTCGTTTTGAGAACTCGTTTTATACGAGACTTTCGGACGCCACTTGAACGCGCAAGTAGAGTACCGTCGGATGGCATTTGAACGCTCTGCAAGAGTGCCGTCGGACAGTTTTCTAGACACTACGTTTTCCGAAACCACACCCGTTCACTCGTTCTGTCTAGTGGGTTTTATCAGAACGGAAGGGATATAGCGAGCGCTGCCGTGAGCGGCAGACTGGGCGAACTGCGATGAACAGGCGAGCTCTAGGAATTGAAAGTATGTGGCATCGCGCGTCGGAGGGGCCAGGATGGGGCTTTGCAGTGTGTGCGACTACAAGGACTGTTGAGATTATTCTTCCGCAGACATTACATTTCATTGTTCAGTCCCACAGCATAATACAATTCGCAGTAAAGTGAATTTGTGGGCAGTTCTCCTGGTTTTACAAGGGTCAGCAAGTTGCGGAACCGTTGGATTTCGGTCGTTGATCGCAGCGGTGACTGGACCCCGTCTCACCTCCTCTTCACCTCAGTGAGTGACCTACACAGTGACCGCAATAACAATAAAAGCGAACTGTTTTAATTCAGGTTGTATCTGAGTGCCGTCCGATGGCACTAAAGTAACACTGGACTGCACTCTGAGCACGCATTCGAGCGCCGTCCAAAGTCTCGATGGGCTGTAGAGGGGACCTGGGTCATCACGGCCTGAGAAGCGGAGCCTTCCGTATCCGTAGTCTGAAGGAATAGGTTTCACTCGAAGTTTTTTGACCATATCCAAGCACTTAGCAAGTCATCAGGGAAGTGTCGCAATCAGCAATTTAGAAGATCTGACTATGAGCCGCTTGCCGCTGATTTGTTTGTCATAAAGTGCGTCCAAACAAATCCACAAATCGTTTGAGCAACCTCAAAATTCTTCAGGCACTCTCTGCGTTTGATATCACCACACATCGCGGCACCAGCTTTGCACGGGCACTTCCAAGATGAATTGCCGTTGAAATTAGTAGGTAAGTGATTTCAACACGTTATACTACCTGCAAAAAACAGTTCCTTAACCGAAGCAAAGTACCGAAGAAAGGAAGCAGACGACAGATGTCACCGGTCAGCCGCAGTCTCCATTTGGGAATTGGGATGAGTAGCGGCGCAGAGCCCAGCAGTGCCAGCCAGTCCTTCCCTACGAACAAGCGTCAACCACAAGGGATGACGGGTAGTCATGATGGGCGATGAAGTAGACGGCAAAGGGGCTGGCGATAATGGAGGTCGGGTTGCGGGGGCTACGTAGCTAACATCACGATCCCCTGCTACAATTCTATCATACTTGGTAGTAGGCTTCTCTTCCGAAATTTGAGTAAGACACAAGTTCAACTTTGAGGGCGTGTGGCGGGTCGCTACAAAACACTCTCGACACCCTGGCCGACCGAAAAAGGCCAGGCTGTGCTAGCGAGTCCATCTATGGAAAGCGGCAAGCTTTGATGTCATGATGCTTTTGGAGAGAAGTAGTTGTAGTTGTAATTAAATTAAATTTTAGGCACTTTACCCACATATGCAGGATATGTTTGGGTCTCCATCGACAGGACAAGTTGCCTGCTTCATGAAGACCTTCCTTGATGATGTGCGACATGGGCAATTGCCGTACGTGTGATCATCGATGCCTCCATCTCCCTGCAAAGGTAACCCATAGACTACAGCAGGTATCGCCTAGTATACAATGCCAGGAATTAATTTAGAGGGAAATGCTGTTCCCAAGCTCCTTGAGAACCTGCATGGCGATGCCCTAGTAGAGGGGTGGCCAAGCTGCGGCTCTCCGCGTGTTAAAGTGCGGCTCGCCGCTCCCTCCCTTATCCCTCCTCTCTCTCCCCCACCCCCCCTCTCTCCCGGAGCACTTCCCCAAAAAGAGAAATGAAACACGTTTTAAATGTGCTACTGCTGCCTTACGCACAATTGGACTGCTTTTGACTCATATAAGATAGACCGAAATTAGTTTCGTTTCGTTTATTGCTCTAAACAAAAAACCTGCCGCGCCCCCCCCCCCCCCCCCCCACCCCTTCCTCCTCCCTCCCTCTGCGGCTCTTCAAAATTTTGTGATTTTGTTTGCAGCTCTGTGTTATATATCTAGGGTTGAGAGCATGCAACGACCGATCCAGTTGTTGTAGATCAACATGGATTACCCAGTCGGTCACAGAAGCACGTCGAATGAGAAGAACAGAGAATAAAAGCAAAGATAGGGTTCACTTAATGAAAGAAGATCAATGATATGCCTCCCCTATAGGGGGATCGAGCCCACAGCCTTTTGATTGGGAGCCCGATGTTCTACCCCTGCACCACTGAATGGCACATTGAACGGCGTTTCATCTGGGTTCTTTTAAGTCACGCAGCTATTGCAGAACATTCATGTGACTCGCGTGGCGCTTGCACTCGCCAGTCATGCCCGGCGGCCGACGTGCTGTAGTGGCAGGCTTCCTGCCATGCTTTGTCGCGTCTTAGCATGGACTAGCCGGAGTGGCTACAAGTGCGGGCAAGCGCCTTGCGTTTAATTGCAGTTTGGTTGTACGAGAGCTCGAGCAGGAGGGACAGCAGTGAAAGCAACTCGCTTGTAATTGTACCATTACCAGCTAGTTCATGCTAGGGTAAGACAAAAGGATAATGTTGTCGCACCTTCCCTTCCATTTGGCAGCGGAAAAAAATTTAATGTACCTTGATCCAATGGGTAAATTCGGATGACACATTGTGGGCCGGTGTGTGTCGCGGGAGTGATTAAAAGCTCATGAACCCAGTTACAAGCTTCGCAAGTCTTACTATACTCTGTGTCATCAGAGTTTTCTCGTAGGATCAAGGTGCATTTATATCTTTGTTGTGTCTAGTGCTTAACAGTGTCGCGCAGTCTATGTACAGCATCCTGCGAGCTTTGATTGGACCTGCGTGGCCGTACTGCCTAGGCGCCAGGCTGTCCTTTCCAGGATGTCATGGGCGTACTTGTTTACACTTCGCATTGAGCAACTGTGTGTGTGAACAGTGTTAGTGACAGCCAGGCTAGCACTTGACGCTTTGTTCTTAAAATTGAAAGGCTGCCATCGAAACGTTAAACGCAAAACACATGTGCATCGAAACAATGTGAGCCAGCGTGCAAACAGTCGGAAAGATGGCTGCTCCGGCGTGCTGCACACAGCAGTTTGCGACACGTGCTTTGGATCTTGCATACGTCGGGTCGTTCGGGTGGCTCCGCCCAGTTCAGGCAGATACGAAGAAAACTGAAATTTTTTTTACCTTTAAGCTCTTGTTGGAATACTAAGCTTTTGTAGCGTTCTCCGAAAGACGTCAAATACCTTGTGCTCAAATGCCGGAACCATGCATTGTGTCTAGCTTTTATAGATAATTATTTTGTTCTCAAGAGTCGTTACTTGCGGCTCCTTTGGGCGAAAACTGCGCTGCGGTTCAATGAGACGAGGGTTGCTGAGAGTCGTTGTAGATTTGTTTGTAATTTCGAAGTGCTTTTTGAGCAAAGATCTAGCTTCGAACACGAACAAAGCCTTCAGTGAGAAACTGGGTGAAGCTCGGAAGTGCGTTGTTTATTTGGTAAACAAACCCTTTATTCCGTAATGGGAGCAACCAAAGCTAAGAAAGTCGTGAATGAGCCGGTACAATTTTTTTTCAATCAGCGTTTGACAATTTTAATGTATCGATGTAATCGCAACATGGCTGAAATGATGGTATCCAAACATCGTAAAATAATCACGTTCGAGCACCGCGTACAAACCACCGATTGCACCACTGGTGTGCTCCCTCGACCTTGCTGTTCACAGGAGGAGAAATGGGAGGAAAGTGTCTCGGGGCTTTTTCCTCCCATTTCTGACCATTTCAAGCATGCAATCGTAGATTTATCTCCCCTTTCTTAGTATTTTCTGCCACAGCCACAGACGTGGCGTAAATTGACGTAAATCTGTATGAGTGACTTTATACGTGGAACCAAAATATGCCGACGCCTTCAGGCTAAACTGTGCTTCTAATGTAGAAAGAAGTGCACAATGAGATTAGCTGGTCATGCAGTGTGCCGGTACGGAGATTGCAGCTATGGATACTGTTTCACAGGAAAATATGTTTTGTTTTGCTGCAGTTTGTGTCATCAGACATTGCAGCACATCATACCTACGACAGACGGTGGTGCCTGCCGTGTGCTGAGACCTTCCAAGGTGACCTGGGCAGTTACCGTACTTGTGAGCACGGGTGCTTCCATAACCTTGCCAAGGTAACCTCTAGACTTGGGCAAGTATCGCCTCATATGCAATGCCAAAACTTCCCTTTGCGAGGAAGGTCATAACCAAGCTGCAGCAGAGCCTGCCTGGCTACCCCTAGCGTGACATATAGCAGCATCACTATAAGCGGCATTCCGTGTTTCCAGAATTAATCCTTTGTCGATCATAATCTAGAGAACCCGAGACTGATAAAAGCAGGGAAACAATGTCGGAGAAGAAAGACGGGAAAAGAATGTAATCCTGTGCGGCATTGGAGGGTGTTTTCTGGAGTTTACCTTTGTGGAAAATTTGATGTTTCTCAGAGCTTGTTTTGATTAAATTCTCAGTTTTTCAGAATAATATAGATATTAAATTTGCTTGCTGAGTTTCTCGATTCGCAGAAAGTCAAAAGAAACAGAAAAAATAACCAGACACAAGTGTATTAATTAATTTATAGTCTCAATGATTGCGGAAGGAGTTGCCTGTGCCTAGACGAGGTTTCTTGAGCTGAATATGGCGGTGTGACTCTAGATCCTCTACAACTCGCAGTACACCCCAGTTAATACCAACTCTCCCATGACAAAACTTGCAAACCAGGGTTACTTATCCTACCTAGTTTGGCGCAGTATGGCCGTCGGAGCTCTTGCACCATAAAACCCGTAAACAACAACAGGGTTACTTATCCAGGTGTCGGTACATTAAGCTATCAGTCTCCTCGATTCGGTCACTGAAAAACTTTGTTTTACCCACCTTTTTAAAGGCTCCCTGACATACTTGCTACTCACAGCCGTAGGTGCCACGGGAACGTGCCATGCTGCATGGCTGTGCGGGGTGAAGTGTGAAATCTAGAAAGTTCCGCCGCCTTCGCTCGTCCCACAAAATCTGTGGGCTAATGGCTTCCTTCATGATAGAAACTGTACCCCTCTTCACGTTACGAAGCCCAAATGGTTTGTTCGAAACTCTTGTTTGTTTGGAGCATGGCTAGCACAACCACATCAGAGAACAGAATGGAACATATTTCTTTCGTGCTGCTGAGCTATTGTTGGGGTTCGGCAGGCTTTATTTGTTGCCATCGAAATTCTTCTAATCAGTTGGAAACAAGTTCTACTGCCAAAACCCAACCCCTCCCCACCCCGACGTCACAAATACTGATGTCACATAGACAAGGGGAACACGACTACAACATAAACAGAATCACTTCTGGACACTAAGGCATACATTGCCAAGATTGCAGATGTCAAGCAGAACTAAAAACATTGCCCCGTAATGTGTAAAAATAATAACCAACTAATTAGGGAAGTTATTGAAGCTGAAAAGATTTCGAGGTTAGAAGAAAACTGTCACTAAACCTTGTCCAGATTTATTACAAAAAAGAATTATATAATCTTGCATCCAGATAAAACCAAAAATAACAACAACAAAAAATCTTAATTGTTTAAAAAGACAGGCGCAGGCAGAGAAGAAATAATACAAGTCTGAGTTGCAAGTCAGAGCTTCATGAATGTCTTCTCCTTTTGTGTGTGCCTGTGCTTGGTTGCGAATTTTTCGCGCTGTAGAGGAGCATGCAACACCAGCTTGCCCGAGCCTCCATATTTTTAATACTGCCAGTAGAAACTTTCACTTTGAAAATATGATGAGGACCGAATTTGAAAATTAAATGTCGCCAAACAATTTTTTGCGGACGTAAGGTTTTGGTTACGAGGTCAGTCAAAGCTACTGGCGTGTTTAGCCAATTTTGAGGCAAATTTGTGACCTTGAAAAAAATTTCAGGTATACTGTTACATTCTCTTTAGCCTCCTGAAGATGTAAATCACTGGATTGAACCCCTACCATATTGTTTTGTCTCATAACTGATGCAGGTATCTTCTTTTTTTCTTCAACTCAGTTCGACGTAGGAGCTGCCAAGGCGTCCTGTGCCTTTCACGTGAACAGTGGCCAGCACTGGAAGAAGCAATCTTTGGACTGCTGTAATCCATTCTTTGGGCAAGTGAATAAATTTCTTTGAAGCAGAGACCTGGTGTTTGCACAGCAGCTCCACAGAACAAACAACACAAACACAAATGTTTCTTTGCCCAAAGCCTTCGTAGCTGCTTGAGCTTATTGATCTGAGCTTGCACGTTGAAATGTTAAGGCAAGAATGAGATATAGTTAACGTGTCTCTAAAAAAATTGGGGGCACCTTATGCTTGGATGTTTAGCTTGATCAACTTGGAACGTCCAGCCGAATTGAAGCAAGGATCTAGCCGAACTGAAGCATGCAGCCGAATTGAAACTTGTAGCCGAACTGAAGATTTAGCCAAACTGAAGCGTCCAGCCAAATTGAAACTTCTAGCCGAATTGAGGATGTAGCCGAACTGGAACGTCCAGCCGAATTGAAACTTCTAGCCGAATTGAGGCAATAGCCGAATTGAGGCATCAGCCGGATTGGGACGTAACCGAACATTTTAGTATGTGAGAGTGCCGACGCACTCCCACATCTTCGCGCGAGCCAGCTGTCCCTCCGACGCGTCGGCGCTCGTGGCTCCCTGCTGCTTTCTCGACGCTCATTCTTTCTTTTCTTTCTTGCACACGTTTGCCGATTAATGTCTTCCGCTCAGTTTTACGCTTGTCGATCCTTTTTCCATTCGATTTTGGCTCGAGACAATCGATGTCTCGACATGGATTCGGATAGTGGCTCGTGCCCAGTCGCTGGGATGACGGGAATAGAGCCACTCGATATGGCAGCGTAGCTGCCAGAGTAGCGCCACGCTTTTCCCTGTGCCGCCTCTCACCGTGATTGGTCACACGCGGTGCCATAGCAACGAGCTGAGCTGGCTCGGTTTTCTTAGTAACCGAGTGACTACTCGTCACGTGACCTCGCAAGAGCCGTGATGTCACCGGTAAGATGGCAGCGCCCAGAGCTGGTGGATACGAGTTTGTTCGGTGCGCGGTAGTCGTAATGTGCCGCTGCTTGCCGACGATTTCGGACTTCTTCGTGCTCTCTGACGCAGGTATAACGTGAAGATCTGAAAGAATGTGGCTTTATACCTTTTCTGTGCAAGATCGCTCTGGATATTAGCACCTGTGCGACAGCATCAGTCATATCGCCGTTGCGGTGCTCGTATTCCTGGATGTGTTCGAGGATCGATACGACATTTTGCATGCAATTTTCGCATACTCCTAGCCTTGTTTGAACGTTGGAATGTCTGAGAATCAATGCGAATTGTATGCGTCGCATGTAGGACCTTGGGGGAGTTGTTTCAGCCCCAGGTAATGGTGTAATCTCAAACTTTTAGCGAGGAAGCTCCTGCGATCTTTACGTTTTGTACTAATCAACGATCTTACGATATAGCTTATAGGATAACATTTTCGAATTTTCTAGCTTCCTTTGAATGTTGAAATTTCTGAGTATCGAAGCGAAAGGTATACGTCGTGTGTAGGGCCTAGGGGAAGTTGTTTCAGCCCTGGGTCACCGAATAATCACAGCAACTTTAAGTGAGGAAGCGCCTGCGACCTTTCACCTTTTGTACTAGTCGACGATTTTACGAATCGACTATTCTGAAGACTTTGATAAACGTCCTTTCGTTGCAATAGCTTGCATTTGATCGCAGTGTTTTTTTTTTGTTTTTTTTTCAAGTGACAAGCTGGCGTTTGCTCTAATGACGTACATGAAATCACCTGCTCTATAAGAATGCATCAACACATACTATTAAATTTATATGCTCAGAGGTGTGTTAGTCTTTGTAATTAACAAGTTACAGACAATTATTTTTTACGAGTGTAATATTTATTTTCTGCAGCTAAGCCCGTTTTGCACTCATTAATGTCCTTGTGCTATGATGCTATCATCATGTGTGTATGGATCTAAATATCCTCTTTGCAATGCCTACAAAAGCCAAAATGACGTCAACCGACCCCAGCTCACGCATTTGACGCGAAAACTGCGTCACTCGGACGTATTCGCTCGTCAACAATCAATTCGTCGATGAATATTTGAATTCGCGTTTGCGGCCAATGAGTGCACACGAGTGCACTTGCGAATGAAAAGTTCTATGGTGTGCATAAAAAGCACGGTGGAAGCTTGGGGTCATCGCACCGGTGCCCTAGCATGTCACGACCGCGTGATTCCACTGTTCTTTTTTGAGTTGAGGATTAAAGCTAAGGAAGAAGAAGTTAAAGAATCATTTCATGGCCCCTTTAGCACGGATATGCGTGCTACACCAGATAAAAATATTGACATTTTGCATGCCGGTAAACTTCCGGACGACCACGTGGCCTGTCGGCAAGAACACCTCATATCCCGCGTCCGTCTCTTTTGATGATGTTAACAATCCTTTGTAGACCACCGTGCTGTCCTTCCTGGTTTAACCCCGTCGACTGTTCATCGCCCAAAATGAGGGTGATACCGTCGTTGACGTCGTTCCTCGCCAGTCGGTGAGATAATCTCATCTTGAATGAATGATTGGGTCTTGAAGTATGGTGCTAAACATACATTCTCTTACTATGGGGCAGTCGAGCAGCAGTCATGTCCCAAGGCAATCGTCCTGTCATGGCCGGCATAATCGGCTTTTGTTCCATAGGAGCGAAGTCCGAAAGTGCAAGGACGGTACGTTCGTCCCACGAAGCGGCCGCCATCCCGGCGGCGCGGAAAACCACTCGCGTTGTCCGTGCACGCTGCAAATCGTCTTATTTCACAAAAGAATCAGGCACCGCTCCTCTAGAGGCCCGTGCCGTACCGCCGTGCAAAGCGTCTTTTAGGTCTTTTACCACTTTTCAATGAACGAATAGAGATATCAACTAGATAAAGGTTGCCGCCCGGTGTCGCTAGCAGTACGGTTACCATAGAAACCTTCCAGGCCCAAAATGGAGTTCACTATAGGCGCTTCTGACGTCGTGCATCTAGATAATTTTGCGTCGTTTCGCTACTCTGGCAGCTACGCTGCCATATAGAGTGGCTCTAGACGGGAATAGTGAACGCGTGGAACTCAGTGCGCACACCGTGCCCTGCCAACCCCAGCGCGTGGCTATGTTTGAAAACAACAACGAAAAAAAGAAAAAGAAATCCTTAGCGGAATATATCTAATCGGTTCCAGATCACGTGGTCGTTTGTTCTGGCTGCAGGTTGAGGGGGTAGATGGTGTTCGTTTCTCGCCTGATTTCCTGTGACTGCCATTGCGCAGAGAAAAAAAAACCAAAAAAAAACCGTGTGTTTCATAGTTTATAAATGTCAATGACTAACTCTCAGCTGTATTTAATGAAAGTACCAAAATTGTTGCATATACCCTTAATAAAGGGGTTAGAGACGAGGCGGAAAAATACTGCTATCTCGCTTTTACGTAGACAACTTTTTAGAGGTGGTCTGAGAAGTTACTTGTTATTGAGAGGTCCAGGTGGTCCCCTTATGATCTTCCATTATTTGCTCGGAGCTCTTTCGAAAAGTACATGGAGAAGATTAAAAAAAAAAAAAAAAAATTCCGCTCTCATCGCAATTTTGTTACCAACAGAGATTCGGCAGCTTCGCGTTGCAACGCCGTGTCGAAATCGTTGTTCGCAGTATTGGATGTTTCTGAGCCGGAGCCGTTTTCCTATTGCGTCCCAGATCCAAGCTGTGATTTAGGTTCCGCGGCGCGCCGCAATTCAACCGCCACAATGCAGTCACACAGTCTAAGAATTACAGTGCTTCTGCTTTCCCGCAAAGCACTTAGGTCATGGTCAGTGTCACAATGCAAAACGTATTTTTTTTTTAACTTTTCAGGTGTAACCGTATATTTGACGCTGTTAGCATTAATCTCTACATGGCAGGAAAAAGCTGACGGCGCCCGCTGTGAACAAAACAGTGGACAGGGAAGCGCGGAAAAATACTGCTATCTCGCTTTTACGTAGACAACTTTTTAGAGGTGGTCTGAGAAGTTACTTGTTATTGAGAGGTCCAGGTGGTCCCCTTATGATCTTCCATTATTTGCTCGGAGCTCTTTCGAAAAGTACATGGAGAAGATTAAAAAAAAAAAAAAAAAAATTCCGCTCTCATCGCAATTTTGTTACCAACAGAGATTCGGCAGCTTCGCGTTGCAACGCCGTGTCGAAATCGTTGTTCGCAGTATTGGATGTTTCTGAGCCGGAGCCGTTTTCCTATTGCGTCCCAGATCCAAGCTGTGATTTAGGTTCCGCGGCGCGCCGCAATTCAACCGCCACAATGCAGTCACACAGTCTAAGAATTACAGTGCTTCTGCTTTCCCGCAAAGCACTTAGGTCATGGTCAGTGTCACAATGCAAAACGTATTTTTTTTTTAACTTTTCAGGTGTAACCGTATATTTGACGCTGTTAGCATTAATCTCTACATGGCAGGAAAAAGCTGACGGCGCCCGCTGTGAACAAAACAGTGGACAGGGAAGCGCGGAAAAATACTGCTATCTCGCTTTTACGTAGACAACTTTTTAGAGGTGGTCTGAGAAGTTACTTGTTATTGAGAGGTCCAGGTGGTCCCCTTATGATCTTCCATTATTTGCTCGGAGCTCTTTCGAAAAGCACATGGAGAAGATTAAAAAAAAAAAAAAAATTCCGCTCTCATCGCAATTTTGTTACCAACAGAGATTCGGCAGCTTCGCGTTGCAACGCCGTGTCGAAATCGTTGTTCGCAGTATTGGATGTTTCTGAGCCGGAGCCGTTTTCCTATTGCGTCCCAGATCCAAGCTGTGATTCAGGTTCCGCGGCGCGCCGCAATTCAACCGCCACAATGCAGTCACACAGTCTAAGAATTACAGTGCTTCTGCTTTCCCGCAAAGCACTTAGGTCATGGTCAGTGTCACAATGCAAAACGTATTTTTTTTTAACTTTTCAGGTGTAACCGTATATTTGACGCTGTTAGCATTAATCTCTACATGGCAGGAAAAAGCTGACGGCGTCCGCCGTGAACAAAACAGTAGAAAGGGAAGCGCGCTGCGTAGAAAGGAGGAAAGTAGTAAAGGACAAGGGGGAGTGGGAGGTGACGTCACGGGGTGGAAGCCAATGCGCGCGCGGATGATGAGGCAAGTCTGAACTTGTAGGTGCGCGGAGCGCGTATGCCTTGGTTTGTGCTACAAAATGGAGTGTGAATTAAGTACAAGCGCTGGTCCAAGTAGGCGGCAAGAGAAGACGGATTGTGAGCTAAGGAGAGAGAGAGAACATTTTTATGTCCAACGACGCTTAGTCCGCATCATCTACATGTCGGAACGAAGGAGACGGGCTGCCGAAACCGGTGAAAAGCGAAAGCAGCGTCAGGCAGAGGACGCTGCTGCAAGGCCTCCAAGGCAGGCGAACGGAAGCAGCGCCTAGCTCGGTTGGTCGAAATGCGGCCAGCCGAAATAGACTCCGAGCGTCTCGGCCGGAGTCCAAAAGGAGACCGCGATACTCCGCTACTACAGTTACCCCGTAACTGACGTGATCAACTTCAAGAGAGAGAGAGAGAGATCACGCACCCGTTCTACCCGTTCAGGCGTGAGGTAGACAATCTAGACAGCAAAACAAAAACAAAAAAACAAAAATAATAATGAAGGAAGATCTATTGGTGGATTCTTTTTTTTTGAGAATGCGTTAGCATGACCTTTGGGAAACGCCAAACACGCCCCCCTTTGGAGAACGCTAACACTGACCTCGTAACGAAGCTAAAAAGAGGAAGCGAAAAATGGAGGAAGCAAAAGAGAAAAGTGAAGGCGCCAGCGTTAGCGTTTCCCAAAGGGGCACGTGTGTGGCGATTCCAACGGTCATGCTCACGCATTCCCTAAAGATCCACCAATCGATTCTTTTTCATTTTTGTTTCAAGCGTTCTGCGGGAAAATATATAGGCGCACTAAATTTCTTAGAGTGCATGAACTGAGTCCTGACTTTGTCGATCCTCGGGGTTTAACAACACCCATAAAATGGCCAATACTTAAACCCCCTCCCTTTTTTACAAAACCAAATAAAACGTATAGAAAGACAGAATTCGCGCTCCGCTTGTTTGAACAGTTTTTTTTTTTTCGTTGAGCTTTTTTGAATGAGAACTACATCCACGCAGAATCCCATAATTCCTATAGTCACTTGTTATCGCCGACAGCAAAGCGATAGCAAGACCTTTAAAACTTGTCACGCCCCTGCGTTTCTTAAGTTGTCGGGGACTCTAGAGGTTTTGCGACATGCTTACAGAAAAAAAACAGTCTGCCTGCCCTGTAGTTGGAGGAATGGCTTGCGTACTCGTTGTTCTCGGTATAACGCGACTGATCACTTGGGTATGTGGAGCGCAAGTTCGTCTGCTTCTTTTTGCAGGGGTTGTGATGACGTCAGAACGCCGAGCTCTGATTGGCTCTGATTGGAGAACCTCGAGGAAACATGCTTTGAAGTCTACCCACACTCTTTTGATCAGAGCCAATCAGAGCTCGGGGTTCTCACGTCACCACAACCCATGCAAAAGAAGCAGACGAACTTGCGCTCCGCAAATATTCGGTGCAAGAGTTCGTTCAGATCAATAGAACACGACGATACAATGTTCGCCCGGTTCGAAGATGGGCGTGGGTGTATGTAAATACATTGAGTGAAGATTTGCTCAGGGTTTAGGAAGACACGGCCGCCGATTTGCGAAGCACAGAGTGGACGCAGTGCCGCAAAACGGGCGGTTCATTGGCTCAGTCAGAGCGCAAATTTCGCCAAGAGAGCAATGAAGCGCGCCCTCTGCGCGTGCAAAAGAGAAAGCAACTGACATAGCGACTATGCCATTGTTCGATGCACGTTATATGGCAGCATGCTTTATGCGTGGGACGAAAATATGCAAGCCGAATTGTTTCGGCAGGTCGGTCTCCCTCTGGAAGAAGAAATAAACATGTAGTCACGAAGGAATGCAAGAAAAAAATCGAGGTACACCTACGCATACCTTATGAGTTGTGAATGCGAAAGCATGCAAGCCGCTCGTCCGCTTGGTTTTTCGTCTGCTGCGTACTTTTCGTCGCCGGTCAGCGCGTGCGCTCCCCTGGTGACCTTGGGCGCTCCGTGTTAACGCCGCGCTGATGGACACGCCGCGCCATGGGGTCAGCGGTCGTGGAAACTGACGAGCGCAGTGGCCAACGGAACCGAAGGAAACTATAGGTGCCGTTTTCGCGCTTCAAACTGATGACGTCAGCTCGCTTTGTAAGACAGTTAATTATTTCGCATTAAAGCAACAACAACGAAGAAATACATTGGTTCAGAGATTGACAAACTGACGTGAACTGTAGAGATACAGCCTAAAGACGATTTGCAGCAGCTGAGCATGGGCGCCGCCATAACCGTCGTTCAGTTCTTGTTTCCATTTATTACGTTTACCTCTCTTCATCATTAGCGTGGCAAACCAGGTTATTGCTGTTTTAGATTCTGCTGTGTCTTTCTTCCCACCCTTGGCCTTTGTGGAAGCTCGTCAGACCGTTTCAGTGGCTCGTGTATCTCGGTAAGACAAGAGAAACTCAACAATGGCGGCTGTAGTCTGGCACGTGTGCAAACCATCTATATGATGTTAAATGTGTCGCAATGACTAAAAAATGCAAGTTATTTGAGACTTGAAACCGGTGTGACTAGCCTTGGTGTCACAAATCGAACTATCCAGAAACAGAAGGGAAGCTTGCAAAACGCGCGCCTTTAATTAACATTTTTATTTATAACGCCAAGCAACAATGCGGATTAAAGTTTTAGAATGGATTTAATAATTTGTGATAAAATAAAAATAAGAAAGCCTTGCGTAATGGTAGCATAGCGAGCCTCAAGGCAAGATGGACCCTAAAGAAAGTAAGAAACATAAGAAGCACTGTTATAACAATAGCGAGCCTCTAAATTGCGCCCCAATAATATCAAAAACAAAATTGACTCACCAGATCAAACGACCTGTTATAAGAGTTCATACGGGCCGATCCTGAGCTCGTTAATCAAACTCGAACGAGGGTGTCGAAAAAAAAAGGTTTAACACGGAAAAACCTGCAACCAAAATTTCAACGAAATAAAGAAAAAAAAAAAGAAGAGAGATGTCGAGGATTGAAAAGAGCAAAAGTGTCTTCTTTCAGTATATCACGTTGCTTTGGACTCATTAGTATGTGGCCCCCTTTTCTCCGTTGTCACTTCGTCAGATCCCTCTTTCTGCTCATGTATGCTCTAAGAGCAGGGGAAATCAAAGAGGAATTGCTTCATGCGTCAAGAGCAATAACGTGCGAAAGGCAGCCGCTAGAAACTAATCAATCGAGCTGCACATGAAGTTGTTGGGTTATTAATAAATTATACGGGGATATTTAAATGGAGAGCGAACACAACGAACACCTTTTTACATTCTCTCCCACTTTCTATCTTGTACCAGAGCGGAGATAATATGTTCTACTTTAAGAGATGTCGACGCCATGGTAAGATATATATATATATATATATATATATATATATATATATATATATATATATATATATATAATAACGTGTAACTCAAGTTCTAACCAATTACACAAGAGCTCCATTTCAAAGCCCCTAATCGACCATTTGCTATATTACCCAAGAATAAAGGAGAATGCAGAGATTGGTGTTCCACGCGCCACGCGCGCACGCCTTTCCCGTATAAAAGATTCGAAGCAAATAACTCAAATAAAGCGTTGACGAACGCGCGTGCAAGATGCCATTTGTTTTAGGTATTTGCTTTAAAAAGTTACTGCTGCTGAGGCCAGCACGTGCGGCGCGTGGAAAACCAATCCCTGCATTCTCCCTAATGCTTGGGTAATACAGCGATAGGTCTATTGCGATACCGCGACGCGCTTCCGAGACGAACATTTAGAGTTTGGGCGTACTCTTGTATAACATTATTGTTGGAATAAATTGCATAATATCTCTTGAAGCTCGGTTATCTTCGATTGCCTAGTTAGTCAGTTACGTCAGTGCTTGCGAACGAAAAGAATACAGGAGGAATTAATACCCGTGCCACACGGGCAACTCGAATGCCATTTACAACGAACGACATTTGTGTGATCGTCGAATCAGCTCGCAATCTGTCGCGCGTGGAATGCGCGACGCCCGGAGTGTCGCGCGCTGATTGGCTGTCCGCTCAAATGTCATTCGTTGTAAATGGCATTCGAGTTGCTTGTGTGGCACGGCTATAAGTCATTGCCCAGCGAGCTGGTTCCCACGCTCGCGATTCTTGCTTTCTTTTCAAAAGTTAAGTTTCTTGCTACCTGTGCCCACAAACAAGGCGAAAGAATTTTGCACATAAAGATGCGGCGTTGGGTATTTTGGTGTCGCGTTAAAAGAGTCAGACCACGTGCTTTTGATACGGCGAGAAGGTTGCTATACTTCGTTTCAGCTTCAGTCCGAGCGCGGCCGATGTTATAAGCCGAAGGGCCAATTAAACAGCGAAAGAGGCACAACGTCATGGCGTGCTCTCTGCAGTTGATAGGACCAGCCGGTATTCACTGTCTCTCTGTGCGTGCTCCTCCGCCGGCTAGTCCTATCAAGCGCAGAGAGCACGCCATGACGTTGTGCCTCTTTCGCTGTTTGATTGGCCCTTTGGCTCATAACATCGGCCGCGCTCGGACCGAAGCTGAAACAAAGTATAGTATCTCGCTTATGTCACCGACATTCAGAGGTAGAACCGCTACCCCAATCTCTTCTCGAAAGAGGCCCAACAAGATTGAGATTCCTATAATCAAAATTTTGTTTCGTCACCTACTCCTTGCTGTGACGTGGACGGTCGATATCCGCGTCATGAATTTCGATGTTTTTTTCTCTCCGCCGTTACCGGGAAGTGAGATCACGAAGAGAGTGAACGAGATATATAAAATCACGCGGAAAAGCTTAGAGCGTCTTTGACGTCACGAATCGGTTCTGAAGAACTCCGGTAACATTTATGGAACGTTTAAGGAACAATTCTGGAGCATTTTTGAAACGTTCCTGACAAGTTTCCGAAGTATTTCGGGATCGACGCTCTTGAAGTTTCTGGAGAGTATTGGAGAAAATTGAAGTCAATTAGACGTTAGATATCTAGACAGCCTGAGGTTGGTCTGCGACACTATAGTGACACCAATAAACGCGATAAATGAACAATTTAGTGATAGCAGCGCGACTACCAGCATGGTAATCTTTAACGTACTATCAGGTTCAAATCAAATGCGAACAGCGACGGAACTTGCAGCGCAACACCGGCGTAGTTTGGAAGCGTGGGTTGTGCTAGGTAAAAGCACATCGATTAGGAGAGGGGCACCGGAGCATGCCTAATTTCTGTTGGGGGTGAAGGAGCAAAGAAGGCGGATTTAGCGGGATGGAGACGCCAACACACTCACACACGCACATGCCCATATACAAGCGGAAATCGTGGGTGCGGACCTATGGATCCTTTCTACCGAGGGTGTTCATTTTGTATGCTTCGTTCTCAAAATGTCGAGATGAAATTTCGTTTACTTGAAATGGACAGCTTGCTGGGGCGGCGTAACAGCCTGTGCCAGTTGGGAAACATTTGTCCGTCCTCCTGCTTTCTGTGCCTTCCATTACTTGAAATTGCGTAATTTTTTGCGTGATTGTTGCCTAAGCTCAAAGATAAATTCTTAAGAAGATCACATAGGCAAAACAAGTTGCAAAAAAAAATTTAAATCCTGGCCAGGGACTGCCTCAGTGCATGGGCAGACATGTCTATACTTTCTCCTTCTCCAAGTTAAGCCAGGTTCAGACAATTGCGTTCAGGTCGAGTGAAGCGACCGCAACGACGAAATTGTCGGAAGACGTGCTCACGCTGCAAAACTTGGCAAGCAATACAAAATGTAGCTTTGTGAAGCAATCGTGATTCGCGGTTGTTTCGGTGTTCCAGTTGTTGCTGTCGTTTTGGTTGCCCTGGACGCAACAGACACAAACGTTTGAACCAGCCTTACATGGAACAAACAGTAGGTGGCTCGTGGTCTTTCAAGCATTTGTTAGCTGCCACAACTTTCGCTGCGAAAAACCGTGCCTAGTTATATAATATACAAAAAGAAAGACAGGACAAAGAGCAAGAAGAAAACGGCCCAGCTTGCGCAATAAGCTTCCTCAATGATTTCGCGCCTTTGTGTCATATTCTGCTGTGATCATTTGAGCGTAATGGCAGTGCTGTTGACAGCAGGTTAGAGAGGTCGTTCCTGCGGATTTTTATGCTCATTTCTTTCTTTCTTGAAGGGGCGATGTTACCCAAATGACTCGAATCTGTCGCGGCCTATCGAGGCGACCTATCTCTATCGACCGGACCCGTTCTCATCGGCGTTTTTGCCGCCCAGAGCCACTACTAAGATTACGCTTCAGACTAACGACTTTTCAGTTTATACGTCCGACGATGCCAGTTATCTGAAGCGTTATTTGAAATCGCGGAAGGAAATTTTTTGCCGTCCTCCGGAATCGTTAAAAGAGTCCGCGATAGAGCACACCGATATCAGCCGAGCTTCCCATAGACCGTGTCTATAGAGCCCAGGAGGTCGCATTTTGAAACTATCGTAACGATCTCCATTTGCGGCCACGCTGGTGCACTTAGCGCCAAAAGAGCGGCGCCCGCTAGAAAATCGGAAACAACGGAGTACCGATTCGCTCAGCGTCACTTATTTCGCGGCTCTATTGGTGTGGAAGGCGAGCGCTTTTACTGGCTTGTTTTTCTGCCAGAGCTCGGCGCTCACCCATCATCGCAAGGGAAGTGGAATGGACTCCTCGCATCATCTTTTCTCGGTCGATTGCGGGCCAAAAATTGGTCACGAGTGCCGCAGCTCGTCGATTTTCGGTCGGGACTCGCCGCGTTCCCAGCCGTGCGCCGACGCAGAGTTCGGCAGAGTCAGCCAAACGCCCTGCGCCAGAAACATAAATAAAACAACTCGCGTCGTTGTTGCCCCCGTCGGACTTAGTTCTCAACTGAACCGCCAGAGGCGCGACGAGTGGACCTCGTCCGCAGAGAGCCTAGATTTAAGAGAGGGAACAACTCAAGTCGTGGAGAGCGTTCGCAATGTAATGGCGGATGCCTCCTGGGAGGATTGGTCACAAGTGCGTTGTCGCCTGGCGTGGAGGAAATCGGCCGGAGGGGCGGAGACGCTTGCGGACGATCATAGAAGAAAACGCGCGAGTGCTTGGAGAAAGATGGACGTTCACCCTTGCATCCAAAGAGGGGCACACAGTGGAGTGAGGAGGCGCTTCTAGCAAACATGTTACCTTACACGAAAAACTAAAATTGCAAACTAACACAAAATATACCACGATTTACAGCGGTAGCTGTAGCTGCTGTGTTGTGGAAAGGCATGCTAAGGTATAGATGGGCCTTCAGCCAGTGTGCCGTACCATGTGTGCCATGGGTTCTAAGAAGGGAACCCGGGGGCCGGCAGTGGGGAGGCGAGGGAGCGCCGCCTGGGTATTTCGCAACGGCGGTTGCAGGAGGGAAGGGGGGGAGGGGGGGGGGGGGGGGGGAGAGAGAGCCTTGCCGCAGTTGGTGTGTATGTGTGAGGAATGAAAGGGAGAGCGGTGCCTCTGGTGTAGAGTTTGTACATGAGCAGTTTTTGACGGGAAGGAGCACTAACAGCTACCGCTGTAAAAATAAATTTAGAGAGCAGCAGCGGACCCGCATTTGGGAAAAGAGCACCTGCTTTTCGTGAAGCGCGACGGCACCGAAATGAAGCGTAAACTCAAATGGGTTGCAAGTGGAACGAAAGTGCTGAGCGTGAATTTTAGTCGAGCGAAAACTTCGAGCAAACATAGAAATGTTTTATTTCCTCGCGCGCGAATAATTTTGGCAGGTACAAGAACGCTAAAGAATAACGTTTTTTTTTCATTTTTTTTCTTCAAATAACGCAAATATGGATAAGATTTTTTTGGGCGTATTTCGAGGAACGTCTTTCATAAAAAAATGAGGCACTCCTTCGACTCGTCGCCCAAATAACCCGTACGTAGAATACACTTGAGACATAGAAAGTTTCGACGCGGGCGTCGCCATCTTAAGTTGCGCAACTTTAAATACGCAGAAAAAAAAACCTTACCCCAATTTACGTACGCGGTACGCAAGAAATCATTGCTTTATTCTCGCCATGCCCCTTGAAGGTTCTAACGCTCAAATGGCGACTGCCACTACGTTTTTTTAAAAAATATTTTGTAACTTATGTCTGCTTGTAATGTCTCGATATTTTGCCCCGTATTCCGCATATATGAACTACGTAGCTGAGGACGAGGGTTGACAGAAAAGGTATATACGAAATCCGGACAGCCAGACATCGTGACGTCACGCAACGTCAGGCAGTTAGGTCATGTTGTCACGATACGCCGGATATCGCGCGGTAACTCTCACGTAACGTCACGTAATGGAACGTCATGTTACACCGCGAGGTGACACCCAAAATTGCTAATATGGCATGCGACAAATGTTTCTTTTTTATGTTCCCATACCTGCTATGACCCACACGTTTTTGCCGCAGTATTCATTATATAAATAAATACAAATGAATTCTTATATCACTGCTCACACCATGACGTCACGTGACATGAGGAGGCCTGACGCAAGTAGCGTGGCCACGTGACCACCCGATACATAGAGGCGTCGACCACGAGGCCCAGAGTAGCGTCCTGCTAAATTTAGCTGATGACATCACTTTCGAGCCGCTTCCCTAGGCATGGCTGCGGCAAAGCTACACGAATTGCCATTTCGCTTTCATATGAACTGCATAATATAGAGGCTGAAAAGCTAGATAGATTCAATTAGACAGCTGTTTCGGGAGTTTTATGACTGGACGGATTTTGTGCGTTTCTTTGAAAAGAATCGTATATATTCAGTTAGTGTAAATAAATTACATGCTCCCACTTACAAAACGGCTCACGGTTGTTCTGCAGCTAATTCATTCCTGAGAAGGTGAGAAGGTCGGGGAGCAGCTTCGGCTCTCCTGCCCCCAGTGCGAGCTTTGTACGCCTTCAACACGGCATGTCTCGTGCACCTAGTGCGCGTGCGCGGAGCCAAAACACGGTGGGAGACAAGGAGCACGTGCTGGAGACCGGGCGTTCGATAACAAGCCCTACCGTTCTCACTCCATCAGTGACTATGCGGAGAGCAAGTCGTCTGCTTCTTCGCAGGAGTTGCGGTGTCGTCAGAACGACACCGAGTTATGATTGGCTTCGAACGGAAGGATAGTGGGTAGACCTTCATTCTAGATGCCTGCACGTCCACCCACTATTTTTTCGATCAGCCAATAAGAGTTTGGCATTCTGATGTCACCACTACCACTGCAAAAGAAGCAGAAGAACTTGCGCTCCACATACTCTCACAATGACGGCTCGAGGATGTTTCTGTTTGTGAAGCGTCAATCTTTCTCAAAAACAAACAAGCTCCCGAGAAACATTTATTAAAATATCCATAGCTGCAACAACATGTTTGCAACTATTTCGTGTTTTGCCTACGTCGCTAATGGAAGGACCAGACGGAGCCCATGGGATTCCAGACATAATTCCATATCCGGTGTTTGTAGATACCTGCGCCATCTGAGTGCAACGTAATTGCTGGGAAATGCGATACCGCACCGAGAACGCGTTCACGAAGGCTACGACAAAGTAGTCCCAAAGCTTATCCTAACAGCCTTAAGCCACCGTTCAGATAGAAGAACGTCGTTGATTGGATTATTACTTGAAGATTGCCGGAAGCGGTGAGAGGGAAGCAAAAAGACAACTTGATGCTTGAGTCAGTTCGGGTTGCTTTGGGTGATAACAGTCGTCTGCCTTGAATCAGCAACAAGATGACGATACTCCGATATAGTTCCGCAAATCATCTGAAATACAATATTCACAGGGTCTTTTATGTCATCCCTAAAACGACTTGAAAGTGAAAGCCCAAGCGCCGATGCATTAAAGCCAGACACTTGATTTACTTGGTAAGTAATCCCTCTTAATGTGCTGAGTCATCCTTTTCAATATGCTGAGTCATCCTTCTCAATGTGCTGAGTTTCCTTCTCAATGTGCTGAGTCATCATCTTAATTCGCATAGTCATCCACTGACTGGTCACGTAAACCTTTTGGTACCTTTCGTAACGCCCATGTGTTTTTTTCGCTCAGGGACTTTGAAGGTCGACTGAACGATGAGAGATATAATATTAATAATTGTGTTTGTATGTATGTTTATACAGTCAGAAGTTAGTCAGCCTTGAAGGCCGTCTGTTGTCTCAAAGATGAGAAATTTAGCCAGTGCAGTACAACTGCTGGCCTGGGGTCTTTAACGTGCACCACGCAGTAGGGATACGACCGCACGCCGGTACGATGCTCATCCAGATCGAAACGTGCGGGGTTGGAGAGTCCAGGACCCCTCGGTTCTGCAGCGTGAGCTTTCGCTACACGTGATCCGACCTGGTGGTGTGTGCTAGCCCACTTGGCCACCGATCGCTCTCTGAAATATATCGGTTAGGACAAGGCGAAAAAATATGTAGGTAGGCAACCACGAAAGAGAACTTCCTCACCGAACAATGTTTAACAATTTCTAGCTGGGATCGGCAGACCACGTAGGAAAAATCCTCACGTTTGCATGCTTCGTATTGACTCGCTTTAAACAACTGGTCAAAAGTTGATGAGATTCAACCGGCCGGACAATGTTTCAATAACTTAAACCTGCGCGCAGCGCACGAAAGACGCTTACACAGATGGCTTGTCGAATTGCCTGGTTTATTTGTATTGAACGAAACAAAAGATAAAAAAAGGAAACTATCGTTTCAATATAAATCTCGTCGGCATTCTATTAAGCAACATCGCTCGAACGAAACGAATACAATGCTCTGGGAGCTGTATCAAGTATTGAACAAAACGCGTGGAATTTACGTAACCGATTGCGAGAAAAAGCGAAATGAAAAGCTAAAACGAGAAGGGGGACGCCAACGCGATTGAAAGGACGGAATAGAACTCGAAACGGCTATGGAACACGTGCAAAGAACGTCTCAGGCTGGGTGCGAGGTCTTAGCTTCGATTGGTACGACGGAGCAATTCTGGTTCACACTACCGCAAAATACGTTTCGCACTAACACCAACAACGAAGCAATCGAACAAAAGCTTGCGACTGTTACAGACACGTTAAACGATAAGAAAAAACAGACAAACAAAAAACTCTAATCATGCGGGGGTTTTTTGGGTTTTTTTTGTTGTGAAGAGTAAGGTTGCGGCAAAAAAGCTTTTTGTGTGCTGCTGAAATCGTTTCCTTGGGCTCTCCAATTTTTCCTAGGGGCAACGCGGGAAACAAAGAAGCATGGTGTAAAATAGCAACGCAACGACAAGGGGATTGGCCTCCGTGGACTGTTTCCAGAACGGAGGGCCGTCTCGCTTGAGCCTTCGAGTTTGACCAGTGAAACCAAGCTTTTTCTGCAACTTTGTTCCTGTTATTTAAATACGTTCCGTTGATCCAAAAGGAACATTATGGTGTATACATGGACGTACTGCGTAAAAGCTCAATAAAAAAGTGTAAACAAAAATAAAAAAAAAATGAAAGAAAGACGCAGTTACAAATGCTTTTGTTCGTGGACAGCTGGTTTTACGCATGAATGAAAGGATATAAGTTAATTTCTTAGACGTTCTCAAAACCGTCGCATTTCGAGTGACGTCAGTTATATGACCTCGTAAATAAACGGTGGATTTTTCTAATCGTAAGTTACGCGAAAAAAAAAAAAAAAAACTTGTAAGAATATTAGTCCACGTCGGACTCGAATAACTTCTGTGTTGGCTGAGCGCTATACCATTGTGGTCGTCGATGCCAATAATGCTTACCTCTATTCGACTACAAGTTAACCGGATTGATCGACCCTTCAAATTTTTTCCCTCGGTTCCTGTCATATATTCTGCTATTAAATTGATGACAACAATCACAAAAACTTTCTGTTCTCAATATACCTTTATAGTACATAGCATGATAAAACGGAGGGGACGAACTTAAAAGTTAACATCATTTCCAGCTCGCTAGCTCAGCGAAAAAAATCTCCGTTAACAAGCGGACGACGCTTACGATTCTGGACAAGGATTTTGATCGTCTCCGGGTTGAAAGCATTTCTCTGGATGGATCGCTCGAGAATGCTTTTTAAAGTGGTCGAGTCCGCTGGTCCGTGCGGCCAGCGGGCTCGTGTGGGCTTTTCTCCACGTTCGAGTACCATTTTAAACTGGTGATTTTGACTCTCTTTCCCTTCGCTGAGGCGGAATTTGAAGTCGTTTGTCCGAGCTCGGCCCAGCGGGACGCTCGCAAGCAACGTGCGATTCTCCTCCAAATATGTTTTTTTTTTTTTTCTCCGCGGCGTGGTTCTGTCCTCTCCAGCCGCTCGCGAGCGATCCTCGAAAGCGCGTCAGTTTTTTAACGGGTGAAAGCAATTTTCACGGTTTGGGAAAATAAAATCAGAAAGAACGCACAAAGGAGGCTGGGAGCTCTTGCTCAAGTATTCGAATTCAAGCTGCCTCGGAAACGAACAAACGGGATCAATGGCGCGAGGCTCGAAAAATACTCCGTTCCTTTGTGAGCGCCCGGGGTGCGGACCCCGGGCCCGGGTCCTTGTGTTCGCGGCTGCGAGCGTCACTTGGACGCGGGATCGGTTCAGGGCCTGTTATTAAAAGGGCTGGAAGAAAAGGGGCGTGGTCTTTGCTCGCTAACGTCGACGGAATGAATCCACGAAGATGAACGGCTGGGACGATCCGAGTGCCAGGGCAAGGGCGCTGTGCCTCTTCCACAAAAGGCTCTAATGTTGGAAGCACAAAAAAGAAAAAAAAAAAAGAAAAAAAAATGAAGGCCACTTTTTGATGCAGCAATGTTTATTGGTCAGATATCATCCGCAGAGAGGTATTAAACCATTACGTAAACAATTAAGTATGTTATCCAGTTTTTATAGGGTTCGTAAAGACTCTTTGCTTACCTTGAAATTGGTGTGCCAAAGCTGCTTCAGAAATATGCCTTTGGGGGGATCGGTGATGGCCGGGTCTGTTAGCGCGCCGTAGCAGGGGTGCACGTGGAGCGAAAGCTCGCGATGCAGAACGCAAGAATCCTGGGTTCGAACCCCCCCCCCCCCCCCCCCCCCCTGCCCGTTTCGATTTGGATGAGTACCGTACCGTCGGGAGGTGGTGTATCACTACCGCGTCGTGCACGTTAAGACCCCAGGCTAGCGGTTGTACTAGACTAAATAAATTTATCATCTACAGCTGAGACACCAGACTCTGCCCATCGAGGTTGACTAACTTCCGGCCGAATATAAGCATACACACAACCGTAAATAAAGAAGGGCGCTGCTACAGCTTACGATCTTTCACGTCGAGAGAACACCTTAGTCACTGACAAGGTGAGAGAACTTTATTTGTCTACCGTGAGCTTCCTACCCTCGACAACCCATCGGCGTCTAGCGTACCTCGAGCGCGCGGGTGCGGCCACAAAGCGCAACGGAAGGCATGGAACGTGTGCTGGAGGCCAGGCGGTCCAAAAAGACGCCCTACCGTCCTCACTCTGTCAGCGACTAAAGTTTGCTTAGATTTCATAGCGTTTTGCACTGCTCGATCGGATTCACGTTGCTTCTGGGCCGTATTTGCAATGCAAGCTGCAAGAGGCCCCTACGCACAGTTGCGTTTGAGAGCGTTTGAGCGCGTTCGAATGTGTTGCGTCAAGAAACGAAAGCGAGTCCCCGGTACATCTGTGCTTCGTATAAAGGGTGGAATCTATTTCAAGAAATAGATTGGCACGCGACATAAGAAGCAGGGATGTCCTGGTTTCTTGCAGCCACAACGCAGTCAAACACACTCAAACGTTCTCAAACGCAACTGTGCGTAGGGGCCTTTAAAAACCCCTGACAAGAGAAAAAAATATTTTTTAAACACTTTGGTAAAGACACGCCTGCCAAAAAAAAAAAAAAGTTTATGCGAAAAAAAAATTACAGCAATGTTGACGGCAAGATATTTATTTGAAATTTCTGCGCGCAAAGTCCATGACGTCACGAAATGATCATTCACTCAACGAGATGGTCATACACTTTCTCCACCTCAACGTGAAAGCGAAGCCGATCCACCTCTCATCCACGGGCCAAAAATGCCGAGAGAAAAAACAAGTGGAAAGGAGGTGACTACCGACTGAATTTCGTCTCGCGCCGTCAATATTGCTCTAAAAAAATTTCTTTCGCGTAAAATTAATTTTTTGACACACCTGTCCCAACAACGCTGTTGAAACCATTTTTTTTTCTTTTCAGGGTCTTTTTAAGAGAGCTGAAAGCAACATTGTGGTGCGCAAGCTCGTCTGCTTCTTGCACTGGGTTGTGATGATGTCAGAATGCCCAACTCTTACTGGCTGACAAAAAAATAAAAAAAAAGTACTGGGTAGACCTCAAGGCATCTAGAATTGAGGTCTAGCCACCATCTTTTTAATCAAAGCCCATCAAAGCTCGGCGTCAATCTGACATCACCGCAACTCCTGGGCAAGAAGCAGACGAACTCGCTCTCCACATTGTCTGCAAGCGTTTTTGCCTTGTTCGATGTCCCCGTTTCCGGGGTCCTTTTTGCCACTCGAACAAGCGCGCATGCGTGCATGCGCCGAATCTGCCCGTGTGGCGTTCGCCATCAGATTGTAAACACTCGCCATAGCTTCAGTCTAGAGAAAACACATGATGACATTGGCGCCATCTGCAGCATGCTCCCCCAACAAAACGTAGTGTTTTTTTTTTTTGTTTTTTTTTCACCATAAAAATAAATTAAGAATTGCCGAACGCTTTTTATCCGCCCAAATGTAGCGCAATCGGTCCGGACAAGGTGCCAAAGTTTTAACACTAACTGCCATCTTCTTCCAAAGTCGTAAGTGATTTTCTGAAGACGTCAATGGGAAAACGTTGCCTATTTCCGGGCGTGTTCGGTACCTCTGTCGGCCGCCATTTTCCCATGCAAAAGTTGACAATAACTCGTAACTTGTGAATAAAATGGCGGTTAGTGCTCAATTTTCGACATCTGGTTCTGCCCGCTAGCGCTACATGTGGGCAGAATATATGTGTTCGGCAAAGCGTAATTTAATTTTGCGGTCAAAAGTATATAATTGGTGGACTCTTTTTATTAGGTAGCCGTTGGAGCCTGGAACACTTCCGACTTGCCTATAACTGGATCGCACGTTTTGAAAAATTTGTGAAATGGAAACTACGCGCTACCTATATAAATATAATTGTCTTCTCTAACTTTGTCAGAATTATTAAAATTAGTAAATATACGCTGATCGGAAGTATTCCAGGTGTACGTTGATCGGAAAACTCGATAGATGGCGCCAGTATATTTTCTCGGCGTAAGTACTCATTACTTGTTTTTTGTATCTCAATACGTGGGAGTTGATGTTTTCACTTGTGCTTGTACAGCGCTAAACATATACGTTTTCCTAAACTAATAAAACACGTTTCTCGCTTTTAGTCTGAACGACTTATGAATCTCTAATTACTTACAGTAAAACTCTCGATTTTTCTTACAGTGCGTGTTTCATGGCTAGGCAAGCTGCCAGCCTTATATTTCTTGTTATACAGTTAAAAACCCAATCGAAAACGATGTCTTTTAAGATAAAAAAGAAAAAAGTGCAGGTCTAAAAATAAAGAATGACGATCGAGACGCAAAACTCGACCTTTCAGCGGATGAGGGAGCAGTCGACTGATCGTCCGAATGTTGCCATGGAGACGCGTGGGACTGCAAGGCTGCTCGTCGTCAAGCTTCAAACTCCTGAGCGAATGCCGCCAGAGGGGCATTCGAGAGTCTGAAATCCTCAATTGGAGGACGCTCGGTGTTTGTTTGCCCGCATATCGTGACCCCTAGGAAGGGACGGGGATTACCGGGCTCCTCCTTGGATCGGAGATTATCCCCGTAGGGCTTTTCCACCGCTTATCTTCCGCTGGAGCATTGTGGGCGGTCCTCCTACGGTAGACAAAAGTTGGCTTCGGCATGCTTTAAATTGGGGAAAGAGACGTAAACAATACGTGTGCGGAAAGCGAAGCGTCGAAGGGAGGGACGCTGAATACCTTAAAACGCATTTTTGTATTATTATTATTATCGGTAAATACGCGTTTTGATTGCAAAGTATTACTTCTCCAATGTCTGTGCGGGACCTTTAGTTTTTTTAGTGATTCCTTTCGAAACAAGTGGTAAAAACCAAACGTCCCATTTTTTTTCTAAGTTTGGCTGCAAACATTGAAAAGATCCCAAGGCGGACGAAGTTATCAACTCGACTCCTCTCCTGCGTTACTTCTGCTAAAGTGAAAGAAGCTTTGCGAAAGGAGCCTGTACTCCTTTTTCCGACCTGCAACAGGGTATAATAAAATTGTATGATTCAGTCATGGTTTGAATTTGCTTCCCGGATCAAGCGAGCAAGGTCGTTCTCCACCAGTGATTGAATCGGAAGCAACCTGCAGTGACGAAGTTCGCAGCGAGGGCCAGCCGGAACCATATAGTTTTGGAGGAGTCCTCTTCACGAGAACTATACTTGTTTTAGGGGAACTTGTTTTTATATTTTGCCGCAGGCCTTTCACCTTTTACTTTTCTCACACTCGTCCGCACCTCAGACTGCACACGAGTGGGAGACGCGAGGCGCAAACAACTCCATCATCGTCTTAAGTTTCTTTTGTTGACATTTTCCTCCCAGACATTTCGGCGCAATTCGATTGTCCGGCAGTCGCGAGAAATCATGGATCAACGAACTGTTACAAAGTCCAAAGATTTTTATTTATTTATTTATTTATTTATTTTTTTTGTTCAAAGAAAGCAGAAGAGACCAATGAAAACTAGCAAGGAAGACCGAGCGTCGAAGTGCACGAATCAATATATACGGTAACAGGAGGCTTCCTCTTCGAGCGAGCGAAGTTGTAATCAGAGTTAATCGAAACAGATGGGCAGCTCCTATTTCGAATTATAACTAATCCGCAACGTCGCTCAAAACATACTGTATTTATTGACGAAAAAAAGAAAGAAATACACGGACTGAACGGTCGACTAATGATCGACGCGGACGTATAAACGCGTCACTCGAGACCAAAACATAGACTGGAAAGGACTTTAATAAACTCCGTTTATCCTTAAGCTAATAGTGCGGTGTAAGTTACGGGCTCGTTAAACCAGTAGTGTGTCTATCTTTCACCACGTGATTACGTTCGCACCCTTTCCCACGCGCACACAGAGGGAGTTTGAGAAGGTGAAAGGGAGGTGGGGCTTATTGGTCCGTAGCTTCCACCGTACTGTCAGCTTAGGGGCGAATATAAACGGACTATAGCTTGGCTCTGATTAGTATTGCGTGCGGTTCGAGCCCCGTAAATTAATCTGCACGAGAGACTAGCTATATCTTACATGCCTTCGGGAAACGGGAAGGGAGGGCGGCCCGTTGCACACGTCGCGGTCGTCGCTCTTGCGAATGTTCCCATGCTGCGTTCGCGTCAACAATCAGCCAAGCGCTGATTTCCTCACGCAAATGAGGCTCCTCGGGCTGTTTTCTAATTACACGCCAGTCTCCGCTGTGTCGCCGAACTCGGGTCTTCTGTCTCTTTGGTCACAAACTTTTGGGGTTAGTTTCGGGGCCGACGGGCTTTGTGCCATAGCCGGTTCGTGGCGGACGATGCGCAGAGTGCCCTTTCATCCTTTGTAAGTCAAGTTCCGCGAGTGTCCCGGAGTTAATTTTGTAGGGGAACGTTTTGAGGGCATCTATGGGCGTTTGTGTCTTCTCCAGAACTCCGTAAGTTTCCGGAGTTTTCGGCCGCCTCGGATTTAAGTTAAAATTCTTCCATGGATAATCTTTTTTTTTTTTTTAAGTTTACGGCATTTGTTTATAAACATATTCTTTTTTGTTGTTGTTGTTGTTGTTGTAAACTTTAAGAGAAATCGTTAACACGATGTACTGTAATCATGACTTGTTTATGAGCGGCGCTTGCAACGTCCATGTAATGAGACTAGGTGTATGCGCATATTCATAGGTCATACAATTTGGTTTTATTTCTTACAGATGCTGACATCTTAAGAGACGCATGGCGTGGCTTATTACGTTAGGATTCTGGCTTCACAATTCGATCTTCTGCGTTCTTATGTGGAGCGCAAATTCGTCTGCTTCTTTTGCAGGAGTTGCAGTGACGTCAGAACGCCGATCACTGATTGGCTCGATCGGAAGGATAGTGAGTAGACCTCAAGGTATACTTAAAAGATTAAAACAGCGCAAAAAGACGACAGACTGGATGAAGGTAAACACATACAGAGCGCTGACTCGCAACTACATTTTATTGGACCAACAGTGCAATATATGCACGCACAGTTGACAACAAAAAAAGGAAAAAAGAAAAAGGAAGAAAATTAGCCTAAAAAAACACAAAACAAAAAGCGCAAAAAGCGAAATATGGCTTCTTAAAAGACGTACAGAGGGCACGCGCTAAAAACAAGCTAATCGAGAGTCCAGAACATTCATCTCCTTTCTTGATAAGGCAAGAGAAGGACTGCTGACACACATGGCGCCTAATCTTTCTATGTATAAAACCTCCATAATTTCGCGTGTCAGCTGGTCTCGGTGACGTTTGACAACCTCACACAGTTAAAACTGAGGCTGGCATCTGCGGTCACGGAAATGTCTGCCAAGGTGACCAGAAATCGTCCAAGAGACGTTGTAGGCATGTTCCCTTAGCCTGTCATTGAGACAGCGACCTGCCTGGCCAACATTACGCCTGCCGCAAGACAGAGGGAGGGAATACGTAACTCCCTCAGCGCAGGTGACGTAACGATTGCGATGCTTCGTAGTGCAGGCCCTCGCCTCTGTATCGAAGAGATTAACGGCTCTACACAATCTTAAAAGCTTGTCAGGAGTGGAGAGCAACACGTCCACGCCACATCTGCCTGCAATACGTTTGAGGTTATGGGCCACGCCGTGCATATACGTGAATGACGGCGAACTTTCTTCTTTCCCGTCCTTTTCCACTGCTGGAAGGGATATCGCTCGTCACAGGCAGAGTTTTTGCTTCTTTGAGCAGTGACTCAGTGACAGCTGTCAACACGTGTGAGGGGAACCCAGAGCCAGAGAGGCGTTCAGTTTGCTTATCGAAGCTAGGTTGAACTTTGTGGAAGCAAGACCTTCGCAAAGCATGTGTGTAGCAGGTCTTCGCGATTGCCCGTTTTACAATTTTTGAACGCACAGACTCAAAGGGCAGAGGAGGTTTGCCAGCCCGAGGTTCATAAGCCCAGCATACATGGTCAGGACACATTGTTACAGTTAAATCCAAGAATCTGATACATCCGGCTTCAGGGTTTTCATGAGTTAAAACAAGTGACGTAAGACAGTCAGAGAAGATGGCTAAAAGATGAGTCTTCGATGAATGAAAGGACAGGGCGACAGTTTTCACCAAGACTAAAAAATCGTCTACATAGTAGAAAACCCTCACAACATTGGTACCCCCAAGGTGTTCTAGAGTGATGCGATCGATGCTTGCTAAGAACAAGCCGCTAAGTACAGGGCGATGCAAGATTCAATGCACACTCCTTGACGTTGCAAGTAGACGCGACCCTCCCAAGTCGCAAAGGTCGACCTCAGGCACTTGTCAAGAAGCTCTAGAAAACCATCAAGTGATATTCCAGCCGTATTTTGATAAGCAACAGCATCAAACCTTTCAATACAGTCATGAATGCGATCGAGAAGTACATCCGTTGTGTCCAATAAAATTTAGTTGCGAATCATCGCTCTGTCTGTGTCCTCCTTCATCCAGTCCGTCGTCTTTGTGCGCTGTTTTAATCTTTTAAGTATGTCGTACCAACTCGCCCAAGCTTCAACTTTAGCAACCTCGAGGCGGCTTGCTTTGAGGTCTACCCCCTATCCTTTCAATCAGAGCCAATCAGAGCTGCGCAAGAAGCCGACGAACTTGCTCTCCATATTGGCTAATGACGCATTCTGATTGGCTGAGGCGGAATAATACGATGCCTTATTATTCGCCGCGTGCTGCTTCTTTTTTTTTTTTAATTGTTGGTAATTAAAGCTTTTTATGATCTGCTCGGGTGCGACCAAGATCTCCCCAAAGTTCCGGCGATGCCGTCTGCGTTTAATGAACTGCTCGTCACAAAA
This sequence comes from Ixodes scapularis, assembly GCF_016920785.2. Classification (NCBI taxonomy): domain Eukaryota; kingdom Metazoa; phylum Arthropoda; class Arachnida; order Ixodida; family Ixodidae; genus Ixodes; species Ixodes scapularis. Next base: position 23,757,415 of record NW_024609868.1, read on the forward strand.
ACGGGAACCGTAGTCTAGAATAAATAACAAAAGAAAATAATTGTGGTTCCACATATTAGCGACTACCATTACGTAATCTGGGACGCCGCTTATCAGGAGAAAAAAAATTTGTTTTTTCGTCAGCCCATTACGAGTTGATCAGGAATAGCATAAAAAAATCTAACGCAAAGAAAGAATCAATAAATGATTCTTAGAAAGAAAAAAAAAAGCTCTACATTATTTTTTTGGAGACCGAATTTTAGGAGCTGGAAGATGTTTCTCCTTTGTGGGTAATTTCGGAGCGTAATTTATCAATGTAGCACTTGTATATAGTTTAAAGTTTCTGGAAAGGCACTCATCATTTCTACGTTGAGTTCTAAGCAGCCCCCCCCCCCCCCCCCCAAATCTCTTAAAAAAAACGCATAAAAATTAAAAATAACCCGTTATTAAACTGATGAATTTTCTCTCGCAAATCGCCGACTGTAGCGTAAATGAGGGCGGTCTTCCATCACTCGCTGACAGCACCGTGTAAATTTACCTCGCTTTCTCTCTCTAACTGGAGCCAAATTACGCACTGAGGCTCCGGAAGCACCTCGTCTCGGAATTGTGGCAGCTGTTTCGCTTCATGTCCTCTCCAATAGCATTACGAGAAAACAATGTATACGGCCGAGATTTGCGTGACTCAATGAGATGACGGTAGGCGCGGTGGTACACCTGTGAGCGATATGAAGGTGAACAGCCCTCTTCTTGTTTTTGATGCTACTGCAAGTTTTGGAACAAGCTCTGCTCCAGAAGAGGGCTAGAACGCAAAGTTTAGACCCTAAGCCACGTACCATTTGTGACGTTGAGGGTTAATATAGCTTTAGGGAGCCGTAAAACAGGCAAGAGACCAGGTAAGGTGTTCACCTTCATATTGCCGGCGGGTGTACATACGAATCAAATCATAAAAAATAAACGGGAAAGAACAAAGGCAAAAATGCGATAAAAAAAATTGAATTACGCATCTATATTGGGGACGAGGTCCACCGTCGTTTCTTTATAGGTGAAGTTGAAAACAAAACCCACGGGGAAAACAACAGCATGAATTATTTGTTCGTGTTTCTGACGCAGTAGCCGCGTTCGCCCAAGGCCGGTCTTCAATCGGTACAGCACCAGTCAACACGACTCCCGGGCGGACGCCGACGTAGCATACCTGCTTAAATCTCTACCTCGCACTCGATCGAGGAAGATGGCGTCAAGAATCCAGTTTCCAGGCTTCGTGTTGGGTTGAACGCCGAGCTCCGTGGGAAAACAAAGCGGGAAAATCACCCCCTGTAGTTTGATCTGCTCACCAATGCGGAGCGGAAGTTCGTCTGCTTCTTGCACAGGAGTTGCGGTGACGTCAGAACGATACCGAGCGCTGATTGGCTATGATTGGAAGGATAGTGGGTATACCTCAATGTTAGCGGCCTCGAGGTCTACCCACAATCCTTCAGGCGGAGCCAATCGGAGCTCGGCATCGTTCTGACGTCACAACAACCCCTGTTCAAAAAGCAGACGAACTTGCGCTCCGCTTAGCCACCGAAAACTAAAGAAACGTAAGGCGTGGTTCGTCCCGAGCATCTGGAGATCGTTTCACAGCGAATGAGTCCGCGGAATTTTCTGATAAGAGCGTCAAAGAAGAGATCACTAAATAAGAAACGTAAAAAAAAAAAAAAAGATCATTAAGTAAAAAACGTGAAAAAAAAAAGCTACGCCCTGTGTTTTTTAAGCTGTCGGGGACCTTGGCGCGTTTCTATTGGAACTATACTCTCATTGTTTCCGTCGTGCATCTTTTTTGTTCAATTCAGCGTGCTGAATTTGTGACCCCTTTGTGCATGCCTTCCGCGATACCTCAGTTTTATATTTGCATTGTTATTTGACAGCGTGTGCTCTATGCTTGACTACTATTTGTATGCGTGTGTGTGTGCGTGTGTCTGTGTGCTCCTTTGGGCCACACTTCAGTTCGTCATTGAATTGCGATGGCAACATTTTTTTAAAGCATTGAGTGCCGACGTAGGCTCGTGTGAACGTTAAAGTTAATAATAATAATAATATATAAAAAACACTCGTTGAATTACTTTGTTACTTGCACTCAGGCTCCGTCGACTCCGCGCAAATATATATTGTTGCGGGCGTCTCGGCTGATGGGCAAAACGTGTGTCCCAGGACTCAGTCCCCAGTTCCACACACGCCTTGCTTCTTCTTTCTTATTCTTTACCGTTACACTCGCCCCTCCCCGTTTGGAAGTCCGTCCCAGACGATGCCAAAATGGTTACCAAGTGCGACATAAAGTTTCAGATGGCTCGCATGGGCTGTCGAAGTGCGGCGTCGGCCTCGCTGAGGCAGCCTGTCAAGGGTTTCGAGACGGTACTTCAAGGATTCACGTTCTCTGCTGATCTTGAAAGGTCTGCAGTATTTGGGCAAAAACTTTTCCGTGTGCTGTGGACCTCTTACGTGCCCTCGAAGAAGTACCACATCACCTGGTGAAAACGACGGCAATGAAGTGTCTGTGTTGTAACGTTCGGCAAACATTGAATGGCTTATTTAGAATTGCAAGCCGAGCAAGTTATGTTGCTTTACTTCGTCGCTCAGCGAAGTCCTGTTCGTATTATTGCGCCCGACAGGTTCACGCAGCGCCAGTCGCTGATTCCTGCGGAGGTTTCGGGAGTTTTCCGTAAACTATCCAAAATGTAGATTTAGGAATCACTTTTCGCTGTGAGGTATTTAACGCGAACGCCGCTGTGCCAATTAACGTGTTCCAGTTGTTATAAAATATTAGGGCATGGTACACCCCGCCGAATGATATCTGACAGGGAAACATCGTTTATGTTACGTACGTACTTTCGGTTTTGCTTCGCGAGGTTACGGCATTGAACATGCGGCTGCATCACACACCCAAGTTTGAATACTGGCGATTAAAAGAATTGGTGTCCGACGGAGTTGCCCCATAAAGATGGCGGGGGAAACAAAAGACGCAACTTCCTGGAATTTCGAGAACTTAGTCGATGAATTGTCCTTAGATTGGTCCAGCTCGAAAAACCAGAAGTGTATCCGCTGCCACAACATTTTGCGCGCGTCACAGCCCACGTGCAAAACAGGCGCCCGAGAACTCGGTCTCCAATTAGATTAAACTAGAATATAGGGGAAGTGGAAAAAGCGTACGTTGAAACACCCATAAAGCATACATAGGCCACACTAATGAACCGCTAAGATAAAAAACAGCTACGCTTGACGCGAACTTCACTGGCAGGAGTGCCCCGGAATCGAACACCAGCGCTACCTGGTAGGTTCTACACGAAGCACCTCACCTGGAGGCCGGCTCTTTTTCCACTACTTCTATTCTAGTTCACTGTACTCCAGTTCCATACACGCCTCTTCTCCTCTCTTTCTCTTCTTTCTTTCTTGCCCGTCACAAGATATATAATAAAATAGTCGTTTAGCATACGTCGAGCGCTCTAACATCTTTATTTCGAAGACACGTTACTTACTATATTTTTTAATGAAAGAAAGAAAAAAAAAATATCCGCCGAATATAAGGGAAGAAGTGCTCCAAATACGCCATTGACGCATCGGAACGCAATGAGGGGCACGCAAATCAACAGGCATCATAAAGAACTCATAGAGAACGCGCGATGACGAGGCAGCTAGGCGTGCGCAATCGTTGGTTGAGGTCGGGGGAAAACAAAAGCACATTGGCTCATCTGGAGGTTAAACGAGCGCATGAGGTGTGCCAATAGGGTGGACCAGCTCGCACGCCTCGGATACCCACCTAAAAACGGCAGCTCCTCCGGTGGGATAATTTAGATAACTGATTTCGTGGGTATACTCTTTCCCATTCACAACGCACACGGGAAAACTCGTCATTTTTCGCGTCCCGTACTACCGGCACACTCGCGAAAAAAACAAACAAAAAAAAAAAGAAACAACTGAAGTCCCGATATTAAAAGTACGCCGCCATCGGTCTGATTCAAATAGGCGTATTCATTCGCCGTTCTAACGGTACTGCAAAGCGTTAAACTTTGGTGGAAGGTTTTGACGATCGAAAGGAAATAATTAAATTGCAGTCGCCGCAATTGATTAGGTCCGATCGACCGCAGGCTACACTGCTCTCCGACGAAGCCGACGACGCCAAGAAGTGTATCGTAATAGCGATCGTCATCTTTGCGCGTTTGCAGTCATCGACTAAACCAATAACGTGCAATGAATTATGCGCCCCAATCTCGCGCCTTTTTTTTTTTTGTGCGTGATTGATTTAGTTTTTGATATCGAACCCAGCAAGACGACCACGAGCGCTGCGAGCACATTTGGCGTGGCTTAATTGGCTCTATCAAAGCTGGCTGCGTTAGAACTTATTGTGAAACGGAGTATAGGGGGCTCTAAACTCGTCAAACACAAAGATGGAGCCGAAGGTTCGTGGAGCGCTCCGACTGAACGCCGGCGAAAAAAATGCGAAGTCACCGCCGGGATAGACCAATCGGTGCGTTCCGTGAACTTCGGTCCCAACCTTGCGTTTTACGAGTTTAGAGGCCTAGGACAAGAAGAAGAAATAATAAAATAATAATAAAAAATACTAACGAAGTGGCGATGTTTGCCACGACGAGTGTTTGCACTTCACTCGGCGTTTCCCATTCGCCGACGGTGCGGTCGGCAGTGTTGCAGAGCCCTTGTTTTTTTTTGCGACCCGGTGCCGCGCCCCGGCAGCTCCCGGAAAACGACGCTCGATGCGCCACTGGCTGGACTCTCTTATTCATGGAGTCGTTGCCCGCTGTTTGATGCGCCGCCGGGAAGACCACCTCGTTTGAGTCTTTAATATGCGTGTGCTGCGGACGTTAATTACGATCGAACTATTGCCATTTTAGTGGTATCAATTACTCGAAAATGAGAACTAGATATTTTTACGTGTGTCAAATAAACTATTAAAGCGCGTTTCTTTAACGATAAAAAGAACTCGTCTCTAAGTTTTTTTTTCTGTTTTTTTTAAACATCATTCTAAACCGGCCCGATTGTTTAACGCGCTTAACGTACCCTCATTGCGAACGAAGTGTTTCGAGTTGTCTTCGGTCGGTGCCTGCAGCTTCAGTTAAGTCGCAGACGCTGCGTATAGAACATTTTGAGGCGCGGAAAAGCAAGCTTGCAGGGTAAAAGGCTTTTTAAATGGACGCGAATCCGTGAAGTTACCACCAAACTTACATGCACTTCTACTTTTTGCGTTGAAGAACATCTTTTATATCTCTCGATGGAAACGACTCAGCTCGGGAATTTTATCTTTGCAACAAACATTCACGGATGTTGTTTTTTTTTTTTTTTCGCAGTGCCGTCGTACAAGGAAGAAATACGTCTCAGACAAAGTGTGCTCACTGTCTTTTGTATGATGTACTAAGGAGTGTGGTCGCGGCTGCTGTTTGGTAAAACCCGTTCACGTAAAACATTCGAAGTATCCGGTCTGACTTGCTTGAGTGGTTGTACGATAGTAAGACAAAAATGGCACTTTAGATGGCAGGGACGTTTGTCTACAAATGACACTGGTGAAAGTTTTACACTTTCCCCGATTGTATATATAGGTTGGGGCAACTGCGAGGTTTATTTTGAATAACGTTCAGGTGAGTATCGTTGGCAAAGTAATTACTGTAAATAACTTTTTTTTTTCGCGGGCTCAATATTTTTTAATTTAAGTCAAAGCTGAAGTTTTGAAATATTTCGCGGGTTCTAATTTTCGCGACACGGTGGGATCTTAGTATAGATTCCAATGCGTTTATATTTTACCGGAATCGTTCGCGGGACCTTTTTTTTTTTTTTTTTTTTGTTAAATACAGGAGGTGCGCTAAATTTGCGAAAATTAGGTTTTCACGAAAATTAAGTCGCGCACAGCATATTGATCGCCCAAATTTGTGGCACCTTTCATATCGTAATTAGAAAGAGAAGAGCTGCCGCAAAGCAGTAGTAACTGTATATATGGACAGGCATGCAGACATGGTTATGAAGGCAACACAATATTCCACTGATAGCGATCCTTTTCTTCGACTTTAAGATTATGTTCTAACCTCGTGCGAACGCCATAACACTCGCATTTAGTCCTCTTCGCCCTCTATATTGCTTATTTTCTTTGTTTCCTAGATTCGCTCGCGGCGACATGGAACGCAATAGCTTGATCAGTCGATCTTAGCCACAAAGAAAGTTGCTTTGCATTACGATCCCGTGAGGACCTCCCCGTAAGGAAACTTTGCAGGAATGTCTTGTCACGAAGGAATGCGCCGAGAGGGTGAGGAAGAGGAGGAGACTAGAGGGAACATCAGAATGGCGAGCTCTGATTGGACGGATTAGAGGGTAGACCTAAAGGCGTTCGAAGAAGTGCAGGGGGGACAACCTAAAGGTTGTCTCCACTGCACTTCTTTGAACACCTTTGAATGCGAAAGTCAAACGCCGGAAGCCGGCGTTCCGCGCTCTAACGCGTTTGACGAGTCCAGTGGAGACCAAGCTAGCTACCTTTAGGTCTACCCACTAATCTGTCCAATCAGAGCTCGCCATTCTGACGTCCCCTCGAGTCTCCTTCTCTCCCTCACTCTTGCGGCGCTTAGATACTCAGCAATACAACTCGGGTTAGGAGTTTGGTCTTTCTTCGTTTATTCACCACCCAAAGTCACTCACTTTTCTCATCGGTGGACAACATGCCGTAGGCCATTGTTAAAGAACTCCTCGTTTTAAGCGTTCAGAAATTGCTCCACTTCAGCGATCGCTTGGTCGTCGTTCTTGGAATGCTTTCCACGCGGTGGAGTCCACACGTGCGTGAAGAGGAAGCTGTCACTATTTGCAAGGTTTATCACGTAAATATTCAGTTTTCCGCACAAACACAGTTTTTCGAAGGTATTTGTTTGAAGGTTTTAAAACAGAAAGGAATATTGTCAACGGGAGCGTGCCAACTTTATAGAAAAACAACGTTGTGTTATGTGAATACGTTATGTGAATAAAATTTCAGAAGCATGTGTAACTACAAAAAGATAGAGGTTGTGCTTCATACATAATAACGTTTGTATGCTACCTTTTGTTTTAATAGAATAACGTCTTTAACGATTAACAAGTAAACATTCTTTCGGTTTTCTTCCACTCACTTTATACTGATTTGCTATTGAACACATTTCCACAGAACGGGACATGAGGCCATTTGGAGGCAAGATAACGGGACGCCAAAAATGAACGTCTCAAACGCGACTGTCCCGGTCAAAATGGGACATATAAACGGGACATCTGGCCCCACTACATATATGGTTTCTTCAAAGGCGCTTCCCTCGAGGCGCTGGTCGGCTTCTCTGCACTTCTGGGTTGCGCAAGGTGAAGCCAGCTTGAAGGGTCCCTCTTGCAGTTCGAGGAATCGCACTAGGCCAGCCCCCTCCAAACTTTACTCGGAAGAGGCTTTTTTTCTTTTTCTTTTTTTATTTTTTCTTCTTCTTTCATATTTTAGTTATTGCTAAAAAGCACGAAAAAATTTAGATCGATAGAGAAAGTAGCCATCAAGTACACAGTGATATGACCATGGTATGTCACGGGAGCATCTGGTCACGTGAAGATCTCGTGCGTCTATATGTTTCACACTAAAGTCTGCTTCACAAACTTGCGAATGCTTACGATCGAGTATCTTACATTCTGACTATATTCGATATCTTACCAAAGTAACCTGTCTCCCACGTCAGCAGGTCTCCCACGTGACACCACGAGTAAATGACCCGCGACTCGATTTTAGAACGGCCGGGATTATTACCTGGATACTACGCGTATTGGCTTTGTTTTGGGCTACGCCAAAAACAAAGCATAGCAGCAATCGTGGGAAATAGCAGACGATCGATATTTACCATGGAGGAAGCACTCGAAGAAACCTGAAGTGAAACGGAGTATAGACCTTCGCAAAAATCGCCTTCCGCGCTCTGCCATCTTTGTCTGCTGGGCTGCGGAACGCCTTCTGCGCATGCGCTGTTACTCTGCTGTGCGTTATATCAGACGCTGCGCGTGCGTCCACCGCTCAGTGACTCATCATTTTCCGCCCGGGTGATAAGCGATGCAAAGGTCTATAGGCCCTCAAAACATTACTCAGACGAGGCAGGCTATTTCCCTCTCTCTATCTCTCTCTCTTTGCCACTTTATTGCTCACCCTGGGAAAGCACAAAAAAATCAAGATGGATACAAAAAAGAAATCGAGGAAGCAGATAATTAAATGACCGTAATACATCATGTGCACATGGAGATGTGTTCACGGGAGGTCGCGCTATTTCCGCGAATTGGTGCAATGCGTCGATAGTTGCGCCACTGGTATTTTATCGCCACGCGGGTTTGCGAAGAGGTGATAACCGGCGTAAGCGACGGGGGAACATAGGAACGCATAGTTGCTGAAGCCGGAAGTTACGTCATGAATTATTCCTGCGAGAGGAACTGCGCCGTTCTGCAGGATGAGCGAAAGGAATGTTCGCGCAATTTTCCTAGCACTCTCGAATCTTGCTTTCTATATATGTATATATTTAAAAATCAAATTTTATGCAATAAAAAAAACTGTTCTTTTTTGTTGTTGTTTGTTGTTCCGTATGATTTCGGCCTGAAAGACAACGTATTTTATATATGTCTGTAGTGAGCTTTCGCAAGGAAATGCCATACAGGAGTGGTAGAATCGGTGACTGAATATCAGATATGACGAACGACGCGGAATGATCATGCGTCGAGCGTCAGGGACGGTCTTCGAAGAGACAATTTTCTTGAGATAAAGTGCGGGGAAAGTCATTTTTGAATAAAAAATAAACATCTTGCAAACAAAAAGAAGGGTGTTTGAAAAATGCGACGAGATATAAAATGTTCGACTCAAAAAAAAAACAACAACAAACCGGAACAGCATGTCTTACCAATTTTTAAGAATAAGACATGGTAGAAAAGCATCGACCTGGACGATCCTATAAAATACAAAATAAAATTATGTTCTGCTGTAAAAAATTCGAAACGAGAATACTGACATAAAGAAGTTACCAAGAAAATAAATGGTGCTAAGAAGATATCTTTCCGAGGAAGCCGTGTCTACCTCCGCAATCGAATCGCCCCACATTGGTATTTTGACGATCCTTACTGTGGGCTTTGACGATGGTCTAAAGATGTTCTTTCACCCCTATGGCTTCGATTGAGGGCATTTTTCCATTCGCCACCAAGAGGCTCACGCCTTGACTTATCGCACTCCCCGACCACTTTTCCGTTTCTCTCTCTCTCTCTCTCTCTCCTGAGAGGCGTGGGGTTTCTGTTCTTTGTTTCATGTGGAGCAAGTGTGCAAACAAGGCCGAGACCAATCAAAAAAACGACAATAGACCACGTGACCTGTGTTCCACTTGGTGCAAGGGCAGCCAGAGAGTCAGGGCTTGTTCACAACTTTGTAGAGGCCGTTTCTACGCTCCATCTAATAGCCGGCAGAAGTCAAGTTTTAAACATAATCTGTTCGTACGTAAATACATATTATTGTAACGTTTGCATCATGCTATATTAAAGGCCAACTCGCAAAATATTTTTCAACAAGGGTGAAGATTCTCCTTGCCCCCCTTCCCATTTCCCCCTCTCCTACTCGTGAACCTCTTTTGTTGCTGCATCTTGGGGCTGGATTAGCCGAGATAAGCTCCCGGTAGAGCTAAAATCTCTTACTTGGTGTTCTTGGTGCGGGCGGGCGCGGAGAGATACACCTGTCGGAGCCGAGGGGCCGTAGTGTTTTGCTCGAGTTCGGTTGACCCCGGCCGTACGTAGCTTCGGCTACATTTGTCAAGGACTTTTTTTTTTTTTTTATGTAGCTTTTTGCAGCCCGTCTGTTGCCTCGCTGCCACATAAAGTTAATGCAGCAAATCTAGAATAAAAAAAAAAAAAAGATCCACCATTCTTCAGGCATTTCGGCGGTCTCGTAATGGCGGAACATAGATGCAGAGAGCGATGGCCCGATGAGTCCCCATTACTTGCGAGCCTTTATTAAGCACACACACACACACAGACAAAATTACTTGCAAGGCTTGTAACTAGTTTTCTAATCTGCCTTTTGCAAAAAGACAAAAAAAAAAAAAAGAAACAACACGCGTAGTCAGTTTTGGTATAGAGAAAAACTAACATTTCAAAACATTTGAACCACGTGAACGCGTCGTGGCAAAACGAACATGCATAAACTTTCGTCTGCTTTTTTATGACGTTTAGTCATTTTCTTATGTGTTTGTTCTCTTTGGACCACTGAAGTCAGCGCTTATGATATATATACTTTTTAACCTTTTTTTGAGTCGCGCTCTACTTTTGCTTTATACTCCCCTGCTGCAGGCATGATGAGTTGAATTTCAAAACACAGACCCTCGTATCGCACTGTAAGCACTCAACGTCTGTAGCAAATGTAGATGTGGATGTGCAAGGGTAGTAAGACGGGAGTTGGGCACGTTGTTAGATGTCTGAAATTAAATTTTTTACATTTTTCTTTTGACTTTTTGTGGCTAGATTTGTAGTTCTCCACATATGCGCGAGTGCATAGTGTAAATATGTATGAAAGGTAACAATTATAAATCAGTTTTCGTATTGCTCAACGACTGTTCTAGACGTTTCTACAAATTTATCAGGACTGCGATAGGAAAGTTTATGAACATATTGCCTAGCCCGTAGACGAGAATTAAAGCACCTAAAAGCACGTATAGCAACGAAAAAAAAAAAAAAAATCAAGTGCTTGCTATTCTAACTTTGAGGTAAATGAACTCTGTGACATATTGTCGATGTATTGTTTAGATTTGCTCTTTTTTATTATCGCCCACTCTCTTACACATGCAACCTCGATAACTAAACTTTAGTTGTATTGCAATTCCCTAAACCACACAAGTTTTTACTCTTTTTTCCTCTACATATTTTAACACCCCCTCCCCCATTTTCGTTTATAATTAAATATCTGGCCGGCCTTTTCCAGATATTCTGATTGGGCTCCTTTTAGGCCTACTCCAACTAGCCACACGATCAATTGTTTTCACTCGATCATTCGGTGACTTTTGAAGTAGTATAATCCGACTACACAAAAGAAAAATAATGAAAAAAAAAAATCAAGCGTTAGTTTTCCGCCATTTGTGAAGTCACTGTGGTGCTTCGGCTTCGCCGTCTCGTGAGCTGCAATCGTTTTTGATGTCACAGCTGCAAAATGTATAGAGTTAAAAGAAAAAAAAAATAAATAAATTCATCAAAAATTGGTGAAATCCGCAGTGCGACTGGAATTTGTGGTACCCTATAGTTTTAGAGTCCCCACAAGTTGACACATCCGTTCCACTAAGTTTTCGCTGTTTTTTTTTTATTTTTAGACAATTTTCATTTACGTTTTTTTCCCCTTTAGAAGGACAAAAAAAAAAACAACAAAAAAACTAGAACGTGGTGGCCCTCTTTGCGGCCGTCAAGTGTAATTTTTAGTTAGCGATAACATTCAGCGTATTTTTGCCGTGGATGCATTTAAACGTAGTATCGCTTTAAAATTCTCCGTCAAAATAAAAGAAAATTGTTTGTTTCATAAACACGTATGCAAATGTGACGTAATACTGAACAAATCAACGCAACGACAATTACATAACGACTTGAAAACGAATTTGACGGGTGCCGGTGTCTACACTCCTTTTCACGTCAAGTCCAAGTGCAGCTGACTCTATGCAGAGCGGGAGTTCGTCTGCTACTTTTGCAGGGGTTGTGGTGACGTCAGAAAGACGCCGATCTCTGATTGGCTCCGATTGGAAGGATAGTGGGTAGACCTGAAGGCAGCTTGCTTGGAGGTCTACCCACTATCCTTCAATCAGAGCCAATCAGAGCTCGGCGTCTTTCTGACGTCACCACGACCCCTGCAAAAGAAGCAGACGAACTTGCGCTCCGCGTACGGTTCTAAGGAGCTAATTAAGCAGCAGCGCCGAAAGTGCCTCTCCACGGCGTTCGTCGTGTTCGTGCGTTCACTATAACCGGTTAAACCAATTACGCGCGGTGAATGCGCCGTAATTCTGCTTTCTTTCTTCTTTTTTTTGCGCCAATTGATTTAATTGGTGGTAACAAGCATCAAACTATGGAAGATTCAATGTTGGGAAACATGTATCTTTATGATGTTTTCGTAAACATTCAGGGAGTCGCAATAAATGCGTTCGGTAGTTCGACGTGGAATGCCCGACCACCAAATTCTTTAGTTGGTGGATTGATAAACGTGCCTGAGGAGGTTGCTGAGATCGCTTAAATTTGGTGATAATTCACTCTGCGGGCTCTATAAGCATCCTAGAAATCATAACCGTATCCAATTTCCATATTAAAAAAAACAAAAAAACAATCAAAGTTCGCAACACAGCCAGGACGACATGTGACTAATGAAAACGCGACATTTCACTGAGATTGCAAACGCTGGTTATTACAAAATGTGTATGCTTTTGTAGATGGTAAAAGCAAAAAAGAGTAGTCGAAAAATGTAATTTTTCGCGGAGAGTGAACATAACACCGTAATAATCGTTTGAAAAACAACGGGCAATGTTTTTGTTTTTGTTTCTTGTTTGTATTCCGCGGGAGTGATGTGTCCGGTTGTCAATTCTCAATCGCGCGCTGGCTGCGTTAAATCGTAGTGCGGGCTGCATGGGCAACGAGCGCGCGCATCCGAAATATCACTTCGCCGTTCTACCGGTCGGGGGCGCAAGGATTCTTCGCTCACTATTGGCTGGCGGGCGGTTCTCATTTGAACCCGTTCGCATTCCTACCTTCTCGTTTCCACCTTCTCATTTCAATCCAGCGCAAAAAAACTTTCGCTTTTTCCGCTTTCTCACTTCAACCACACCATTAACTGACTGGCTTGTTTGCTTCAGAATTTTGAGTGTGTGTGTAAACTATAATAACAGCCGTGATACGAGGCAGACGTAGTGCCGTAAATGGCCTCGTAAGTTCCGGTGCAGGAAGAACTTTTTTCTTCATTTTTGTTTCTCTTGAACTGATTTTGAATGAAATGGATTGCTTCGGAGCATGGCGAGTATCCATTTGCCTGCGCATAAAAAAAAAAAAAAGTTTGAAATGCACGTTTTATTTTCTGCTTTAATGTAGGGGCTTATTTTGTTTGTTTTGTGAATATTATCTTTTTTTGGCGCGCTCTTCCCCACCACACCTTGGCCCTCAAAAAAGATCCGTGGTATATTTTAATAAATAAATAACCTTCGAGTATCTTCGTTAATATATGTAATTTATTTATAACCTGCTATACAAAACCGGGAATGGCAGCAAACTAAAGAAGAAACAGAAACGTAAAAAGGTGCTGCGAGGAAGCCAGTGTCATAATACAACACTCGCTATCTCCTCGAAATTTGTAGTAAATTGAAGCTCGCTCCCCTGCTCGTTGAGTAGGTTCGAATGGTGAGCAGGCGAGTTAAGCCTTTTCCGTTTTCGACAAGGTCATCGCAGCGACAAAGGTATAAAGAAAAAGTAGGGCGTATGCACCGCTGCGAACGGTTTATCTAGCCCGGGAAACATAACGTGACATTTTCGGAAAAGTAGGTCAGATCTCAAACGGGAACAACTGTGCAATGCAGAGAAGTGTCTTTTCCGGGCACTCCCTTATCCATACGGTCGCGAATGTTTTCCTGGGTTGCATAAATATCACCAAATGCCGAACTCATGGCCGAATAACATGCTTCGCTTCTCTCTATGTAGCATGGTCGTACAAATCTCCACTTCTGTCAAAAGTTAGAACCCCTCCCCCCTCCCCCTCTCTCCCCATCAACTGAAACGATTTCATCGCACTTAAATTGCGCCAAAATTGCGATTCCTGTAACGGATGTCCGATTGGAGGACTTAGCACGCCTATAGCGTCATTCCCTCGATTTCTACCCGCCAGGCTTTGATCCGAAATTCGATCCTACTCCAGCGTAATGGTTTCGCACCTTGGCGTTCTAAAACCGACCCGCGTCCAGCGTCTATCAATCTGCGTTGTCACGTGACACGACCCGCCGAAGTAACTCGCATTCATTTAGGTAAGATTTGGCACACAGCCCCGGTGACGTCACAGTTAAGAAGCCCTGCAGCAGGGTGTAAGATAGACAGGTGAGGAAACGAGAGCCAAATGAGCGACCGGATTGTGTCCCCCTCGGGTTTCTCTTTTTCTGTGGCGCCATCTATGTGGAGCACCACGAACTCTCACACCGGGTGGGCGACCGGTGGCGACCGGCTAAACTGACGGAGATGATTTCTCGTAGATTTTCAATGAAGGAATGTTGTGCTCTCGGTTTATTTTGCGCACGCTCCCATAAAGTTCCATGCAAACTCGATTCCGACTTTTTTTTCCTCTCGCCGCAGCGCCATCTGTCGCAAATCGGGGGTACCCGCAAGCAGACAAGTACACAATCCGGTCACGGCGCTGCGGTAGGCTTCTATGGGCCGTTTCCCCACCTGTCTATCTTACACCCTGCCCTGCAGATTGTCACGCCTATGGTGGCGTCATGACTGTAGAGGTGAACACGGCAGACGCCTGTCCTCTGCAGCTTGCTTTGCAGTCGGTCAGTTGATAGAAACTCCATCAGCCGCGAGTCGCCACGTCGCCGCTCCAGCGACTCCCGTTCGCCTGCTGCACTTCCTTCTTCAACCACCCACCAGTATTTCTACGATATTTATAATTCCTTACATAGCTTGTATACTTATGAAAGGAAGCAACTCAAACCAATAAAAGCTCATACAATTTAATGGCGGCCGGATGGCTCTCGCATAAATCGGATGCAATTGCACCTGCGCGTGTCGTTGCGTGGCGCGAAAGATCACGGGCGGAGAGGTTGAACAATGCGAAGAGGATTGTAGACGTTTGAATTTACAGGATGTACGGAAGAAAACCGAACCCTGTTTTTCAAGCCTCAAAAATAAACTAGACGTCGCAGAGAGGTCAAACTCTGTCAGAACGTAGCCCCAGTCGTTCGAGCAAGGTGCCAAAGTTTCGACACTTATCATTACCTGAATAAAAAGGTAGAAGTGAAAAACTGATTTCGTCTATGAGAAGACACCGTCTGTGAGAGAGAAGAGACGAAACGCCGCTGTCTGCGACCGCATCCCACAGATGGCGCCTCCATTGGCCAAGGGTTTTTGGTTAATTTCGGTTTCGTTCTGGCTGTTTGTGGCACAGTACCGTCGCATCGTTTCTGAAGTGCTCCGCTAGGCTTGGGTGCAATTCTAGGTTGTTGTAGGACCGTTTTTTAAACCGGGTTAGGCTCGCTAAAGTGTGAATTCGCATGATGCCTTTGTTTATCCTGAATAAAATGTTTTTGTTGCTTCACCAGCTGGTTTGGCATTTTTGTTGTGACGCGAGCCTTTTACTGGTTTACAGATTGAACATAGTGTGCGACACCGGACTGCATACGATAAAGGAAACAAATGGAGCGATATTTTAGGATGAAAGAGGGCGCATACAGGGAATCTCCTTTGTGTGGGGATTCAGAGACACGGTAGAGCAGCTGCGACAACAGCGGCCCGGGCTCCGTGACGATAGCATTTGGCAGCCCCAAAAAGAGCCTTTGCTAGGGTATTAAAATTAATAAACTGTGCACTTGACGGGAAGGTTTAAGCTCGTTCCGTAGATTGTTATCAGATCAGTTCTAGGCAGGGCCTACGGCTCTACTTCAGTCGGAACCAGTGCTTCGACGTGGCCTCCCAGGCTCCAAGTGCAGAGGCCAAGCCTGGTCTCGTACTGTCCCCATCTCGTTCGCGATGAAAGCGAATGCTGCATTTATGCGCTGCTTTAAGGCGTCGAATGTGGGGATGCGGCCCTAGTACACCTTGGACTTCACAAACCCCTTCAAAACAAAAACAAAAAAAGTCACGCATTGTGAGATCTGGAGATCGGGGCGGCCACGGCACGTTCGGCGATCCCCGGCCCATCCAGCGTCATGTGAACATGGTGTCCAGCCAGTGCCTTACGCTTGTCGCCAAGTGAGATGACGCCCCAACTTGCATAAAAATACATACGTCCCGCTGCATGTGCAGGGCTTCAAGCTCGGGAAGAAACTCCTCCTACATTGTCTGCAGGTAGGTGTCTCCAGACACATTGCCGTCCGAAAAAAAAGGGGCCAATGACGCTCTCTCTCTCTCCAGATTTCGCACCAGGCTGTTACTTTCGGTGAGTGCCAAACCCCCTTGACTCGAGCGTCCAGTGCGGATTCGTCGAACTCCAATAGCGGCAGTTCTGGGTGTTGGCTTAGCTGTCCAGGTGAAATGTCGCCGCATTACTAAACAGCAAAAACTGCAAATGTGATGGATCTTGTGTAATCCTGTGGAGCTCGTAACGGCAAAAGTCGAATTGTTTCTCGTAGTCACCCGGCAGCAACTCATTAATCAGGCCAAGCCTGTACGGGTGCATCTCGCGGTTAGCGTTGCGCACGGTGTGCTTGGATACACCGAACAAACGTGCGGCTTTTCGCAAAGAAAAGTCGGGATCTGCCTCGAAGGCACCGACGATGGCGAAGCGGATTTCTTCCTTTTGATGAGGAACATGGAAGACGCGCATTGTTGTTGTTGTTGTTGTTGAGTGGTGTTATACACGGAAAGATGTAATGCCTGCACGTAATGTTAACCTTCTTGGGCAGGGGCAAGACGCGCGTTTTGTTCTTGACGCTACTTTCTCCTGCAAAGCGCCGGGCCCACGTCCAGATAATCAACTTGGGAGGTGGCCGTAAGCCGAACTCCAAGAAAAAATTGCGCTTGATCTTTTTAAAGCTTCCCAGCTCGGCGTACCGCAGTACGACATGACTGCGTTGTTTTCGAGTTAACTGCCGCATAAGGAACACCAGTCGGTATATAAAATAAAACTGAACATAAACACTCAATGCAGGTGCGCTTTGATGAATGTCGGCGTTCGTGAAGATAGAAGCAGACGACGTCTGCTTCGGTATTTATCGGGATGCTTTTTCATTCTCCCCCTCCCCCCCCCCCCCCCCCCCTCCTCCGAGTTACTGCATATTTAGATTCTTTATTTAGTTTTGTTTCCTTCTATTAACAACCGACAAAGTTGGGAACAAGGATACGATACTTTTGTCAGATATTGTAACTTTACCGCCAGCCGTTTGGGTTAGGCAAGCGAGGGAGCGCGGGAAGCCTCGAGACAAGTGGCGCCATCTTTGAGATGCAGTCGCAAACAGCGGCATTCCGTCTGCTGCTTCTCACGGACGGCATCCTCTCAAGGACGAATACTTCTTTTCCACTCCTAACTTTTTATTCCGGCAATGGTAAGTGTTGAAACTTCGTCATCTTGCTCGAACGGCTGGGACTACGTTCTGATGGGGTTTGAGTTCTCCGCGATGTGTCGTTTATTTTTGCGGTGCGAAAAACAGTGTTCGGTTTTCTCGCGGACATCCTGTATTTGTCTCCTCCTCTCGCCCTGTATTCCAAACAACGTCTGACCCAGATGTTTAGGATAACTTTGGAAGCATCTCACAACAAGCGCAATGCTGACATGGGCATGAGACGACGGCAGACGCACGCCCCTGCCGTTTTGCGGCGTGCTGTCGTAGAGTTTCAGCGCGATTGCAGCTTGGGGCGGGTCGGGGACCAACTAAGGATGACGTCACGCGCAGGCCTTCTCTTCTAGGTCGAGTCAGGGACGCGTTCTATGCGCCCTAATTCGGGATTGAACAGTGGCAAGCGATTCCGCGAACAAAAATGACGTCGGCAGCTCATATATCCTCCGATCGAGTGGGCTCGCAATCGATGTACGTCCAAAAAGAGCGCGAACGTTCGTGACGCGAGAGCTCGCGTCGGTTTGTCGGGTCGGTGGCGAAAGTCCCACTCGTCCTGCGACGGCAACGACGGCGTGAGTGGCGTCGCACAGGCTGCTGTCACCGGGACTGAGGGACCAACTGCGGCAGCGCGCAATGCAGGTGGCAGCGAGAAATCCAGGCTCTCTTCGCAAAAGAAAAATATAAATAATAAAAAAAAAACGATAATAGTGTGAGGGATGCTCCTCCGCAATCGACGCCCGGTAGAGGCTGGAAAGAGAAAATCTTTGTATGTACATTTTATTTTGCGTGCCAGCGCTGTACAGGGTAAAAAGCTCAGTGTGTTCTATTTTTATTTTTTGACCGTAAAAATAAACAACGCATCGCCGAACACCGCCGTCCACAGCACTTGCAGCCCGGACCAGATGCTAAAGTTGCGGAGTTTATCGTTACCTTAAAATTATCGATGACAAAATGGGGGTTGACGAGGCTCACAAATATACGGGGGATGAAATACGTTAGCTAGGGAGAACGGGCCTCCGTTTTCCCCTTTAAAGTGCCAGTAAATCAAATATAACTTGTGAATAAGATGATGGTTAGCTCGCAAACTTCGACATTTGGTCCGGTCCACTATCGATAAGCACCTGAGTGAAGACCGGGCGTTCTGCGATGCCTAACTTATTTCCGGGTAAAAAAAAAAAATCATTTTTATGTTCTTTTTTTTTTTTACGAACACTGTTTACACGCCACGCTGGAAGAGAGAAATTAAATTAAAACGAGCCTATTATATGAACATACCGCGTTATTGCTACAAAAAGAAAAAAAGAAAAGGAAACGCACACTGCAGTGTTGTGATTTTTTGTCCGTTATGACGCTACTGTTTCGAAAGGCCGTAGGAGTCTTCTGGTTCCTCCTCGGGATACAGTTACTTTGAAAGTAAACGAGGGCTAGTCTTGCAATATTCAAGGATGCAGTGCGCGTAAAAAATCGCGTGTGCTTTTAAAAATTGTATGTGTGGCGCACTTAAGTTTTTCAAAAAAACTTCTTTTTTCTTTTGGTGGATTGTGTTATTCCTCCTATCAAGAACAAAAAAAAAAAAGTACAAAAAGATATATAAGGATTTTTTTGCTTTGTTTTGTTTGGCCATGGGATTGTCGGTATATACGTTGCATATGTGGTGTTGCAGCGAAGACTGAAAAAAAAATCCTAAAATTAGTGTATTCGAGGTAAAAGAATAATTATTTTAGGACGGCATTACTCGTGGTGGCGGACGTAAAAAAACTGCGATGCTTACTAATTAGTACGCTGATTAATTAAAATGGCTGATGAACTTTTTAATTAGTGAATATAGGCATATGGTTCCAATGAGAAACTTGCTGAGCGTCATCCAAAACCACTAATTCAGCAATTATCAGAAAGACTTTGAGTGCGTGAGAAGCGTAGTAGTGCGCTAAATTTACCACTCGTGGAGCCGGCCCATCGAGCTACGTACATCGGCGGTCGTCATTTCCCGGGGGCGAAGCGTGTGATTGCATCGAAGTCCTCGCCTGACGCTCACGCAGCCCACCTTCTTTATAAGAGCCGAGCCGAGTTCAGAAGGAACACTAAAGGCCCGTTCACACTCTTGCAACCGAGTACGACCGAGAGAGACCGGACCGGTTTTTAAGCCTCTTACGATCTCTTAGGACCAGCTCCGCTGCGGCGCCTCCGGTCCTAAGAAGTCGCAAAAGGCTTAAAAACTGGTCCGGTCTCTCTCGGTCTTACTCGGTCGCAAGAGTGTGAACGGCGCTTAACACGGCACCCTCGCGTCTGCTACATATTCAGAGTGCGTGACAAACAATGGCGAACTTTGATAACTCCAGGGTCTTTTGAAACGAAGCAAATGGCACAGAGTTAAGTGAGGTGGATTTCCTCATTGCGGACGTGTCTTCGTTTCGTAAACAAAGTTTTGCCTGCTTTGATCGATAAAGCGAAGCCGCGCTTCGCTCACGCGTTTCCTCGTATACGAACATGCCGGATCACGCGCCTATGCACATGCGGGCTTCGAGGAACGCGAAAGGTTCTGGGAAAACGTACACTTTCTAAAGCCGGGCCCGTAACTGTCGGAAACGTCGCTTCGCTCCAAAACGGCCGCCGGCGCAAAAATAATTAACGGGTAAAAAAGACGGTAGCGCCAAGAAGATCGAAATTAAAACGCCGCGAGACGCGCGCGGACAAGTGACAGCAAGTAAACAACCAGAACGTGGAAAACGGTCGAATGGCGTTGTATGAACGTTATAGAAAGAAAGCGTGCTTAAACAAAACGAGCGATTCCCTAAAGCCCCATCCGTAATCAGCGCGCGACAACGTTAAATCCGAACGAAGCGTCCGACAGCTACTGTGTTTCTATGAAATTGGGAGATAACGAACGTGAGGCCGACGAGAAACGCTCGAAACATGGGAAAGACGGCTTGCGATTCAGTTTCGGCCTTTGACTAAGGTTCCAAAAGCCGAAGGAACGCATTGCGGCGAAACGATTGAAGGCGTATACGCAAAAGGACAAGTACAACAACAACGCCGAAAACATAATAAAAAAAAAGGCCCCAATGGAGGGACGTCTTGGGGCAGCCATTCTCCGTTTCAAGTTGAGATGAACCGCAGGGGAGGTTACGGGCCATCTTAGCCAATTCAGTACTGCGACCATGTCACGTGACTATGCTTCCCGTACGTCGTCGTGGCGCTACATCCTAAAGCCACGTGGCGCTCAAATGGAACTAAATTGGTTCCGACGACACGTAACGCCCGTCGCCGGGGTCCATGGTTAGGTGGACCGAAGTCTATAGCATCGTCGCGAGGCTTGACTTGTTGCTCTGGAAACGGGGCCGCGGGAGGGACTCCGACCCAGGAGAAGCTGTCTCGGTAGCAAGAGAGCCGTGGAGGGAAGGGAGCGACAGAGGCGACGTGTAGCTTGAGCGATCGCTGCGCGTGCAACGCTTAATCCCTCCGAGGTGATCCGACAGCGACGACCCGCGGGACGCCGTTGGGACGACGTCGAAGCTGCGTCGACATGCCGGGAGGCACGTTCCAGCTTACTGTTCCAGCAACCCGGGGGGGTCTTACCCTGTTCACCCCTAAGCTGACAGTGCGGTGGGGGCTACGCACTTGCCTGACCAATCAGCTGCCTTCCTTTCATCAGCTGACCTCACTCTCTTTGCGTCGGTATACGTGGGGCGGGAGCTAGATCACGTGGTGAAAAGATAGACGCCTGACTGATGCAACCGAGCGTAGCTTCCACAGCACTGTCAGCTTTCGGGGTGAACGGACTACAGTCGGCCGCCTGGCGACTTCAGCGAAGGCGTTCGACGACATCGTGCCTGCATCGAAAAGAAATAAATAAACTCTGCTGAATTTTTTTTTGTTTTTTTTTGAGTCGTGGGAGCTAGTGGGGTGTGAAAGTGGTAGAAATATGAGACGCGTCGTGTCTGGACGTATATTCGACGTTTCTGGCGAAAACGTGAGGAACCTCGTGGAATGGCCAATATCGGAAGCGAGCTTCGTTGCTTGTTTTCCACGAAACATGTACGGTGTGACTAGAAAAAATCTTGCCCGGTGTACTATTTTTTTTAGCATTTCTTTTCACGTCCCTATCTAAATTCTTTCTCTCGTTTTATAGAGCATTCCAGGAAAGAATTTTCTAGTTTGGTGCCATTTTCAGCATTCGTGCGCATGGCCCGTGTCTAGCTCGCTTTTTGAAGCGACGAACATGTTGTTTTAGGCAGGGGGTTGGGGGGGGGGGGGGGAGGTATTAGGCTGGATTTTGTAAGCATTAAAAATGTGTATACGTACTCAAGTAGCCACGTACTAACGTTGGCTGGTTCATCGTTTCTTTGAAGCGCCATTAAATGTTAATTGGTGGAATCTGTTATCCATCCGAGAAAAAATGGTTTGAGGACACAATTCTCTGCGGATTTAATAAACGTGCTCCGCGTGTTTTTTATGTGAAACGTTCAGATCGTCTAGCTCACGATACAAACAAATTATGATATTTTAAGTTATAATAATTTGAAAGAGAAGATTGCAATCCACTTCTCCTTACTCATGAACATAGAATGTTTGTTAAAAACTAAACATTTATTCGAACCCTTAATTTATTTTTTTGCAGCGGCAAAAATATTGTTTTTTTTCCACATCTGAAAATATTAATTAAATGGGACTGATTGGCTCATTCCAGAGTCGTGTGATTAATAAATCTGAGAAAAAATGCGAAGATCCTAGTAACGAGCTCATTGCTTTGATACTTGTTGCTGCTGCACAAGTTTTTCTGCAACTGACTCGCGTTCTTAACAAAAAACACACACAAAAAAAAAACACTACTCAGTATGTTTTAGCTTAACTAATGAAAGCCGACGGAATAGAAATGAATACGTACCGCACAACTAAAGGAGGAGAAGTACTGACATGAATCTCAACCGCGACCTGATTGAATACCCGACAGTAAAGCGCACGTGTTCAGCCTTACACTGAATTAACTTTTCTAATTATTTCTACTTTTCATTAAGAAAAAGGAATAAGATCACAAAAAAATAGAATGTAATTACCCTTTGTGCGTCATATACAATTTACTAAAGGTCAGTTCGCAATAATTTACGTATCCTCATGAGGTTGTACTCAATTCGTTGTATGCAGTCGCGTGAATGTTCCAGCTGCTGATATTGGCTGGTCTGAAAGCTAGTGATATTTGATCACTAGCTATCCCTCTTGAAGCTGCTCAAAATGTGATGTGTGCAGGGTCAATGGGGAAATGAAACGTCATGCTTACTGCTTCTGCCAATATTGGACTTTTTAGTCGAATCGTATTCTGAGCTTTGTCATTCGCTGGGCTTATTCTACGTGTTCGTCGTGACTGGCTGTCTCCATGTTCTACAGTAAAGTGAACTCACAGGTTGTTTTTCTTTAGAGTATGGCCGAGAGGCAAAGGCATCCATTTTTCACTAAGCTACCGATCTCTTCCTCTCTTTCTCTTGCTATTTTTATCATTTGTCACCAGTAATTTGCCGTTCGACTTTCCGTTAAAAATGCACATATACAGGATTCCGTCAGTGATCGCCTCAGTTTCACGATGCGCATACCTCATTGGATTTGAAGTTTCTTCGATGCGCGGTGCTTTTAGTTGTCGAAGAAATCTCGCACTTGAAGAGCGAAACGAGTGGCGCGGAATTGGATTCGCAGTGCGGGCGAAAGCGGGCAACGACTCTCGGGAGGCAACGGTTGCTGTGAGGGCGCTTCGGACGTTGTTGTGGCGGGGACGCCCGTCGCCCACTTGGCAGTCTAGCTGAGTCGACTGCGCAGACAGCGCGTCTGCGACCCGAACAGCTCACCGAGACTCGGCTGCGGATCTTGGACGGCATCCAGAGGTCCTTCACGGAGTCCGTGCCCTCGACGTCTCTCCACAATGCAGTAGCGACTTCTTCGGCAGCACTGCAGAACGCGTCGCGTCTCTGGTGCGCATATCGTCGTGATGTGACCGTTCTGCTAACTCTGCGACAACACAGGCACCATGACAGAACAGCACACGACAAAACAGCACGCGACAATACAGCACGGTTAAAACAGCACGCGTAAAAACAGCACAGCGTCAAAATAGCGCGCCGACAAAACAGGACGTGCCAAAATAGCACGCGACAAAACAACACAGCGTCAAAACAGCACAGCGACAGAAGAGCAGGTGCGAAAACAGCATGGCGTCAAGACAGCACAGCGTCAAAACAGCGCAGCGACAAAACAGCACAGAGTCAAAGCAGGACATTGACAACATAGCTTGGGTTTGACGTTTTCGGTTTTTATAAATTTGAAATTCGGCGTACTTTTTTTCGTTTTTCTTCATTCTAAACAGAAGTTTTCGGTTTAATGCGGTGCATATTTGTAGACTCACAAACTTCTCGGTTCTTTTCGGTTTATTGACGATAACCAGTATGCTGACGAAAATGTAATAATTAAAAGCGTTCGTGGAAAATGTATAGTGAGTAAACCAGGTACTGGTTTTCTTATTTGTTGCTGTCTGGCAGCCGACGCGACCTGTTCTGCAAGACTCACTGTGGCCCTATCGTGATTTGACTTTATTGTCGTGTGCTCGTATTTGTACACAGGTCGAACATAAACTTCACTAACACTTCGGTCGGAAAGGCAAATATCAAAATCCAAAAATTTGCAAGGATTGTACTCAATGCGTTCTTTTTTCCCTTTTTACGAATGTGGTAAGTTCGCGCCGACCACAGAAACGACAATAAAACAATCGTATTTATGCCCTCCTGCAGTAGACGAAAGCTGGGGGTGTCAAAAAATGTGCGGCATTTACGGACGCCCTTGATTTTCATTGTTCAGTTCAAGATTAAACTCTCTTCTGTGAGCAAAGAATTCGGCATACAAATCCCTATCAGGTGAAAAACCAAGATTTTGGCCTGAAAACCCTTGCGCCAGAACTTTTGTTGAAAGTTGAACCCATCTGGGAGTCAAGATGAAAACTGCTCAAGGAAGTAGTTATATAGTCAATATTGAGTCCCCCCCCCTCCCCCCCCCCCCCCCCACACACACACACATATTCCTCCAGACGCCCTCGAAAATACTCACCTTTTTCAGTTAAATCCGCATTTGAAAAAAATGAATTCGAAGCACTTTTATAGGTTTCATTCAGTTTAAGGCAAAAACGCTGAACCCTAAATATAGCCTTTTGAACGCTCAGAACTGATGGATCAAGATAATTATCGAGTAGAGAGAGGTGAAGAGCGTGCGCGAAGTTGCTACGTGAGTGCTGTTTTGTCGCTATGCTGTTTTGACGCCGTGCTGTTTTGGCACGTGCTCTTCTGTCGCTGTGCCGTTTTGACGCTATGCTGTTTTGTCGCGTGCTATTTTGACGCGTGCTGTTTTGTCGCCGTGCTGTTTTGACGCTGTGCTGTTTCGACGCTTGCTGTTTTGACTGTGCTGTTTTCTCGTGTGCTGTTCTGTCGCGTTCCCGACAACACACACACACACACACACAAAAAAAAGAACAAGATCGCGTTTATTTTAACATAGAGAGGATGCAACCTTGCTGTTCCCGTCGTTCAGCCTGCATGGAGGTGGACCTAACGTTAATCATGTCGTATTACACCTGAGACTGCGGTGGAAGAAATCGGAAGAACTTTCAGTAGAAGGAACAGACACAGAGAACGTCTCAAACTCAGCTAACTGGTTTATTTCTCAAACAGCCTTTAAGTACCCTCGGAACTTTTTCCCAACCACACTCTACACATAAACTCCTTTGTTGCAGACATTTCGAACCGGATGGATACAAAAGATACAAAACAACCCACACATGAGACGAGGACTTAACAAAGGGACACTGCGGATCATCGCAGTGACCTTGAGAGAGATATGTCCCGAATTATCCTAACAGTCGCGTCAAAACGCACACACAATAAAAAAAACAAAAAAACGTTGTTTTCCAAAAACCTCGCAAGTTTTTGTGAGAGAAAAACAACTATACGGTGTGCAAGTTTGCCTGTTCGTTGTGCACCTTGTATGTTTGTTTATCTCTCATATGCGCACACGTGCGTTTATTTCTCTCAGACCTCAACCAATGTCGGCGCGTTCTCTACGCGCCTTCATTGGCGCATAGAGAACGCGTCATTGGCGTGATGACGTGATATTGGCGCGTCATCGCGCGTTCTCTATATATCGCTCTTTTATCAGCCTGCCCCTCTTTGCGTTTCGATGCGCCAAAGACGCATTTGAGAACACTTGCTCACGGTATTGGAGGCATGCGCCAACTACAGGGGACGCTTCTGTAGCTATCACCATCATTGTTCGTGACGTCACGGGTAGGACAGACTAGGACAGACCGCGCAGATCTTGGATCGGCTCGTTAGCTCGCTTTCAGAGCGCTGTTTCGGTAACACGCAGCAAACCTGTTTCACGTGTGGTGTTTATTTGGTGAAGTGACGTTTGTAATAGGACATTTTACTAAAGCTTGAAACCGTGGCACGCGTAGTCGTGCTAACAAATACTTTGGGCGCTGAGGTGTCGAAGTGCTCGGATGGTGGTGTACTATTCTCTACCCCACAGTGCAGAAAGCTGGACGATGAAAATAGAATATTCAGCGCTTTATGCCTCACTGCAACATCTAATATGGCGAATAGGATGTATTTTGTTTGTTATGATTGGGACAAAATACAACTGAGAAAGAAATGTTTCATCAAATTAAAAATAGGTAAGCGAAATTCGAGAACCTCTGGCGTGTCTAGTAAACACATCAGTGAAAGCGACTCCGTGAATCCCGTTCATTCCATGTGTTCTGTGAGTGCTGGTCTTTCGTCAGTTGCTGACGAGCATTTGCTCGTCAGCAACTGTCGAGGTACACTTGGATAGAAGCGTCGGTATCGGCAAGTTCAATGGAGCTTTGCAACACAACTGTGAGCGCCTGCACAGCTAAGAAGGCAGCACGTCATTACTCTTGTGAATGCAAAACCTTTTTTCTACAGATAAAAAAAAAATCAGAGAGACTGTGAATAGCTCTGAAGCACGCCGCGCAAGCTGTAATGTGAAACTCCAGGCTTGTTATTTTAAAACTTTAAAGTGTTTCTTTTAATATAAAAAGCAACTTCGAGGCGCTGTTATTCATTAGAGAGATGACTGCCAAAACGTCATACCCGTGTTTACTATAAATAATGCGTTTTTAATCGCTATAGATGGGAACTAACATAGCCACTTCATGTGCTTTGGCATAGCGCGTTGTCTGCTTGCATCTTCTTAGTTCCGTCACAGGAGGGCGCCAGCGAGGTAGCACCACTAGAGTTCCTCTATATACCCACCTACGATAGCATAGTCGCGCATTTAGCCTCGGCGGGTGGCAGTGGCGCCTGCTTTCCTGCACGGCCCTGGATGCTTTGCTCGTCCCGTGACTGAATTCGGCGAATAGCGGCGCCGCGCATGGAAAACAGATAAGGAGGAGAAGGAAGCGGAAGCAGATTAATTTAACATACGCCGGGGCGCGTGCAACGTCGGCGGAGCGACCGTAGCGGTGGCTTTCCTGCACGGCGCTGGATGCTTTTCTCCTCACGTGATCGGTCTCGGCGAATAGCGGCGTGGCGACGCGAGGAAAACAAAAGCGCAACTCTGCCCCTTCCTCCAGGGATCTTATTGAGGAACTCTAAGCACAACTAAGAACCCTTGATACTTCCTTTACAAGTAACGAAAACCAATACAAACGACAAAGCACATTCTGCTGGAACAAAATGGCACCATTCAGTTCAAACCTATGCTGTTCGCCGCTATTTGCTTCCTAAAATCTGCACCGTCAGCAGTCGGCGCTTCAAAGAATGTCGCTACTTGTAAGAAGCTTTTATCTAGGGACTTTAAGCACCACCAAAACATCTCGTTGCCAATACTCCGTTTCACTTTAAGCCCGACCTCAGACGACGCTATAGACCTTTTCTGTGTACTCTCGTCCCCAGCCACCTAATAGGCGTATCCGATATGGGCGACGAAAAAATACTAAAACGTTTCAACCTGCAAATAGTAAAAAAATAAAGGGGAGGCAAAACGAGAAAGTGTGACGGTTACGCTTATATCCTAAATGCCTTCTATTGGCGTGGCAAATGCAAAACAATGTTTTCGCCATACTGGAAGTGACGTCAATTCAAGATGGCGGCGCACTTGCAGAAGAGGTCTATAGACCTTTGCAAAAATCTCCTTGTGCGCACTGCCATCTTTGTCTGCTGGGCTGTGGAGCACCTTCTGAGCATGCGCGGTTGATCTGCTGTGCGGTATATCGGGCGCTGCGCATGCGTCCACAGCTCAGTGACTCAGCATTTTTCGCTCGGGTGATAAGCGATGCAAAGGTCTATAGTCCAGTAGGGTCAATCAATCAACGACCAAAGCGCAGTGTCACGGCACTCGCTTTCTTTCTGGGTTTAATATTGCCCCGCGCAGGGCCAAGCAAGCAACGCTTGGTCACGCACTTCCAGAAGACTCTCGTTTATACTTGGGACGTAACTTTTACCATTTCGTTCTGCCTTCTTCCTCTCGAAAGTGCCTGTTCATTCTCACCCCGAACGCGCGACGCTCGAACCTTTCGGCCGAATTTTCGAGATGGTGCCGCACACTAGATAAGGAGCTGCGCGGGACCTCGTCGAGTCAGTCTCGCTCTTGCTCGCTGTTACGCCGCCAAGTCGCCGCCCGCTTTTTCGCTTTCTCGACGCTCGATCCTTGTTTAGTTTGGCACAAGTTCGCCGATTAAACCTTTATTTTCAGCTCCCTGTTCACCCTCTCGTCGCCCTCACCCCTTACAATATTACCGGCTCTTCGCACAAAAAACAAAAGAATAAAAAAAACCGCGAGATTACGGCTTTTTTTTTTACTGTGCGTGAGTACTTTAGACGGTGATAAAAAGCGTACGAGGGCGATGGGCGCGTTCCGGTGCACTTTTGGCGCTGCTTGGTTAGCTCCATTGGTTCTAGCGTCGACTACCTCTGATCGGAAATAAAGTGACACGGAGCATAGGTTCAAAGGAAAGGCATGTCGGAGGTTTGTTAGGCTGTCGCGAAGCACTTCAATACGCCTCCTGCGCTGAAGCTTTGAGTAAACTGTGGCGCCCTCATTTTGGGTAATACAAGCTCACCTGATTTAACCTCCCTCTAAACTTGCGGCGCCTTCGCTGAGCTTGTTGCTTTCTGTGTAGTCCTGAATAACGGAAAAAACACATCTTCGACGTTCAAAATCGGCTAGATTCAACGTCGCCAAACAAACGAAAGTTTCAGATCCATATTACCACCTACAGGGTATCTTACGTCTGGGTGGTAACGTCAAAACATCTGGCGTCCTCACGTTTTTTTTTTGTTTTTTTTTCTTCTTTTTTTAACGGGTGATGCGGCGTTCCTTGGTTCACGCTCTTAGCTTTGACCTGTGCTTCGATGCCGTTAGAACTTCTTTGTTTCTTTGTATTTTACTTGTTATCGCGTTTCGACCCAGAGCACGCACGCTTTCACATGTGTGCCAGTTTGAGACCCTGAAGTTTGTACGACCCGAAACAAGTCCTAATACGTCCTTTTTCACACCGTCTCCTGGACAGCGCAGGAGGCCTATTCGCTGCACACCTACAAACTAAAATCGGTGACAGGTTATTCCGAGTAGAGGCCCTGCCTCCAGCAGATGCTCGTTTTTTTTTTTTTTTCGCGCTTTGGCTAAACGTGCGCTGAAGTGTTATCAAATGCGAAAAAATATCGCGCTAGAGGCGGCACGTCTACTGAATTCCAGAGCCTTCTATAGAGAGAGTTTGGTCAATGGGAGGAGCGGCCAGAGCCAGGGCGTGCATCAGACGCAGATAGGGGGCTTGGCGTGCTCCCTTGGCCAATCAAAAGCCGAAAAGAACCCCCTAGCGGTGGTAGCGAGAAACAGTTTTAATAAGAGCATAAGGGTTGAATGTAGTAACTCTTCGTGGCTGAAAATACGGTGCACGTGATGTTTCGACTATGATCGTGCAAAAATCTGTAAGAAACAAATGTGCCGTCAAAATCTGTTTTGCTCGGACAGAGTGTGACCGCTTGGACGGCAGATTCCCGACCCTCGGCGCATGGCGTGTGGCACATGTCGATCGTTCCGCAAGTCGCGCTTTTGCATTATGATTTTGGATGACCGGGATTGAAACATAACGTGCCCTATATTTTCAGTCACCAAAAATTAGTTAGCCGCACTTAATAATTTCGTTTTTCGCAACCACCGCCAGGGTATTATTTTCGCCATCAGGTTGGCCACATTCGAATTTGTGCAGACGCCCTGAAACATGACCAGCCCGTTTTCGGCCTATGGCGCCTCCTCATTCGCCTCCTATACTTTCCCGTGCATGGCCAAACTCTCTCCATATACGACTCCGCTGAATTCTATGCCTGTCCGCTCAATGAATAATAGAAATTTATTGTGTACCGTTTTCTTTTGGATTTTGTTTTTGTTTTTTACGACCCTCAGGCCTCATGCCACGCCGGTAACGCTTGTACTAATAATCTTTTCAATCCCTGCGCTATCACTTTTATCAACTGTGTAGTCAATATACCCAAATACCACATGCCTCAATCCCCTCGAGTCAACAGTACATAAATTCGACTGAAACTTAAACCAAAATTTTAAACCACCCACCTCTCTTCTCTTTTTATTTTTTTCCCCAGTCAACGTGAGTTTTGTCCCGGCACACGGGGACTAACAAGGCGCGTAGGCATGTCCTCTTTTCCGCTCTCGGAACAACTTGAGCTGTCCTCGACTACTGAAAACATGCCCGTTATATTCTGTCTTTGGCATCAGATATAAACCATAATTTTATTCAAATAGATTTGTGCAGCGCTGTACATCACAAAGTACGTTGCCTTTGCAGTGTTCGCATACAAATGAAACTTTGGCGTCGGAGGCTCCCGCTTCGGTGCCTGCAATGGAGCTGCGCGCAGTTCGTGAGACCACGTTGAGTGGAATTTGTCAGCCCCTTTCCTCTCTAAGTCAAATGAACACAATATAAAAGGAACGGGATAAGTGGGGACTAAAAAAAAATAGTAACCTCTCGTCATACATATCGTATACGCTTAGTAGGGAGCTCAAAACATGCTTTTTGCTCTGTCCCACAAAGTCGCATTGATGCCGCATTCAGTCGCTATAATAAGGAACGCTATATATATCTTCTCGAGATTCCAGAGATTTCAGAGATTTGAGATGTCTATTACTTCGTGTTTTCTGTGTATATATATAAATGTATATAAATATGATATTTTCTGTATATGTATCCTCTCAATGTATCGATGTATCATGCGTTACATCGATAGATAGTTACATAGAACTCTCAATGTATATATGTATCATTTGTTACTGCGAAAAACGTGAATATTGCCGCGTGATTACGTCTGATTACTATTGCGTCCTGTTTCTTTTTTCTTGTACCACTGCTGTTTGTGTTACAGGGGGGCAGGGGACTCGTCAAGCTGCATGATTCAGATATTTACCTTGGTCCCCCTTCATTATTTATTTGATTGAAAACTAAACAATATTATTATTATTAATATTATATCGCACATATACCGAAATCAGTTCCATTTTTTTAGGTTTATTGTGTTGACTGTAAAAACTATTAACTAATATTCTATACAAGCGAAATTTAGGGCACTATTTCCCGGACAATAGGTCAGAATACGGTTTAATATACCTTTCTGCCGCCTAAAACAAACAGTTTTATTCCCAAGAAAACAAGAACGAATCATATTTTTGTTTTTTGTCGGTAGTGGAAATTCAAACGAGATATTGTTTGCTCACGTTTTGAAAAACCCTGCGTGGATCCTGGAATAGCCTAAATTACAGACGACACTCGGCTGAATAACTGACGCTTTTTCCGTCTCTTTCAACAGATTCGCAGAATTTCAAGCTGGGGTGAATTTTCAGTCGCATTTACCTTCCTTATAGCGGCGGAAAATTGCCTTCGGCCTGAACGAAAGTTCGAATGCGGGTCTCTTTGATCCCATCCACGATGCGGTGTATACTAAAACCTCATTACCAACATTTCAAATAGGCGAGCAGACATTGTGTGCTGACTATTTCGAGTAAAAAAAAAAAAAGACTTATTTACACAAGCAACCTCTTCTGCAAAATCAACTTCTTTTTATAATCTACACCCGAGAAACCTGTCACCTCTACTTGTAAACAGCATGACTGAAAAGGCAGCTCTTGCCACTAAAATCGAGCTTAGATGGCTTGTTTTTACATCAATAAATACCTTCCAGTCACTAGTGTCTTCGGATAGGCTTCTTCCATTCAATGAATACCTACCAGTCACTGTTTTCCTATACGCGTCTTCCATCTATTACGGAGAGTGGTCATACGGGCAATTTATGAAAAAAAGTTACCACTCATGGTATGTTCGTAGCTTCTGAGTGGCGCGCAAAATAGTCGAGTAGACACGGTATGCCTCGAGGTTCGAAGGTGCCAGGTTAAATCTGAGACGACGGACACTTATGTCTACGCCGCTTGCAATATGGCACATATTTAGCTGGATACGCATGAAGGAACCAAAGCACCTCTTGTACCACATTGAAATGTAACTTCAGTTCTAAGTTGAGCCATTGCGTGGCCTCCTTCTTCTGTCCTGTCTTTGTACGCTGTACGTTTTAATCACTTAGGTAAGCGTTCTCCGTTTGCCGGTAAGGCAAATGATAAAAGTGCTGAAATCGAAAACTTGATCAAAGTGCGCCGACGCTGCGTGCGAGATTACATGTGTCGAAATGGCGTCTGGACTTCAAAAAGAAAACAAAACAAATTATGACACTCTGCAGATTGGGTTTTAAAAGTATCTTCATTTTAACTATAATATTTTTGGACTTAATATATATTCTTGACACGGGTCAGCGAATGCATGGAACTAATTGGCAAAGGGATTACGAGATATTAGTACGAGACTATATTATACCATCGGAAATGCTGAAAGTAAATGCCACTTCATTAGGGGAAAAAATAAAACACCCACTCTACGATGCTGGGAAAATTATATATATATATATATATATATTTCTATTGCTATATAACAAATCTAGATTATGTTTTTTTGTTCGTGAAAAAGGAAAGAAACGCCGAGACCTGCTCTCGACATAATTATTAATTGAGTGGTTGAGTAAAATAGGCATCGAACATACGATTGCCATTTATTTCAACGATCCGATTTGTGTGTCGTGTAAGAGCATTGAATCAGGACAATCATGGCGGTTGTATCAGAAGATTCTTCGAGGAGATTCGTTCATAAAGATTTCAAAAAACTAAACAAGGAAGAGTACAATTATCACGTTGTTATGTTGGTGTAGTTTAGCAGCTTCTAGTTGTGAACAGCAGCCAGCAATTTATTTTATCATTTCCATAGTATTTTTTTTTTCTTAACTGGTGCAAATGGTGCGTAAATAAAGCCGGCACCAAACCCGCAGTTATTTCTCAGTTGAATGAATTACAATACAGTGCGCCACATATCGTCAAAAATAAATATCAGAAACCGGAAACCTCTCGAAATAATGAAATAACTTATTCCTCAGATATTGTTAGAAATGCCTCGTATCGGGAACGACAACGGGCCGTAATAAATGCAAATTCTTAACGCCGATTTCGTACGTTGGTTTATGTACTGGACCTCTATAGACCTTTTCCACAAGGGCGCCGCCATCTTGAATTGTCGTCACTTCCAGTATGGGCGAAAACATTACTTTTCCGTCGCCACGCCAATAGAACACATTTAGGATATAAGCCTAACCGTCAAACATTCTCGTTTTCGCTCCGCTCTATTTTTTCACTGGTTACAGGTTGAAACGTTTTACTATTTTGTCGTCGCCCATACTGGAAGTGACGACAATTCAAGATGGCGGCGCCCCTGTGGAAAAGGTCTATTGTGCTACAGAAGCGCATGGGCCCGAGAAACTGAGGGAGAGGAGGAGACGATAAGGGACGTCAGAACGCCGACCTCTGATTGGCTCTGATAGAAAGATAGTGGGTAGACCTCAATGGCTAGCTACTTGTAGGCCCACCCACTATCCTTCTAATTAGAACCAATCAAAGCTCGGCGTCGTTCTGACGTCACCGCCACTCCGGCACAAGGAGCAGGCCACTTGCACTCCGCGTAGTTCGTTTCAGCATACGACGAACCACAGAGTACGGTACCGTGCCGTCGGAGCCAATGCAATGCCGTGCGAGTGTCACGTGACATTCGGTGCCCAGCGTCAAACAGGGCGCGTATGCAGTCACGTGACACGTTCTCAGCGTCGGATTGGCTGGGATATGGCTCGTTGCCTTCGCTGCGGTTCACTATAAGGCGAAACGCAGAACATCACTGCAGTCAAAGCCACGACGTCGACGAACGCCGGCGGGTGTTTGTGTCAATCCAACCTTACGATAAGGTGGTATCGACCCAAGATACACATGCCCTCAACAACCCCCACCTCCCACCTCCTCTCATATAAAAAAAAACAAAAAACGAACAGGTGAAAAGAAATATAACGGACAGATTGTTTTCGAGCTATGGTTCTTTGGCATCCGAGTTGGGGTCCAGGTGATTGATTTCATTGTCGCTGCAATTGCTTTCGCACAGGAGATTACAGCTGCGTTTCTTTTTTTTTTTTTTTTTTTTTTTTTTTTTTTTTTTTACACATGTGTTTACGAAACCGAGGGTTTACACTTCTGAGGCTGCCGTACCCCCCGTTGGGAGTCGGCAGGTCGTGGAGAAGAAAACACTCCTCCGCAAAGAAGCGCTTGTGTATATCTTTAGGTTAAGACTCTTAAAAGCACTCCTCACTACGGTTGCAGTTCGGGCACAGGAGGTAAAAAAATACTAAGGCCCAGAACACATCAAAAAGGTCTTTTACGCCCACGATAGGAGAGCCGATTAGCCGGTAAAAGGCTCTAGCGCTAACCGGAGAGAAACGCTTTCAAAGAAGCTATCAACCGGAACGGCATTAAGGTAATAACTGATGGATATTTTATTTTTAACGCAGACGTAATGATACTTGAGAGAAGACAGTTAAAGCTGGGAAAGCACAGTGAAAGGTACACCCTCGTATGAAGGCAAAAACAAAATGGTGATGGTGTCCTGTTTGTTTACATTTTTAAGTGACGCCATGCTTCTCAGAGGTAGAAAAATGAAATTGCCAGCTCGAAGATTGCAAAAGGTAGTTATTAAATTGTCAGTTATCGGGGGTGAAAGAGCTGGCTTTTAATTACCTCGTCTCACAAGGCGAACGGACCCTGCTTACCGACAGAAAAACAGTAGCTTCTTTGGCTAACTGAGCAATCTTAGGAAAAGCAGTTTCTTTACAAAAACAGGAACATATATACGTTTTGTTGTTGTTGTTAATGTTGTTGTTGTTATTGTTGTTGTTGATGATGTTGCCTTTGCTCGGGACGGTCAAACTCCAAAAAGGTGTACTCGTCCTGTTGTTGAGAAGTGCGTGTCGGATCATTGAGATATAGTACATATTACCTGAGGCGTAAACATCTACGACGTAATTGCGGGTAAAGGGGTGTCCAGACAGGATACTTCAGAACGCGTGAAGCGACACTTCACCGCCCTATGAGATGAAAGTCGAAGTCCGTCTGTCTGTCTTCTCTTTGGACATCCACCAGGAAAACATCAAATCCTCGCCTCCCCTGCTTTTTTGTGACGTCAGTGCTCGTCAAGCTTGTCGTCACGCGCGACCCATCAATGGTGTGCGTGTCCACCAGTTCTTCCGCGCCCCTTCCCTTTCCGGTTTTCAGGACTTGAAGAGTGCGGAGGCCTTGGGCGATTGACTGACAGCCAACAGAACGTGTGGGTGGTTGTCCTGACCCACGTGATGCCCATGCTTTAGACGTCTGCGAAGAACAGAAGCGAACGTTTTGATTGAGCTTTTGTACTGTTTCAAATGAGCCTTTTAATTCGGAAACATACAGAAGACGCTCATTAATTTTTTTCTCCACTTACCAGAGGATGCCGAGGTAATCGAAGAAAAAGCAGCAGTCAAGTGTCCTGTCGTAGCTTTAAATCGACGACGTTGGAATCATTACAGCTAAGCGCCTGCGTCGGTAATTCTCCGAACGGGGCTGTGCTTTCGATTATTGCCAGCGTTTGGAAGTTTTAGCCAATACGCCGTTTGGTCACGTTCACGAATCCGAGTATAGTTATAGCCAGCATCGCGACCATACTCGAGTGCAAGACTAACAATTGCACAGTTCTCGTGCCCAATTCACAAGTCGCATTAGTCTCCTCCCCCCCCCCCTCAAAAAAAAAACAACAACAACAACAACAAAAAAAACAAAAAAAACACAAGTGGTGTTTCAAACTTGCGAAACAAATATACACAAAATGATGCTTAAAATGACGGCCAACACTTCGATAAGACGCTTCTCTTCGAAGCGACGGAAAAAAACTAAACAGGTGAAGCTAGGTTTTTAAGAAAAACGTCGGCTTCCGCCCTGAGACATTAAGAGGGCTTTTTCGACGACAATTGAAGAAACGCAGAACTTGCCTACTCTTGATTATATCATTATCGTTCCGCACCAAACGTGATTGCGGCATTAGGCGACACTGAGTACACTGGAGGAAGATGAATCACGAGGTAAGAAACATTTTTTAAACTCTCCGTGCCTAAGAAAGGGTGTGGTGAAAACTCAACAACAACCGGACTGGACGTGCAGACTCGGGAACCCAGTGAAGCACTGGTGACGTCATTGTTTTAATTTTAAAAAATCACAACATTTTTTTAACAACAATTAAACATTGCGACAGCATCGCCCATCAACGAAAAACCCATTCCTCCTAGGTCTTCGCTCGGGCACGCGCTTCGATGCTTGTTCATCTTTTCTCATGTTTTGGGGCGATGGAAGGAGAAAAGAAAATCCTCGAGTGTTTACGCTTCGGTGCCCAATCCACGCCGAGGATTTGGAGATTTGGAGAGACGCCCTGATCCGTGTACGGCTCGGACAAGACGGCGTCTCTCCAACTCTGAGCTAATTACGGCGGGGTTCAACTAAACAACAAGCAACCGTCGCGGCGTTGGTTCGATATATAAAATACAGGACTGGATGCGAAATGAGTAGTCTAAAGAATAAAGCAGGTTTCGTGACGCAGCAAAAAGGATGTTTACTCTTTCGTGCCTGCAACGGAATGAAGACAGCAAGATTCCGCGAAGTGTTTATGCGGTCAACAAGTCGTCTGCTTCTTGCACATGGGTTGCGATGATGTCAAAACGCCGAGCTCTTATTGGGTGATTGAAAACAAAATAGTGGGTAGACTTCGAGGCATCTAGAATCGAGGTCTATCCACTATTCCTTCAATCAAAGCCAATCAGAGCTCGGCGTCGTTCTGACGTCACCACGACTTCTGAGCAAGAAGCAGACGACTTGCGTTCCGCATACAGTCACGCTGCCTATACGACATCATACAGAAGACACGCGGCGTTCACTGCAGACATGTAGGACGCCATTATCGGCGGCACACCTCAAGCATATTCCGAGCATATTTTCCTTCATACGTTTATATATGCTCGGGATCATTTCTGCAAACAGTTTTTGTATGCAGTGCTGCTGTGGCTTCTAATGCGAGGCGTGGCTCATCATGGTGATGTTTCTCGCTTCGCGATTTCTTCTTCGGAATTCCTATCGGCCAGTGCGGCAATATTACTAGGGTGTTTTAGGGAACCGTTTTTACACATTCGATACGATACGAAGGGGCGTCCGGAACGAACTGCGCAGGCGCTACCGCAGAAGGTTCGCACATGCGCAGTTCGTACCGGAGGGCCCATCGTATACCGTATCGGACGTGCAGAAACGGTTCCCTAAAATTCCTTACTGTCTGCGAACCGATAATGATATGCTTCGGAACTCCCTACGCCCGGCAGTTCTTAAACAATATGTAACCATCTGTGAGATTTTTTTAATTATTATTAGCTACGAGTTCAATAATTGGATTCTTATTGGGAAAAACATCAGGCGGCAGTCTTCATGCAACGTATTGTTTTTGCTTTCATGAATGTGGGTGAGCAACCTGGGAGCAAAATGGTGGTAGCCGAAACAGATCTCTGATGGTCGGTGAGTTTGCTGATTTGCGTCTCACTGTTTTATATTTGGTGGCAGAATATTATGCGCAGAATGTGAAGAAAGGACGAGAACATTCAGGCCATAAGCCAAATAGAGTTCATTAACTGGTTACATTACAGCTGATCTGTCATGTATATTTGTATTGCAATTACCTACCTCCAAAAGCAGTTGATTACAGTTATAATTACTACTGTACAAAAATAATTAAGACATAATTTTGTATTGCTTTAGGAAAGTAACGGGATGGCTTTACTATTGCTTTATCTCTCTGACCTGAGCGAGACTGATTTCACAGATTTTTCTCAAAATAAAATGTAATTATTTCTTTCTTTTTTTTTTGGGAGGAGGGGGGGGAGATGTTATGGCACATTTTATTTTCATCTCGTTTGGTGACCTTGTTTCCACAGGTGTTTTCAATTAAATGATAGGGGTAAATTTTTTCACTTCCATAAAACTTATTTATTTATTTTTGTTAAGTACACCTTCATCACCAAAATCGTTATGCCGTATCTTTTTTTACCGCAACAATTAAAATTAAAAGTAAAATTAAGAAGTTGAACGTAAATTCTAACAAAAACCAACGTTTACGTACTGGCGGATGCCCAAATTAGCCCAATGAGTCCTTGTTTTGTGTTTTATATTCTATAAGGGGCAACGAGGAGCGAGTTACAGTATGAAAGAAAAAGTCACAAGAAATGCCATCGTAACCCAAAGCTTGCAATTTCACCCACGTAAAAGGAAAACGCATTAAATATACATTTACATCTCTTTCTAATCAAAATCAAAGAATTACGACTAAGGATTATAAAAAAAATAAGTCATTACATAGTGGTAGTTCAATTAGTGACCTGTAGAATTACTACCGAAGCATGATCGAATTGTACCAATTCGGTCCCTGTGGCTTGGTGATAGGTCGCAATGGTACATAGGACGCCCGGTGATAACAGGAAGTTCCGCTTACACCTTTGACCTCGCGCGTTTGACGAAACGTTTCTGGGCTACCGAAGGGATAAAGACGCGTGTGCAGAACTCACCGTCTTTCTTCGTAAACGCCGGAATTTTCTAATACCTCGACTATGGTTGTGGGCGTCATCCATCGGAAAGCGTGCAAGACGGAGATTAAAAAATAACGCCCACAGTCACTAAACACACTATTCTTCGAATGTCTACTGG
The DNA here is from genome assembly GCF_016920785.2 of Ixodes scapularis. NCBI lineage: Eukaryota > Metazoa > Arthropoda > Arachnida > Ixodida > Ixodidae > Ixodes > Ixodes scapularis. The sequence continues at coordinate 23,795,883 of NW_024609868.1, forward strand.
GCGCAGCCATTTTGGTGCTTAATGCAGCAAAGTTTGCGCAATTGGCGATAGGTACGATTAAAAAACTCGACTTCCTGAGAGTTAGATAACGTCAGTCTTGCAAGCGTTACTCGGAAAAAATGTAAACGATTAAAATTACAATTACTGGCTTAAAAAAAAAACAACATGCCATTAGATTACCTGATCACTCGATACTTTAAGTAATTGGCCTCGACTTGAAAATGTAACCCTCGAGAATTCTCTGGTTACTTCAGATTTTCAAAAAAACAAGAGTTTTACTTCCGGTTTGAAAGCGGGTCTATCCTATCTCTCCAATATTGGATTAGAATAGTCGAATTATGCACTACTTACCTTCTTAATCCACCCATCTTGGTAAAGCATCCTTTTGTCGGAGACATAGTAAGATGATTTCTTACTGGGAAACTTGTAAGGAAAAGGGGCGCTGTCAGAAACGGTAGTTTAAAAAAAGCAATGGTTACAAGTGATCCTGGTACTTCCAAAATGAATCAAAGTACTCCCGCGATTACCTTTTGACAAATGTAATCAAAGGGTTACAAAATTGCTCCAAGAAGTAATCGATTAAAAGTGATTTGATTACTTCTAGTGAGTACCGCACAAATCTGGATACTGTGTTAGGAATTGTCGGGCAACGTTCGTCGCCTTGGTTGCACACTGTGCTAACATTTCTGGAAAACAAAAAAGCCATCGGAAATAATTTAAAAAAAAAAGCTAAAGAGGTTATAACAAAATAAACAAAAAAACATGTGAATTTTATAGTAAGTTACAGGTCAAGAAGGTAGCGGCAAATGTCCCTCAAAGGCATTCATATATCCCTCCGCCACCTCCGCAGCCAATAGCGTCCCATCGTTTCCGTGACGTCGTGGCCAACGCGGGAGAGGGTTTTGCCTTCCTGTGAATATTTGCTTTATCTTTCGACTTTGACTTAGCGCTGTGGAAGCCACGAGAGGGAGATTAGAATTTTCCCCCTCCAATGGAAACAAAAACGACTTTGGGGGGGGGGGGGGGGGGGTTAGGATCCCGCTTTGATGGATGCAAAGGCCACTTTCAGAAGCTCGGTTCCTTCTCCGATGAATACAAAGGTCGCTTTCTTAAAAACTTGGGGGTCGGAGACAAGTTGGGGCGTCACTCTGTAGCCATTAGCTATTCATTGAAGCGGAACAAGGGGCGTTTCCAGGGAATTATTCTTTCGATTGCGGATGGATTTGAAACGGGCGCATCACGCTTATGGGAGGAGCTTCTCCTACCTTCTTGACTTGCAGGCGACTATTTGTACCTTGTGAATTTAAATATCACATGCATAACTTTGAGATGCGCTGAAGATGCGTAAAAAGGGAGATACCGGAGACATTATTTTTCTTCTTTGTAACATTCCGAGAAGGAAGGGCTTCTGCGCAACCTGGAAAATAATTTTCTGCAACCTTCGTTCACTGAATTTAAAAAAGAAGAAGAAATATCTCAATATTTGTGATCGTGGAGGCCAATTAAAGACTATTAAAATGTTCATTTTTTACTCAGATATAGAACCTCTTCAGCTTCCCTTTAAGCATGTCTTGACGGCTAAAGTGTCGCTAGTCTGAAGCGTAACTTGTTGAGTAGCTTCTAGTCACGCCCATTAAAATACACGACAATGGCTGGAGAAAAAAAGACGCACGAAAACAAAAAAACTCGACATTCTCCGTTTTTTCCTTCCAAAATATTTTTCTTTTAATTTTTTAGCATGCTTTTAGTTAGCCTTTGAGCAGCTTGTCGAGGAGGGAGGGGGGCGAGAGGTTGGCAAAGTTTGAGACGTCGTCCTGTTCTTGTCTGTTCCTTCAACTTGTATGTTCATTTCTGCCCCAGTCTCAGGTTCATCCAACATGGTTAACATTCATCGCCTCGCCTGCACCCTTACTATAATATAACAAAAAAAAATAATCGTAATACTAAAACATTAAATTATAGATAATTTTTTTTAAACTTGACATTAGTTTTATAATTGTAGAAGTGGCATTCACGGTGGGGTTGCACCTTAATACGTAAAACCGAAATTGTGGCCGTACCAGCGTCGTGTTTATAGACCTTTGCATCGCTTATCACCCGGGCAAAAAATGCTGAGTCATTGAGCTGTGGACGTATGCGCAGCGTCTGATGTACAGCACAACGGAGCTACAGTGCATCTCCCCAGCCCATCTGACAAAGATGACAGTGCGTAGAAGGAGATTTTTGCAAAAGGTCTATTTGTATACACTTGCAACGGAAAAAGATTAGCACAAGTGACCGATGACCGGAGTGGCAAAATCGCTATACGTGGCGCTGTTGTTCCTGAGATCATCGATAGCGAGGGTGCCAATCACGTTGCGTGTCTCAACGCGGGGGTGGCAGGCAGAAAGTTGAGGGATAGGATAGCTTTGGAAATGCGGGCTTTAGGGATGAGCTTCTTTCTGCTGGTCACCCCTGCGTGGAGACATGGAAAGTGACTGGCACTCTCGTTGTCGGCGCGCTAGGGAACAATAGCGCCGCTTGTCGTCATTTTGCCGCTCCAGTCGTCGGTCACGCGTGCTAATCTTTTTCCGTTGTAGCTACATACAGTCGAGCCTTTCGACTCCATCATAAAATTATTTTTTCAAACGTGTACGTTTTTTCTTTTTGAGGGGTGGGAGGGGGGTTGGGGGGGGGGGGGAGGGGTGTCTGGTTTCTGTCTGAAAAATTGATTTTTCAAATTCAACGAGGCCAAAAAAAAAAAAAAACACTAAAATTTAAAGGTGCTATGCCTTTAAAAGACCTTCGTGATCCAAAGGGCTTTCCCGAATGCTCCGCTTCCAAGGAATCGATGAACCGTGCGCACTCTAGGCATTTCGAGAAGTGGCGACGATTTCAACGACATCTGAACAAGGAGTGCGAGCGAATTTGCACAATACAAGAAGTGCCGACGAAAAAAAAAAAATAAAGGAAAAGAAATGGAAGTTTTATCACGTTCGAGCACTTTTCTTAGCGAGGATTTAATCGAGGTTCTCTTCTCGAGAGCTCTACCGGAGATCCATTGAAGGAAAAAGAAAAGGATTTCGTAAGCGCATCATTTTGCCGATAAAAAAAAAAAAAAAGGACAGATAGCAGGCAAAACGATGCCGGTCGTCAAAACTCTTCCTGTTGAAAATGGAAGCTTTTTGTCTTCAGTACTTTCAGACTATTAAAATTGTTTTTTTTTTGTTTCTTTTCGTTTGGAATTTTAAACTTGCGTTGGGGAGGTCGCAATGCAAACCGACTACACTAGAAGAAAAAAAAAAAAAGCATCGTCTGTGATTTTATTTTTGGCAGAACACGTGGAGAGCTAGCTGATCCCGGTGGATAACAGGACGCCAGCGAATGACCAAATCCAGAATTTTACGCTCGCAGGGACACCGTTTTACTCTGTTGTGCAGAAAAAAAAAGCACTTGCAGACTTAGTTTTAGAGTATATAGTAAGCCTAACAACCACAAGGTGTGGCAAGCCTTGAACACCTCTCCGTCGCTTCGCAGCCAATTAGATTGCCGCTTTTACAGAAAAGAAGAAAAAAAATTAAGAAAGAAAAAAAGACGCGGAACATTACATCACGAAGCAATAACCGTAAACATAATCAACGACGTCCTGCGTCTCTTAAGTTGTCAGCGACCTTATAGAGCTTCATACCTACGAAATGGCCGCGAACTACCGTACGAATCGGGACACGGATATAATCTTAGAGTCCGCGAAAACCCGTTAACAGTCGCGAAAAAGTGAAAAAAAAGAAGAAAATAAAAATAAAAAAATGGGGGAAAAAGGTTGACAGAGGAATGTGGGGAGAAGCGGAATTGGGTGGCTATAAGAAAGCAGAAAATATAGTACTCGCAGGCAGCAGACGATGGTTACCCGACATTCTCGTCGCTCCCGATGGGGAAATGAAGAATCTTGTGCGGCAATAGCGTGGAAGGAAAGGGGAAAATAAAGAAACTGGTTTCTCATAAACGGGATTGAGATTGTACTGGAAGGAGGGAGAACGGGCGGAAGAAAGTTGTGGATGATAAAGGCGCTAAGAAACGACGAACCGGTACAAGAGTGAAGAATGAGCGCGTTTATGAGGTTCGTCGTTGTTGTGCGTGTTCGGTCGTTTCTAGCATTTTTATCTTTGGCGAAAAATCGCCGAAGAGCCTAAGTACATACCCCTTTATAGAAAAGTAGAAACAAATAGGGGATGAGGGGAATATATACAGGGTGGTGTTCGTGTTCACGGTAGACCTGGTGGGTATTCCCGGTAGGCAAAAGCTTCACTCGTGTTAGCTTTCATGCACCACCATAATAGTCTTTGCACAGCTTTTGTAGGTTCTCGTTGGGTCAAGTTGTTGGTAGAAAAAGTTAACCATCAGATATTGGTCAAAAAAGTTTCGTACGAGTCTGAATGTTTAAAAATGATTCCGGCGAACCTTTATGCACACCCTATTCCTAGATATAGAATATTCTTCAGTCATAATCCCGAATGGTGGGCCCCGCAAGACACGAGCAGTTCCCATAAGCAGCCATCCTGGATTCATGCATAGGAATGTAGAAAAACAAAATCATTCCCCGTCTTGTAAAAAAAACAAAAATTTTTTTTTGTGGCAGTGGCGAGTTGGGATTGGAGCTGATCCGCCGAATGCAAATTATCTTAGGTGTGAGGCAACGTTACTAAAACACTCAGTTGGGAAACTGCCATAGAGATTGCTCTGAAAAAGTGTCCCCGATCTGTCCTCGAGCACCGAGCTAAAGGCGAACACAACGCCGCCATTTCTCCCGCAGCGGCCACTCGAGGAACTGCACGTGACGTCTATTTTGGCTTTAATCGGCCATTTTGGCGCCGAAACGGATACAGCGGAAGAGGTTACAGGGGTGGCACCCCCGTCTCCCCGGCAGACGCGCCGCGACTTACTACCGAAGGTAAAATGCACCTAGGTCGAGACGCGCTACCTGAAAGCACCGCTGAAGCGTGGTTGTATAAAAACAATGTTAATTGTACCGCAAAACCCTGCAAACTGAAGATTTTAAAAACATCACGTGCCCATCATATTGTACTAAACTCCAATAAATTTCAAACAAAAAGAGTCTTTTCCGTTTGTTTTTACGCAAGAACATGCTTTCTAAAAGCTCAAGGTGACCACAGTACAGACAAATGATAAAGAGTGGCGCTGTTGTCGTATTTAGCTCGGTCTCGGTGGACGCCAGCGGCCCAATTTTCGACGGCGAGTTTCCCAACTGAGTGTTCTAGTAACGTTGGTGTGAGGGCTTTTGAAGTTTCTGCTAGTGAGTGACCACCGGCAGTAGAATCGTCGAGCGTAGAAATAGTTGATGATGAGTTAATGATCAATTCTCCAGCAGTTTTCCTTTTAATCTGTTAAATGGCTTAGCCTGATAAATCTTAATATATATATATATATATAAATATATTAGACGACATTCATAGAAGGCATACGTCTCGGATTTGAGTAGTGTAATAAAGATTATTCACTCTCTCTTTCTCTCCCACAAGGATACCGTATCAGAGTGATAGGAAGTCGGCTAGGGGAAAAAAAGAGCTCGGCTGATGAAAGAAGTTCATTCGTAAACGCTAAAATCGTGAATACACTGTACTACAAGAGTACTTGTTGCATATGCCACTCTATAGTACTGTGTACCTCTGGAGCAAGCAGGCCTCCCTCCCTTACCGAAATAGCAAGTTTACTCCTCTGGATTCTTCTCATCGAAAACTGAAGTGTCACCTTTTGTAAACGGTGGAATACTCTGGATTTAATAAGCCTTTTCCATCGATTAGATATGACAGTCTGCAGGAATCATGTTTTAATTTGTAGTCTTGAGATTACCAGCAACACCTGTATCTCGTGTTTTTCTGCACTAAAAATTAAAAAAAGAGCAAGTTAAATACGGTCTTTTTGAAATTCTGATGAAAATCTAACCAATGTCGACGGCTGGTGAGGGGGACGGCAGTTAACCAGGTAACAGAATTCGTGACACGTACTTTCGATCACGTAAGTCGGGGTTCTCGATTCTCCCATGGTTAGTCACACACGCACAAACATTTGTCGCGAAGGTAGCGCCACGACTACACTTTAAGCGCAACCTGAGGCTCTTCATATCTCATTTTTAAGCGCCCGACTCGGAGAAAAACGGCACAAAGAAGAGATGTTCGTGTTTCGCGTGACAACAAAGGAGAGAGCTCCCTCTACCTTCTGTTTATCTGGGCCGTAGACCTTCGAAGGAAACGTTGAAAAGAGAATCGGATACGCGCAAACGACGTCGTCGGCGAGCGGGCTTACGGCTCCAATGAACCCCAGCCCGGGGGTTAGGGTCTCAGACGGAGGGCCCTTGATGCAAGCCCGGAAGGTACCCCGGATGTCGGCCTTTGTGACCACGTGTAGCCGTAAACTAGATCCCGGAGGGGTCGCACGCACCTCTTTCGCTACCAGCTTTGATTCGGCTGCGTACGAAACCAAACGCCATTGTTAACAGCCACGGCTGTCTAGAATTCGATGCCTCTTTAGTGGACGGGTCTGCGCCCAGGATCATGTTCCTTGGAGTTTCAGCGCAGGCCCTGCATTATCTGGTGTCTAGGGGTTAATGCCGGTGCACGCGAGACGCCTTGCGACACCTTCGAGGGACGAAACGTATTCCGTATGCGGTGAGAAGTCGAGGGAGAGGAGGAGATGCGAAAGCGCGTGGACTTGGGAGCGCCAAGTTCTGATGGGAGTTGGGAGTGGAGAGAGAAAAAGCTAGGCTGGGCCTTGTCTCACTGTTCTTGAAGTCGACGCTCTGTCGCTCCAGTGCGCTCTCGCCTCCTCCTTTCCCTGATTTTATCACCGTAAGCGTGCAGACTGGCATGGGGTAGTGTGCTTCAGCATTTTGCGACTGCAGTGTCCTTTGGCGGCTATTAAGTGGCAGAAAACGTCTTTAAAATGAATAGCAGAAACGCGGTGTCATTAAATGGACACTGACAGGGTATTTATGCTCGCCGAGGTTTTTAGTTGTACGTGACTTATGAGAGCTCAACTACCCAGAACAGAATTTGCGGCTCGAAATTCGGTTTCTTTCCGCCCGAAAACCGCCGATCGAGAACTGGCCGGTTTGAGTGGGTCATTGAAGGCACGCAGTCAATATTAAAAATAGAAAAAAAAAAAAAAAACATGAAACCCATTTTTTTTTGTGTGTTTCCGAAAATCTGCAAATACGTTGATTGAAAAAAAAAAGTTTGCACAACCAACCGGAAGCATTCAGTGCGTTCACTGCCTAATTCTCAACATGGCGTCGTTTCGCGTAACGTGGGGCTCGCGGATGGCAGCGGACGACGGGCGTGGGACCTCTACTTCAGAACTGCCGTTCACGGTACCGGCGAATTCTGTCTTCCTTCCAAAGAGAAATTTTGGTCCGATCACAAAAATTGATATTCATCCCGTACGACACGCCCGACCAGCAAGCCGATTGCACGAAGACGTCGCCGAGCCGTCGTCCTCAGTGGAAGGACGTCCGCTTCATACGCAGTGGGCACGGGTTCGATCCCTAGTCTGGAAGTACTGTTTGTTTGTTTTTGTTTTTTAAATTTTGTTGCCAAACATTTTGCGCTCTTTACATTCCTTTTTTTTACAATTATCACTTAAAAATAAAAAAAAAACAATTTTTGTGGCCGATACGTTGCTGAAGTAAATGGAATGGGATTCCATTTTTGACACCTGGAAACTCAATGTAGTCACTTTTCATAAAATGCAAGGAGCATATGAATCGGGTAGCGTCCCCTTTCCGAGCTTCGTGTAACTGTTCTGCAGGAATTCCAGCCAGACACTGATCCCGACCCGTCGATCTTTGGGAAACTTGTGCACTCTGCCGCACAATGCCACTTTCAGATGTGAGGCAGCTCTTCACGCAACATCTTGGGAGTATTCTTTTCGGAGCCGATCACGGGAATTCCAACACGGGCACTCACTACTACTCACTTCCAACAAAACAACTCACGCACGTTGTCTGCTGAGTGCGAAAAAAAAACAAAAAAAAACAATTGACTTTGTAAGTGTGACGTCATGAGTCCGTTCAACGGCTTGTTTAGCCCTAGACGCCATGTTGTGACGTCATCACTTACGGGTCAATTGCACGGTCGGGTGTAGCCACGTGACTTCCGCCACTCCACTCTCTCCTCTCCACTTCTCCGTGCGGTGCGGGGGTTTCGGTTTTGGTTTCGAGCAGTTGCGTTTTTTTGGCTTTATTAAAAAAAATACATGACTCTGTAGCAAAATATTAATTCGGTAGTATTCCGACACCATAATAAATCGCCTGGCAAATAATGACAAAAAAAGGGGGGGGGGGGTTGGGGGGCAGTATTCATATTGTCGAACTGGAACGTATGTGTTACTGAAATGAACCGCCATCTCACTGTGGCTGGGGCGCTTGAAGACTCATTTTCTCCTTGATAATGTTTGAAAAGAAATCTATTGGAAGCTTTAGAGTGGTTGCCAATTTTTTTTTCTAAAAAATCATAGTTTCTTTAAACCACAAAAAAAATATATATATGTATATGTATAATAATATATATGTTTAGGGGGCTGTGATTTGCCGAGGCTGGATCTAAAATGAACCGTAAATTCGGTGCCTCCACGTAGCAATCTAAACTTTTCGTTAGAGGTGTATTTCGCTTTAGTTACTGTTTGCTTTTCAAAAAATATCGAGCTTCCCGCGACGACCATGGTCTATTAAAAGGAACATAATATTTTTATAATGCACCTTTGGTTTAAAAAGAAACGCAAACAATGACAGCAAAATTTGAAGTAAAAAAAAAAAGGCTCGAGGTACACCTGAGCACTTCTTATGAGTTGTGAATGCGAAAGCATGAATGTCGTTTAGTAAGGTACGTTGTTGGGCTAGTTGGTTCATCTTAGTAAAACACATAAAATAGCGCAACAGAAACAAGGACAAGAAGTATAGCGCCTGTCCTGTTTACTTCTTGTCCTTGTTTCTGTTGCGCTATTTTATATGTTTTACTAAGATGAATGTCGTTCTTCTCGCCGTGGCCGCTTCTGATATTATCGGCGCCGCGGCTGCATCTGATCCTCTAGGCGCGGGCATGCAGCGCCATGGAGTGGTGCTAATTGAAACTGATACGCGGCGGCTTCATATCATTGTAGCTTCGCGTGGCTATCTGCGTGGTTTCAAAGCTGGGATGCCTCAGATCGTGGCTTCGGGAATTTTTCTGCCATTTGGCGCGGCTAATGACGTTTGCTCGCTTCATGGGGCAGTTAACGCTTTCGCATTAATAAGAGAAAACGCGGTTACATGACGACGGCGTTCTTGCTGCCACCATCGTCTGCTTTCTTAAGTGGTCGGCTACGCGTTCCGACGTTCCTCCCGACGCCATCTATCAAAGCTTGCGCGAAACGCGCCCCGCCACTTGACTCAATCGTCTGCGTCGCCATCCGCCGTTGGCCCCGGCAAGTGTTTTGGTTGTATTTTTTACAGAAAGGAAACTTCGCCTTGTAATTTTGCAAAATAAAGTCCACCTGTGAGATACACCTTTGACGAAAGGTTTGGATTGCCACGTGCGCCAATTTTTACGGCCAATTTTAGATCGAGCCGCGGTATTTTAAACGCCGTATAGACAAAATAAATAAATAAAAAGAACAACAACAAAAACAAACAAACAAAAAACTTCACCTGCCATTTTAAAGTTTCAAACACGATTTTGCTTTTCTAAATTATTTCTATTAACTTCAACCATCTTAGTTTCTTATTCGAAATTAATTTAGTAATTTCTGCTTTGGGAAAAACAGGACCATTGCGGGACTCATTTCAAATATCCCGGAATACGTTAGGCAGGTCATACGTCGTTCTCCACGTCGCAAAAGCGGTATTTCGTGGCTCCTTTTACGCCTGTTGTATTACACGCGGACAAGAAAAATGGGTGCTGTTGCGTCGCTGCGCTCAACGAATATTCTCGCCGCTCTTTGGGTCTCCACGCAGGCCGTTGTGGACGTCGGCGCGAGTAAAAACAGAGGGCCCACCGAAATGCTAATGAAACTACTTTTGGTGGACGAGCGATGGAGCACCATAATGCTCGTCCGTGGGACCCAATTGTTGCGGCCAAGCCGCACTCGGAGAGCTGTTCGGGGCACGCGGAAAGGGGACCCCGCCCACATCGTTAGCGAGAGGTGCATACGATCGCGCGGGCATGTTGCCCCGCTTTACGAGAACCTCGCGGACATCGGTCGGGCCCTCGTAACTCTTTACGAGCACGAAGCGCCGGCAGGGCGGCCCCGTACGCAGGGGACGTCCTTGCATAACACCTCCGCCTCATCCAGGTCTTTCTGAACGGTCAAGTGAAGGCCGAAGACACGACAGAAGGACGGAGACAATGTTTGTCGCTTGTGGTTCCGATCGCCAGCGTTCTTATCATCGACGAACCAAAGTTAGGCGGGTCGAGTTTCCTACGAAGAACGTGATGAGACGATTATTGTGGTCACAAAACTGGAGTCCGATGACAATTTGTGAACTACGAACGGAATCTCAAGTTTGTTGTTTGTGTTCGAGCGGCTTTTTCGGTGTGACACACCGACGCCGGCGACATGTCAAATTTGTATTTATTTATTGAACATATTTATTTATTTATTATACCCTCAGGGCCGAAGCATTACAGAGGGGGTGGGCAACAGAAGTACAAAAACGCTGAAAATGGTTAGCCCGGCACAGACCATGAATAGTAACTTAATTGTTAGTGCTTCCTTAAAGAGAACAAAATCGCCAATGGTCGCAATGGGTGAGGGAAGGCTGTTCCATTCACGAGATGTTTTGGGATGAAAGATTTGAAAAAAGAATTTGATATGGAAGTGGGTATACCAACTTTGCAGCAGTGATCGAGGCGAGATGATACGTAGATGTGGTCACTGATTAGTTGCTCTTTCAAGAGTGAATTGGCATAGTAAATTTTATGAAATAAACAGAGATGGGAGATAGTGCGACGAGTGGAAAGAAGGGACAGAGATAGACTAGCTTTCATGGATGTGACGCTTGATGTACGATGGTAGTTTGATAATATAAAACGTGCTGACCGGTTTTGGATGGCTTCAAGCGCTGATATGAGGCTTTCTGCACCGGGATCCCAGACCGAGCATGCATATTCAAGCTTTGGTCGCACCAGTGTTTTATAAAGTAGTAATTCTAATGATGATGGAGCTAGAGAAAAGTTACGTCTTAAACATCCAAGCATGCGGTTACTGTTATTAACGATATATTCGGTGTGAGTTTTCCATGATAGGTCAGAAGAGAGAACCTCAGGGTTCTAAGACAAAATAGAGGGGGAAAGCAGATACAAGAGCCCCCAGTGTACATCATGAGCAATCCAACTCGCCCGAACCTCTGTCTTTACGGATTATCACCCTGTGTCATAGTAGGACACCAGGGCCCGTTTGCTCGAAGCGCTAACCGCGGCTAAAGTTAGCCGCAGTACCTAGGAGAGGGATTTTGAGATCACGTGACTGGCTCGCTAGGGATGCGGGGAAACATGGCAGTGCCCCAGTGAGTGAGTGCCAGTTGCTTTGGAACTAATATGTCGTTGTAGCTGCAATATCGGGCGCGTTAGTCAGCAACAAATAATGCAGGAGGCTTTCGCTTTGCCTTACCTCACTTAAACCGCAAAGCATGGGCAATGACATCGCCGCATTTTTTAGATAGTGTTTCGATTCTGGGCATCCCTAAGCCTAAATGAACGCGATAATTGTCGGCATAACAACGTCTTTGGAAAGCGGATTGTTGATAGCACACAAAAGCAGACAGCGTCCTGACAGACTTTTTTCTAAATTATCCAAGCATCGCGAGGAGAACGCTGGAAGTGTAATTCTACGGTTCACGCGCGCTGGCCTTCCTCTTATAAAAGATTAGAAGTAAAAAATCATAATAAGGCTTTAACGAACGCGCGTGCAAGGCAAAATTTGTTTTATACTTTTTGCTTTCAAACGGTTACTACTGCTACAGTGTACTACTGCAGACGCCAGCACGTGCGACGCGTGCAACTACTGTCGTAGCATGCACCTCGGTGCTTGGATAATTTAGAAAAAGGTCTGTTGGTACGCCGTCTGCTTATGTGTGCTATCAACAATCCGCTTTCCAAAGACGTTGCTATGCCGACAATTATCGCGTTCATTTAGGCTTAGGAGTGCCCAGAATCGAAACACCATCTAAAAAAATGCGGCGATGTCATTGCCCAAGGTTTGCGGTTTAAGTGAGGCAAGGCAAAGCGAAAGATTCCTGCACCATTCGTTGCTAACTAACGCGCCCGATATTGCAACCACAACGACATATTAGTTCCAAAGCGAGCGGCGCTCACTCACTGGGGCACCGCTATGTTTCCCCGCATCCCTACCGAGCCAGTCACGTGATCTCAAAATCCCTCTACTAGGTACTGCGGCTAACTTTAGCCGCGGTTAGTGCTTCGAGCAAATGGGCCCTGGAGATTTCGGCATTGGAATATGCCGGGTTGGCTTATGTCTTACTACCCGATTTCTTGGCTGCCCTATGACCAATATTGTTTTTTTTTAAACTAATATGATTTGTTTTCATAGGAGGAGCGTATAACCGCCACGCGAACAACAATCCGCTAAATTTAGCGAGCGAGACATCCCCCGCCAAATTCAGGGGGCGGTTGTCAGGTAAGGTTATCAGAATGACGGTTGTCACGTCTTAGGCGTCATGTAGTGACGTGACGTTATCCAGTGGGATGATATCACGTGACCATGACGCCGGTCTATGAGAGTGACGTCATCTTATTGGACGACATTACGTTCATCACGGTGACAGTGATGTCCCGTGATGTTATGGTCACGTGACGCAATATGACTATAACGTGACGTGACGTTATTGACACAATATCACTGCCAATAGCAGTGAGACGGCATTCTCGCGGGTGACGCCTCACTTCCTTTGGTTCGTGTAAGCGATCATGTAACCATAGCTAAAACCAACCCAGCTCAGTTCCAAACACTTTATTAGTATGACCAATATACATTAGGTTATTTGTAGGTTGAGCCAGCAGGTAACCTCCTTTTCTGATTGACCTTTGATTGACGTACGGCGCGGAAACTTTATGACAAATGCATTGCCTACCTTAATGCTTTATATATTGCCTCAATCATTTGGTTCGGCAATCGGTACTGACAAACTAAACAATTTGTTCGGAAAATATTACAAGCGCAAAAAGAAACATAGTTTCCGTTTGTTGAGAAACATAGTTTCAGTTGCTTCAGAATATCTTGTGAAGTAACTGAAATTCAGTTTAACAAGACCGACAATGTGACTGTGACACGCTCCTCAGAAAACACAACCTGGGAAAGAAAAATTATGTTTACCTTTGATCCTCATTTTGCAAAATAACGATCGCGAAAATGCTTTGGATCGCATCGATCTTAAAGACCGACGCACAACCTATGCTGTTGTTTTTTTCATTGAAGATAATCTTCTTAGCGTCATCCTCTCAAAAAATCCGATTGGTCATTAGGGAGTGATGCTGGGGATAACGAAAAGTAAGCGTTAGAGTTTTTTTTTTTTTTTCTAAAGAAGGAGGCGAGTATTTGTGGAAAATCCGGAAAGCATGTTTATTTTAGGAGTATCACTTTGTTCCACCCACTTTATCCTGAAATTTCACTGAAATAAAACATTACAATTAAGACTCTTTGGTACCTGGCTATGGCGGCGTGTTGGTTTCCCAACAACTCATGATTGTAATAATAGTTGATGCTCATTTTCCATTGCGTGCATTACCGAAGGAGACAGAGGGTGAACGCGGCACATATGGAACTTGACGAGACATCAGTTAGCATCGCCACTCCGAGTAATATTTACCAAAATTTGTTTCCAGTGTGCGACACATCTTCTATTCAGACGACGATGATACGTCCATGTACAGTTTTCTGAGAATTAGTGGTTTAAAACGCACCAGAAGACCTGCAGTGTTCACGAGTGAGGAATACACTCAAGATATTCCCCGAGAGCTTGTTTTCCCACGCAGCCGGTAAGACGGCTCCGCACACAGCTAGTGGAGGGCAGCAGACCGTCACTGAAATCTACGAAGCAGGATCAGCCTGTGCGACGCGCAAGTTCGCCTGCTTTTCTCTCAGGGGTCATGGTGACGTCAGAACACCGGGCTCCGATTGGCTCTGATTGGCTCTGATTGGCTCTGGTTGAGGGATAGTGGGTATACCTCAAGGCAGCTTGATTTGAAGTCTACCACTGTCCTTCAATCAGAGCCAATCAGGGCCAGTCCGAGCTCGGCCTTCTGACGTCACCACAACCCCACGTAAAAGAAGCAGACGAACTTGCGCTTCCCATACACCAACGTGCGGTTCTGACGTCATGCCGCTGCGGTGGCGCTGCTGTCGGTGCGGCGCATGTGCAGATGCCCCACTACACGCGAATCGGGTTCCTGCGCACGCGCAGAGCCCACGCCTGGGAAAAAGTGGGCTTGTTTGTGAACAGAGTGTTGGTCTACAACAACAAGTACCCCCTCCCCCCCAAAGCAAACACACCCAATAAAAAATAAAAACATGGGTTGAAAAAAAGAAGTTTTGAGCAGGAGCAATGAATGTCTGAAATTCAGTGTTCATTGTCCCTGAATTCCTGGCATTTCAGATAGATCTTTACGCCCCATTCCCACTGGACCCTCAACCGCATCGGCGAAGCGGTTGCGAACGCGGAGATGCAATAAAAATTCACGCGCAGTTGATGATGAAAATAGGCGGATCCGCTTCGGGGCTGCGATTTGAACGCCAGTGTGAGTGCAGCCTTAGAGTGCGGGAAAAAGCCCATCTCTCATCACTATCCTCGCGGTGGAATGTACATATGTTTGATGAGACGCGACGAGTCCTCACACGACGCCTGTCGTATGGATGGGGAGCATCGTATGTTTTGAAGTACACTTAGAATTAAATTTGCAGTCGTGAGGTATTATCTGGGTAATTTGAACAACGTTACACACCGAAACAGCTTCTTTTTTTTTTCTTGTTTCTGTTGTTGTGAGTTTGCGCTAACTTATATCAATTTAATTAGCACAAAGATAAGGGTTGACATTTGTGACAGATGGGCCGCCAAAATGGTACCCATTGTGAATGCTGGCAGACTTCACACATGGCGAGTTGATTATGTTACGGAATATATCCCGCGAGTCCAGATAAAGAGAGAGAGAGAGAAAGAGAGGGAAGCGGCCACGACTCATTATTCGCTGACAGCTTTTCGTGACGTCACGAGACCTGAGTGTTGCCTGCTTCTGTTATGGAGACAGCTCTACCAGTGCCTGCCAGCCGAAACCTCATAGCCAGCGTTCACTGAAAACGACGAAGGAAGCGAACATAAGAATACTTGTGTTTACTGTACGTTTGGAAAGCTGGATGCTAGATTGGCTCAAGGGTCGATTCATATCTGATGAACAGATGTTCATACAGATGAACGATTTGGCCATTGCTGTACGACTGTCAACCTGAAGTCTAACGGGGGTCACGTTGTTGGGATTATACCGACACACGCCGGAACTTTTGTCATCATAATTGAAACGGGCAGGGTTGGCGATCGAGTGATCGAACTTAAACCTATTTGCAAACACGGGCACACGCTAGCATACGTACAAACGCACAAAGCCGTTCATACCGTGTACGCACCCAAGGTGCAGACACACACAAGCGCACGCATGCTTTCACAGATACGCGCAATCGCCAGCACACTACTGGCACTGAACGCAGGCACGCGTGTGAATATGCGTATGTTGCTGCTCTGTCTTAACTCAAAGTACGTCTCATTTTTCGCGCCGTTTCATAGCGTGTTGGCAATTTACCGGTCAACTCAACCTTCTATAACTTTACGGAGCTCGCGGGTGACCAGTACAGGTTGTTATTAAACTCCGTCGCGGTTTCGAGACTATCCAACGCGCACTGGACCCTACTGTAATACACTTGGCGCACAAAGCCCACGCGCTCTCTCGGCCCTTTCACGACGAGACTCTGCCAGACGTGTAGTAACTCACGGGGCACAACAACACAGAGGCTCGCTGGCCGCACACAAGAGCCTGCACCTGTGGCGTCCCACGGGCAGAACGTGCATCCTGCAGCTGCCTGAATTGGATCGGCGGCTTGTGCAAGGTGCGCCATGCCAGGCTTGTTTATGGAACGATCTGAGCTTTTCACAACAGAGCCCGCCTAAGGCGACGCGAATTTCTTGGCTTCTAGATTTTTGTTTTTTGTATGAATGATTGAAAACGTAACCAACCCCGAAAACCCTTTTTTGTTCGATCGAATTTGCACGACAAAATAGGCAGAAGGAAACAAATGCTTAAAAGAAAACAGAAAAAAAAATCTTTTTTTAAGGTGTTTAGGTAAGAGTTTAAACTGGCGATTATATTTAGCTGCCCTAACTAGCTACCGTATACAGATAAAGCCCGTTAAACACGTCATTGATCTTATCTCCGCTCGCCTGACACATATCTTCAACCTTTGCTTGCAAAACGGCATATTTCCAAAATGAATGCAGTTCGCAAGAGTATCAGTCATACAGGGCCGTACCCAGAAAAAAATTTCGGGGGAGGGGGGGGGGGGGGGGTTTCGGGGACAACGGCGGCCATTTTGAAAGTGTCTATTGTCTTATTTTCGCCTATGAATCATGTACATCGGTGGCATATTTCATTTCATTTCATTTCATTTATTGTTCTCTCAGGGCCCGAAGGCATTACAGAGAGGAGTGGGTTTTTTTTTTTTTGAACGGAAACATATGAGTATAACGATAGATAAGGCAAGACATAAAACAAAAGTTATTGAACATCAAAAAACTTAGTAATGGCAATTTTAAAATCAGTAGCATCAGTTATCGAGAATATGGGTGCAGGAAGGCGATTCCAATCTATTGAGGTCTGAGGGAGAAAGGAGGAATTGAAAGATGAGGTGTTACACTGGGGGACGCCCACTTTTAGATGGTGATTAGTTCGTAGCGAAATGTAAGATGGTTCTAAGAATAATGTTTGACGAAGTGTTGGATTTGAGTGAAAAATCTTCTGAAAAAGACAAAGCCGGGATATTTTCCTGCGAAGAGAGAGGTTAGGCAAGGAAAGGGATGCTTTCATATATGTGACGCTGGATGTGCGATGATAGTTCGAGAGAATGAAACGAGCGGAACGATTTTGTATGGACTCAACAGCGGATGAAAGGGTGATACCGGGGTCCCAGATAGAGGCTGCGTATTCCAGTTTAGTACGGACTAAAGTCTTATAGATTAGAAGCTTTAATGAAACAGGAGTAAGCGAAAGGTTTCTTTTGAGGTAACCTAGTAAGCGATTAGCGCTGTTAGTGACATATTCAACATGTAAATTCCAGGAAAGGTCATTGGTTAGATGCACACCAAGATATTTATAGGAAGTAACAGAAAGTAGAGGGGAGTTAATGATGTTGTAGGATGGAAAAGTGTTATTATGCCTGGACACTCTCAGAGATCTACATTTAGATGTGTTGAGTTCCATATGCCATTCTGAGCACCATTGTGTGACGTTGTTTATATCAGTTTGAAGAACAGAAATGTCAGAGTCGTTAATAATTTCCTTATAAATGACACAGTCGTCAGCGTACAAGCTGATGGAAGAGGAAACATGCATAGGAAGATCGTTAATATAAATAAGAAATAGTAGTGGACCGAGCACAGAACCTTGAGGAACACCAGAGTTAACACTTGATAATGATGAGTTAGTTCCGTTGGCGCAAACAAATTGAAAACGATTTGTTAAAAACGATTCTATCCAATTGAGTATGTTGTTATCTATGTTTAAGTTACGAAGTTTATGGAGAAGGAGTACATGGGGTACTTTATCGAAGGCTTTGGAGAAGTCAAGGAATATGCAATCTGTCCTGGAACCCCGGTCGAGAACGACGTGAAGGTCATGGGTAAAAGTTAGGAGTTGTATTTCACATGAATAGAATTTTCGAAAACCATGCTGTGCTGGGTGAAAAAAAGAGTTCGAGTCTAGAAAGTTAATAAGATTGGAATATATTACGTGCTCAAGTATTTTGCATGGGATGCTTGTTAAGGAGATAGGACGGAAATTCGAAGGATTATGTTTATCACCGCCTTTGTGGAGAGGAATCACCCTCCCCACTTTCCAGTCTCTAGGTAGTATCTGTTGTTCAAGTGATTGGGTAAACAGTTTTGATAAGATGATGCTTGAATACATTTTAGTATTTTAGTATATAATGGAGAGTTACAGCAAACCGGAGAACCGGTACCCGGTTTGGTACCCGGTAGCCGACCGGCGCCACTGCGCGTGCGCAGAGGTGGAGATTAAAATCGGCTGGCTGCCAGTGCACCGACCAGGGCCGTACCCAGAAAAAAATTTCGGGGGGGGGGGGGGGAGGGGGGGGGTCAGAACCCCCTAACCCCCACCCTGGTTACGGCCCTGCAGTCATATATAAAAATGGCGATAAAAACGATCTTGGTAGTTATAGACCGATTTCAATTTTTCCAGTGTTCTCTAAAAGTCTGGAAAAAATGCTGCTCCTTAGAATGTCAATATTTGGAGATAGTTATAATTTAATCGCCGCATCTCAGTTCGGTTTCCGCAAACAACGATCCACTGAGTTCGCTTTTCTCACTCAAAAAGAACACATTCTGAAAAGTTTTGAAAATAAGAGCCTAATTCTCGGCTTATTCATTGACTTCACAAAGGCCTTTGATTTTCTCGATCACAACCTTCTAATTAAAAAAAAACTCGAAATATATGGTTGTCGGGGTCAGGTTTCGCTTCTTATTCAATCATATTAGTCTTTTCGTCAACAGTATGTCAACATCACTGGTCTATTGTCCGATGTAATGCCAATTAAATCAGATGTTCCTCAAGGAAGCATTTTGGGTTCTTTTTTATTTAATATTTATATAGATGATATCGTAAATATAAGCAATTCAGCGAAGTTTATTGTCTAGGCAGACGACACGAGCATGCTGTTTAATGGAGATAGCCCAACAAAATTCATTTAAAACGCAAACGTCACGCTAGAAAAGCTAAATACATGGAGTAGGTATAATGTGTAAAAAATAAATATGAATAAAATCAAGGTTGTTTTGTTTCGTCCAAAGGGTAAAAGGGTGAACATAGACGAAGATATTATGTTTATTTGTTCTAAGACTGAAATGATACCGACATTCAAAACTTTAGGTGCCCTTTTTCAGAGAACATGTCATGGGATGCTCATGTAAATTATGTTACACCAAAACTGTCTAGCATGGTTAACCTGGCATATCGTCACAAACATTGTTTTGCCTTTTAGAATAAAATTGCTATTATATAACTCACTCTTTTATTCACAAAATAATTACGGCCATTTAATTTGGGGAGCAACCACTAATACAAATCTACAAAAGATATTTTTGTTACGAAAAAAAGATATTACGAACCATTTGCAATGTTTCGCCGGAGTTTCGAATGGGAAAATTATTTAGCCATCTAGATGAAGTAAATTTTTTTCACTTGCATCGATATAACCTGTGTGTTAAATATAAAGCTTAAATGAGTATGATTGTACGGCATAATGTGAGATTAGCTGACTTAAAAGGAAAAGTCTATGCTAATCCAACGAGAGCCACAGAACCTTGGGAAGTCCAATTTTTTTATAACTAATTACGGCCTTCAAACTGCGGCGTTCACTCCCCAGACCAGCCTCAGCTATTTTTGTGCGCAACACATAGAGCTTGAAAATATGTCGGCCAGGTAACCTAAGGAACATAATAATTCTTAGCCAAACCTATCAAATTTGAGTGGCATGTTCATATGTTAATTTTTCGTTATTTCTAAACTATCCCTACTGTGACTTTCCTGTTTTGAACATCTTGTTCAAAACAGGGAACTTTTTCCGCTAATGATACACTTCTGGAGGCTCGGGAGCAGTCAAGCTGTTTTAACAGCTTTTTTCCCCAAGCTTCCACCAACGCTGTACCTCACTGTTGGAAATAAAGCTATTCTTATTATTCTCATTCATTTTACTATTTTTAATATTATTATATACCGAGAGATAGCCCACCTAAAATCGATAGCAAATCGGATGAAACTAAGGGATGAACCAATTTTCTGTGTTCCATAAAAACAAAAGTTGAAAGAATGCTAGTTTGAGATTTTGTGAACCTCGAAAACTTGCGATCGCAGGAGTTGATGAACCATGGAAGACTGTCCTTCCCAGTCAGCAATGTTCGCTTTATCTCCCACCGTGGTTAAGTAACACCGTTTTTGTTGAGGTCACTGTTGGACAGGGTCCTGCAATTACTAAAACTAAGCAATCTTTCGCTGTTAAAAAACCAACAACAACAACAACAACAACAACAAATTTTCATGCAAAAGAAATAGGGGTGGGCTATCTTTCGGGGGATCGGGCATCTCTTGGGATATTACGATAGTTTTTCTGAATCCTCAGTCTTCACCGTTTCCGATATCGCGAAAGTCAGAATACTTATTGTGAAAGAGGCAAATAAAGGGGCCGCCTAAACCATCATTCAAATATACCCGCACTTTTCAGTGCCGTGACGTCACTAACAGGCAGGCTTACAGGCCGAGCAGGCATTCGAAAAAAAAAAAACAAGCACGCCGAGTATTAAACACGAGGAAGATACACAGAAAGGGGGGACGGACAACAATGACTCTGTTCCGTGTTGCTGCGCGAGTGCTAGAGCGAGCTTCCAGAGCATTCTTTCGACACCGTGAAACTTCTTGTAATTAGTTGGGAACAAAGTTGGGAACAAAAAAACTGCCGCAGTCGTCAGTTTTTTTTTTTTAATTTTTGGCAGTGAACGTTTTCAGCATAAAAAAAAAAAAAGCCGTTATAACTAAAATTGTACATTCCTCAATCCCCCCCCCCCTTTCACACACACACACACAAAAGTTTTTTTTTAAATATTTGGGTTATTAAGTTTAGTGATGTTTGTTGGTGTGGTTGGTCAATTTTGAGGCAAATTAGGACCACGAAGAAAATGCTGCAGTACGCATTGAATCTCTCGCCAAGCTCCGGTGAATGGAGAATCCAACGTTCCACATTCGTGACGCTACATCTGTCCGTGGTGTTACTTACATCCTACTGTGATGTAGGTTCATCTTTGTTCAGAATCACAGCCTCAGTCAACAAATGAATTCCGTTAAAACTACATCAGCGTATAATTCTAACTATACTGTCAGAAGCTCTTGCACGAATGGTATCCAATGACGCTCTCGCAGCACTAATAATCTGTCTTGTCTAAATAAGTTGAGCCAAAAAGAAGTTAAATCGCTATCATACCTCAATTTCCATGCAGACAAAGTAAAAAAAAAAAAAACATTAAAAAAACTACTTTTGGCGATAATACCGCATTGACATCGAAGCATGGCATTGGCCGTCCCCCTCAAAAATACAATTGGAAAAAAAAAAGCAATAGCCAGTGAAACCGAGTAAGTCGCGGTGTTATATTCATCCCAAAACTTCCGACGGTGATGCATTAGGTTCCCACACGGCGTGAGTATCGTTCTCCCTGGTTCCTGCATGATCGACTTTACTTTACAGGCTTACAGCTTCCTTTCGTAAGAAAATATAAAGTAAGGATCTAATACTGCCCGTATATAGAAAAACTAGAATTACGTACCCGTCGCGGACCCAGCATCCTGTTCTACGGCGATCATCCAGGTGACAACCATTTCGATAGGCGCCAGTGCGCTCCCTATAGGTCGTGAAAGTTGCGAATGCAGCCGCGGATCTTATATTCAGACTGATCAAAAGGCGCGCGAAAAACTCTGAATTGGAGCACTCGAAATATTCCACAAATGTTCGCCTAACGCGTTTGCATTCGCCATTAGTTTCGCGAGGTGGAGGTGCGTCCCTACATGACAAGCGTTTCGTTTGAACGAAAAAAACTCAGCGAAACATCGCGCTTACGACGCGTGATTGGATCACATGACTCGAAGCAGATGCCGAGATCTCTGCATCATCCCGGATACATCACGCGAAAAGTACGGCATACATTATTCAGCGGACCCCCAAACCTCATCGGCCGGCCCTCGCCGAAATCTTCACAGTGTGTGCGGCGACACGCGAACGGTTCGTTATCGACGCTGGCATACATTCTCGTCGACGGTTATATCCCTTCAGTGTTTCCCTTCTCTGGACAGAGTTTGCTCTAGGGAATTGAAGGACCGAATCGCTGCCGCAAGGAACCTGCACAGTGTCAACAAAGACGTGCCAACCCTGTTTGTCCGTCCTCGCCGTTTTTCCAGTCGCCTCTTCGGAGACCGCCGGTCACGATCGCGTGTTGCAACAAGAAACGCTCGTTCGCTCGGTGATTGTGGCCGTTAGGGAAGATCTTGCTCGAAGCAGCGGCGTTGACCATATTCATACGTCGTGGATTTAAACGCGGTTTCCTCTCCCGGATATCCCAAATTAATTTTATTCATTCCTTAGTTTTGCGTTTCATAACGACTAGGTCTGGAATGTAAGTATATTGGCTGCGTACACAGCAGCGATTCCAGACAACGCGGGTCGCCGTGGCAACCGAGTGCTTCTGAACGAATTCGATAGGGGGCATTGTTCAGAAAATGTTTCCGCTCATGAAGTTTCAGTGATAGGAGTGGAGTAGCGACGCTGCATTTACTAGAACTCCTCATTTTCTTACGCATGAACGGGTGCAAATGAATCAAGAACAACGTTTCCTCTCTCTTTCTCTTTCTCTCTCTCTCTCTCTCGTTAATAAAAAAAGATTGTTTTCATCTTGTAGTTTTTATTAACGTCATTGTAAAGCTGGCGATGATGCCGTAGGTTTTTGTGGCTCCGTTGTTTTTATCGTTGGTTGGCCGTGAAATTTAAAACAATAAGCAAGCTATACGAAAGATATGAGCATAGAGTGCTTGGAAGTTGCCCCAATTGCTTTTAATTACTTGCCTAAACTAAAAAAAAAAAAAGAAGTGAAGTCCCATTTTTTTTTTGTCGTAGTCACATACTCTGTGCCGAGGCTGCATCGAAGATGGCTCAATATTGCGGCTGCCTCCGTAGCAGCTCTAGAGAATTCAATAAACCTATCTACACAGACATCCAATGTTTCGATACTGTTTCCTACTACAGTCACTTACGTTTAGGAGATGATAAAAATGTGTTTACGCTTTTTGCTAAGTATTCAATCCTCAGCGTTCGTAATGCCGTAAACTCATAACCTGCGGAGCAATAATAAGATGCCCCAACCTACGTTTCTTAGGCTCTTGGAAATTAGGGAAGTGTCACCATGCCTTAATGTGCATTTGTGCAGCTGTTGAAATAATTGAGAGCATTATTTCCATTATTTCTTTCGTCATCATTACGATTATCTCATCGTACTCTCTCGTCGCTATATTTCTTTGCCCCCTCTCTTAACTCCCCGAGAAGGGTAACTGGCTAAGTCAAAGGTCATCATTGGTCATCACCGATCAATCGATCAGAGTATTCCCTACTCCCATTGAGACCAACACCCCTGTCTTCGCAGCGCCGGTCCTGGTGGAGTGGCCGCAGCGGGTGCCTTCCGTGCGGACGGTGGACGTCCTGTCGGACCAGCCGGCGGGGCTGCCCTTCTTCGAGGCCCACGCCGCGGTCGTGTTCCTCGGTCCTCCCCAAGTCCACGGTGACCCGAAGGGTCACACGCCCGAACTTCCGGTCCTGAGCTACGCCCTCGACACGACCGGGGCCTCAGATGCTCAATCGGAGGGCATTTTCACCATCGACTCCCGCTCTGGACAGCTGAGCTTGACCAGGCCCTTTCCAATTTCCAGAGGTTCGTACGTTTCATTTGTTCCGATCAGTTTCATCCGAGGACGTGAGCGGACTTGACAGTGACGATTCGTCGTAAATTGATTTACGGTGCTCCCCAAGCTCGACCAACGTCACGTATAGAGAAGGCCGTAGTGTTACACTCCGTTTTTACATTAGGTTCCACCGCAGCCAACGCTGCAATTGGATAGAGCCAATCAAGAGTCAAGATATGTATGACATCATGTCGCTTAGTCGTCTTTGTGCGCTTGCTATCACTGCCTATCACATAGTGAATTCTCCTTTATCCTAGGTTTCTTTTTTAATTTTTTTTCTATGCTTGAAAAGTAGAGCTGATGGTAGCAGACGCTAAAAGACGCCTAGCTCCGTGACAATGTACTTTTAGCACTGCTTGATCGGTTCGATTGGATCGGATGCTGTTGGCTCCGGTCGGATTTAATGCGAAACGAACTAGAAGAGGGCTGGATCTAATGCGTCATCTACTGTGGTTCAGCACGGAGGAACACACACTATACACGAGTGTTACGTCAGCATTAAACTTGGAATCGCTTCCAATCAGCCAGAACACCAGTTCCAGCCAAACGCTGACAAAGCATTCGTTTTCGCGCTTTGGACTGCCCGTCACGGGATGTTAAGTATACCCAACCCGTGAGGCAGGATGAGAAGAAATCGGAGAAATCACACGGCCTGCCGTTTGCCGAAAGTTTTTCTGATTTGTTTGTTTGTTTGTTTGTGTGTGTGTGTGTGTGCGCGTGCGTGCGTGCGTGCGTGCGTGCGTGTGTGTGCGTGTGCGTATGCGTGTGCGTGTGCGTGCGTGTGTAAGTGTGCGTGTGTGTGTGCGTGTGTGTGTGTGTGCGTGCGTGCGTGCGTGCCTGTGTGTGTGTGTGGGGGGGGGGGGGCTTTAGTCTGGCGCCCTACTCTGGACACTTGGCGAAAATGTCGGCGAGGAATTCGACCGCCGCGTCTGAGCGTTCTAACTAGCTTGTCTGTCTGTCCTCATACTTCTCTGGAGATTTGACATGTCACGTGACGGGCAATTGAAAGGATCCCCTTCACGGTAGCGCCTCTCCGGCAAAGTTGGGCGCTCGCGCGGATGCTTTGAAGTTGGGATGGCACTGCACCATTCGGTTTGAAATGTAGACAATATAGAGACAAGAAATTGAGTTTGGGAATCAATATAATTTGAGCCGTAATTTTACGCGTTGCCTCTAAACATGAAATAGGGTGTTTTAAAATTGATAAAAAAATTGGCGTGCCACGGGATGGCTCAGTCAATAGCGTGTGAGTGCCTGCCTCTACTTGTTCACGAAGGTTCAACATAATTACACTAAAATGTTTTCTGCATTCTAATATTTTTGGGCGGCGTACACAGTCATATACTGCCTTTCAAGTAAAATAAAAAAGGTGCCTCTGCTTTCCGTTGTATTAAAATTAGTCGATTGCGTCCCAACGGTCCTGAACCCCCCCCCCCCCCCCCCCCCCCTGGTATTACATACCCCGGTCCAACTCCGCGGTTATTATTCACTGAAGAATTATCAAACGCTGACATCTTTATGAGAGTCTTAATTGACAGTTAAGTTCTCGTAAACACCGATATTGGTGCCAGAAGAGAGGTGGTTTCACGCATACGCCAAATTTTCTGTAAAGCATGACTTGCAGTTTTATATCGGGGTCGCGGCGCTAACTCCAATCCTGCCATAGGCGATGAGTTAGAAACCGTGGAAACCGCTCCCGAACGTGGCCTTTTCGACCGAAGGTAACTAACTCGCTCAGGGTTGGAACTGAAATGCGGGTTTCACGACACGTATTTTACCTAGCATAAGACACGCCGATGAGCAGTAGTTGTGTCCAGGCGCTGTCTACCTGCGTGAGGAGGCTGGTTCACGCATTTGCATTTGGGTGCGAACAGCGGCGTTGCAAGCACTTCTCGCTCTTGTAAGCGCTCGTAATTACATATAGAATACAGTAGCGTAATCTGTCGAGCATCCCTGGAACGATTTCGATCTGCGTGTAACTAGACTAAATGCTTTACAGTATTGGTGAGATCAAATTTACGCACTGTCTTTGAGAAATGGTCCCTTATAATATAAGTCAGGATCATTTTTTGCACTTGTCTTTCCGACAAGACGTTGACCACTTCTTGTCGGAAGCTGCTACAAGCGGTTAGGACGCAGTCTACCACACTCAAACGCTGATGTGTCAACCGTCACCCGCAATCGCAGAATAACGTCACCTCCTCTACGCTGAAACATATGTCCAAAAAAGAGAAGAAAAGGCAGTGGGATGAAAAATTGAACAATTCCAAAAAAATTTTCAGCCCCATTTTTTCGAAAACCTAAACAGCGGGCGCGGATTTGTTGAAAGGAGATCGAAACTAGGGTTTTAACTTTTAGCGCAATCTTATATGTGACTTCCATATGGTAAAATGGGTCATGTTGCTCTTGCCTCGAAATACTTGGATGATTTGGCAAGCTCAACTCTTGGTACCGGTTGGTGTACATAAGAAAATAAAAGGAAAAAGAAAAGCGTCTACATAGCATCTCTTTCACGAACCGCAAATAAAAGAGTCGCAGATGCCGTTATTTATCTTTTTTATCCCCCATTCTGATTTGCGCGAGTTTCGATTCCTGTTCAATTTCTGGCTTGTTTGGCTTTTTGGTACATCTGTTCCAGCCACTCCGCTAAAATAATCTGCCTGATTTAAGAAAGTATGGCATATGTAGCATTCAACGCAGAATGAGAAACTTGAAAGCGCGAATTTCTTAAAAGCTGCATATTTAAACGGGCGTATATGCTTTGTAGGAAAGCGGTGGAAAACAAAAGCTTGCAACCTGCAGATCTATACATCGCTGCTTGAACACTTCTAATTAATCTTCAAAAAGGGTTTCAGAGTAATATTGAAATTTTGTCGAAAGTATCAGTCTCTACTTTGGTCTACAGTTGCAGAAACGTGTTCCTCATTTCTTTACGTAAACTTATGAAAGGGTCGTGACTAAACAGAGTTCACTTGCTCACGCCTAAATGGCGACATTGGTGACGATATTATGCAACACAAACGACGCAAGAACAAGCATATGTAACAAGACAGGCGCCACGAGGACGCTTATTGCATTCCACCAGTCTTTCCCTCTGGTTCAGAGGGGCCATATATTAAATGCGGAAAAAAAATAAAAAAAGCGGCAAAAGGTGAGACCGTTACGAGATCCCTAGCTCCTCGAGAGTCCGGTATTGGAACCGTTTCGTCCGCCATTAAAATGCAAACGCTCTCCAAGGTTCGAGTGGCTCCCTCTATTAAATCTAGGCTCTCTAGGGACGAGATTCAGCCGTCGCGACTCTAGTGGCTAAGTCGAGAACTAAATTTCCCACGGAGACCAACTTGACCCCCGGGAACGTCACAAATGCGCGCACGCCGAGGCGGAGACGGCGGCGGCGGTTCAGAAATTTGCTCGCTTACGGCCCCTTGATAAATCGCCGTCAATGCTTCTGCTCGGTCTACTGTCACGAGTCGTCTTATCTGAAACAACGAGCGCGAAAGGGTCATAGTCGTCTCCTGCGTGCGGAAGAGTGGGACGTTTAAATAGGCCAATCAGGGCCCTGGATTTGCTCCATGGTTTTACTCCGTGAGGAAGCAGCAGTACGCGACCAGGCCATCACCGGCGTCTTCCTGATGGGAGGTCGCCTTTCAGAGTCGGAGGCGCCGCGACTCCGCACGGATCGCGGTATTTAATTGTGGCTGCTGGGCAGCGTCACCGAGCTCAATGCCACTCACTGCGGCCGCTCTGAACGTTTTTTGCAGTGCGAGATGCCACTTGACATGCCATTCCTGCACCAGGGTCAAAATCGAGTGACCATGCAGCGTGGTGCACTTCAAGGGCCAAAAACTATACGGCAGAGGCACAAAATTTCATTTCAGCCGTACAGCATTTTTAAATCACGCGGTTTAAATTAAACAATTACGAAAATTGAGCTGTTGTCTTCACGCTTTCATTGGCATAATGACTGGATTTACATATTTTGAAACTCTTTGATCCTCTCGTACATTTGTAGAATTACCGCATTATCTTGAGAAATAAGGGTGCCGGAAATATTCCCCTTTATGTGTCATGAATATGCAATACAAATAAACTTTATTTAGCAATCTGTGCATGTGGCATTCGGACATTCTAATTGGCATAAATGTATCAACCCAGGTATTTACACAATCTCCCTCAGCTTAATGACGCTCGAAAACTGCGTTAATTTACATAATGCAATATACGTGCCTCGCTGACGAGAATAAAAATGCAGCAAAGTATCTAGCAAAGGTTTCTAACCTGTGTCGTCCCTGTTTTTATTTTTCTTCGTTCTTTTTTTACGCTTTCATAATTTCGAGCAAACTAGGTGCAGATTGACCGCCTGACAGGCGCGCGCGCCCGTAATCGGTAAGAGAAATCGACATAAAAAAAACAAAAGGTTGAACAATATTTCAGGCTTGGAGTTCTTAAGAAATAGGCAAAGGCTGCACGAGTTTTCCATCTACATTATTTACTCGCGTGGAAATTTTAAAACAGGCTTTTTTTTACATTATTTTATCCTCTCGGCATATTTTGGAACGCCACATCCTGAGTGAGAAGCAGACGACGCTGTTGTTCGCTATGATTGGAGGGAGACAGTGAGTATAGAGGCAAAGGCAGCTAGCCTTTTCCTCCTCCCACTAATCCTTCCAATCAAAGCTCGGTGATCTGATGACACCGCACGCTCTCAGGTCCTGCTCTCCCTCCGTTTATCTCCGAATCGAAGCACGATCGGGCCCCATTAGCTCCGTTCTGTACAACTGCCGCATCCCAGACGTTCTCCACGCAGGTAACAAGCAGCAGAATCTGCCCACATGGAACCTGGTACTGGAGGCTCGAGTCCAATGGAATTGCAGAAACTGCAGCAGCAAATTCCCAGTCCGGGTCCGGCAGATTAAAAGCTCGTCTCGGTCGGCCCTGTGCGAAAACTCCCGCCGTGTCTGCTTCCCGCCCGGACTTCGGAACCCGGAGTACGCGTACTCCGAGGGCGTGTCTTCTGGGACGGTGGTGGACGTCCTGCGGCCACAGGCCATGGCTGTCCTGTGCCCGACGCTCAAGCCGCGCTACACCCTCATACAAGGTGTGATCGTGGCTACCCAAAAGGTTCAAATAATCTCTAAGGCGCCCAGGAGGTTTCTTAGATCGCCATGGCGATAACTCACCCTGCGGCCTCTAGGCATCCTAGAAATCCATAAATCATAACGATGCGTGGTAGATTTCCCGATTAAAAAATCAATCAAAGATCTCACACACCGAGGTCATCTCCGACGTTGAGAGGAGCATCGTTCCGGCAGCCAGGACGACATGTGACCAATGAAAACGCGACATTTCGGTGAGATTGCAAACACTGCTATTGCCAAAGTGTGTATGATTTTGTAGATGATAAAAGCAAACAAGAGTAATAGAAAATATTGATATTTCCGCGGAGAGGGAACATACTACTGCAATAATCGTTTAAAAAAAATTGGGTTGTGTGGTATGTTTATACAGCCTAGAACCTGGTCTGCCTCACACGGGCGACGAGTCTCCCAGCTGTAGATGAGCAATTTAGCCAGTGCAGTACAACCGCTAGCCTGGGGTCTTTAACGTGCACCACGCAGTAGTGATACACGACCGCACGCCGGTACGATGCTCATCCAGATCGAAACGGGCAGGGGTGGGGACTGAACCCAGGATCCCTGGGTTCTGCAGCGCGAGCTTAATGAAGCTCGAAACACCACACACCTGCTCGGACGTGCTCCGAGCTGGTGTGCGCTAGCCCACTCGGCCACCGATCCCCCCTGATAAAAACAACGCACAATTCCCCCCTAAAAAAAACAACGCACAATGATTTTTTTTTTTTTTTTAGTTTGCGGGAGTGATGTGTCTGGTCGTCAGCTCTCGAGCGGGCGCTCGCTCGGTTAAATGGTAGTCTGGACAGTATGGGTATGCGAGCCGCGCGCATTCAAGATATCACTCCGAGGTTCCACCGGTCAGACGCACGAGGATCCTTCGCTTGCTGTTGGCTGACAGTGGTCCTGGTTTCGGAACATGCTCCTTCCATCGCCGGAGTTATAAATAGACGCTTTGCAGCCGCTCTGCATGTGCGCCGCCATAACCAACCATCAGTTTTTGTTTCCGCTTATTCCGTTCACGTCACTTCATCATTACCATAGGAGGCCAGGTTATTTCCGTTTTAGATTCTACTTTGTCCTTCTCCCCGGCATTAGCGTTTCTGGAGGTTTGTCAACGACCGTTTCAGTGGTTCGGTATCTCGATAAGACAAGAACCGGTCAGCAATGGCGGCTGTAATCTTGCACGTGTGTAAAGCGTCTATAGATGACCTCGGTGTGTTGCGATTTCTGATTGCTGTTTTAATAAGAAAAGCGGCCGCGTATCGCCATGATTTAGGGATTTCTAGAATGCTTTGAGCCGGCAAAGTGAGTCATCGCCCTATTTAGAAGATCTCGGAAACATCTTCAGGGCACCGTTAAAGTCACTGCGCATACAACACACCAGGCACGTAGCAAGGATTTTGTTTCGGGGAAAGGGGGGGGGGGGGGGGGGTGCACATGACAGAATGCTGTATGAGGGGGAAGAGGGAGAGGAGGTCCCAACAAAATGGCAGATTTTGGGGGGGGGGGGGGAAGGCCCGGCCCTATGCCCCCCCCTCCCCTCCACCCCCTGGCTACGTGCCTGCATCACACAAATACAGTGTGTTCGCTTCAGACTTGATGACCAAACTAACTGCGGACTTGCCTGGTGCATGTTTGAAGCACGTTCACCTCATACATGTGTAACACTTCTAACACGTCTGTAGACAGTTTTTGTACGACCAATTTTACAGGAGCGTAGGAAACACGCCTCAGAGAGTGGAGCGTTTTAGGGAACCGTTTTTGCACGTCCAGATACGGTACAATGGGGCCTCTGGTACGAACTGCGCTTGTGCGAGTCTTCCGCGGCAGCGCATGCGCAGTGCGTACCGGAGTGCCCATCGTACCGTTTCGGATATGCAAAAACGGTTCCCTAAAACTCTCTACTCTCTGCAGACTGCCTTTTGTACGATGTATTAGCGGTGCGACCGCGGCTTGAGGCAAGGCTCGTATTTAGTATGTAATAGCTAGCATTTAAATGAATAGAGTAGTACTCTGAGAATTGCGATACCGGCATCAAAATCCAGATCACCTTTCAGAGTAATATCTCCCACGCTAATATGTTGTGCTGCCCATTATTAGTTTTCTTTGTGTGTGTGTATGTGTGTCAAAGTTTAACGATATAATTTTTTTTTTTTTATTAGCTCACCCGCATAGTTTCGCTGCTCGCAGTTTATATTGTTTTGCGTACTGCGTAGTTCAAGGATTGTCGCGCAGCCCATTGTCGCCTCGGAGACCCAATTCCCGATGCGTCAACTTTACAATCGTCATTCAGTCTATTCGCATTTCTTCCGTTATTCTTGGTTCGTAAAGTGAACGGCCATATGAAATCAAGGTTCAGGTATGTTTTGATACTCGTGGCGGAAGATTGGATGTGAGACGATGTCGAGAGGTTAGCCATAATGTCAACGCGGTTTTTGCTCGTACGAAAATAAAGTACCGAACAATTCTAAGGAACAGGAATGATAAGCTTAAAACGTCCACGATGGCGCTGCTAGAAAGCGAATAAAAACAATGTCAATCAAAACATCAAACTCACTATACGCTTTCTTTTTTATGTTAGCTCTCAAAATGTAAACAATTAAAAAAAAAAACGGAAATGGGTTTTTGAGTATAGAAAAGAAGTTTCTTGTCCAGCGTTTCCTTAAATCGAAGCATGAATCTTCGCGCTGCTCGGTTCTTAGCATTCTTTCATGCCCAGATGATAGCACCTCAAACAAAGGCCTTTGCCCCTCAAACGTCATCACGAATGTATCCACGCAGCGCCACCTAGCCCGCGTACCAGGCGCTGCCAGCGCGTCTTACAGCGCCTCACAGCGACACTTACAATAGGCAGCTTTCGTAGATCGTTTCCGCTGTCCCGCAACGCTCTCCGCAACCCGCTACGATACCCGGAACCAGGGGCGGCTCCAGAATTTTTTTCTAGGCAGGGGGGGGGGGGGGGGGGGGGGGGCGCTGCATGAATATACTGAATTCGGGGAGTGGGGGGGGGGGGGGGGGTCTTGTTTTCGTTAGTTATGTTTACCTTCATAAATAATCTTTCTGCTGACGAGCAGAAATCTCACCTAAAGTATACTTACGCAATCGTGGAGGGCTTAGCGCTGAATATAGGCATCATCCAATAGAACTTAGATCAGACGTTTTCATTAGGTATCATTTAATCCATATTCTCTCTCTTGTGTACTTAAAATGCCCCTCTTTTGTTTCTTCTGTAATTAATCCCATTGAGTATAATAGGAACCTCATTATTTTTATGACATTTAGTTTGTCGCAGTGAATATCCAGATTATTTTAAAAACATTGCAAATTCTAAACGAATGTGTCATTAAAAAAAAAAATGTTATCTCGGACGTGCGCAAGTTCGTCAGCGGAAAAACCACGAGGAGGGTCGCACTGCATTTTCAAAACTCAAACTTGTTCGCTTCACTCGCCTGGTCCTCTCGACTTCATTTCTATGTAGGAAACCCACGAATCTTGACATGACTTATGCGTGACTGAGGTTTCGTGCTTTCTAAAGCCAGATTCTTTGTCCAGCCACAGCTGCCAAACGTGGATTTCTCATTCGCTTTGGTAGAGAACATTCTACTGGGATATCAAAAAACGGAATCAACTTGGGTGATGTATTCTAGCCAAGAAAATAACCTATACCAGTCAGACTGAAAGCTTACAGTCTTTTTTTCTTTACTTTTTTCGGTGGGAAAGAGTTCACTATGGGCTGCCGCGGCGACTTTGTCTTATACTTGGAAATGTCCAACTAACCTGAAAGATCGTCGTTTCCCTCCGATACGGTGCAAGTTCGTCTCGTCTCACGCACGAAGAAGAAAACTTGTCGCTTTCACTGTTCCTTGTTCCGACGAAGGATGATGGACGTCGCTAGAAGCGCTGGGAAGGCCATCAGGAAGACTGTACGGCTGGGGATGATCCTTCCGCTGCTGCTCGATCCCCAGGTTTTCTGAACCTGAAGAGGGCGGTTTGGAAGGGTCGCCGTCCTGCTTCTTGACGCGCTTGTTGGAAGACGAAAAAAGTCTGCGGTTGATCTCTTTTGCGATTTTGTGTCTCTTTCGGAGTCTTGAAATCGGGCTCAGCTGCACATGTTCGGTTCAGCAGCATAATTGTTGGGGCACTTTTTCGTGTCCGTCATCCTGGTAACATTTGGCACCGAGGCTAAAAGCGTAGCAGAGCGGAATGGCCCTTGAGAATGGCTTGTTATGTTGAGACCGGCAGGGCCAGTTTGGTCCAGGTGATAGTTTATGGCCCCGCCCCTGGGACTGTCTTTGTATCCTTCTGAATACTCTCCAAAGATTCTACTGGGGAATCCCAACAGGCAAATAGACAAACCGGCGTTGTTTCCTACGCCCTCGCTTAGAGTCCCGCTCACCTCCTTTCCCCTTGCTTTTGTCCTTTCGTGTTTTGAGCAGCAGTGCACTCGATGCCGCCGCAGGCCAAGCGGTGCGTTCCGCGAGCACTATGGCCGCCGTGTCGCCTCCGATAGGTCGCGCGGCAATGGCACACATCCAAAAGAGGAAGAACCTTCACGTTTCCTAGAACAGATTACATTCCCCAGGAAGTGAGCAGAAAAATCGAGGGCCCACTTACACCAAGACAATCCAATTGAAGGAAGGAAATTACGCTGGGCGGTAAGATGATACCTACAAGGTTGAACTCGTGGATCTCGCAGCCGCGTTATTGAGTGTGGATCAGCCAAGGCATTAGTAAAATCCTTCCAGACGAACAGCCGAACCGGCATCGTCTACCAAGCGAGGTCTCTCTTACCTTTTTCCACCTTTCTTTCGGCTCAGTCCTGCACATGGGGCCGCCGCGGGGCGGTGTAATCCGCGAGCAACATCAGCGCCGTGCCGCTGCTGAAGATCAAGCGGCTATGGCACGCACCCAGAAGAGAGAGACGCGTCCGGATTTCGGGAATTGTTCACAAAAACCAGGAAGCTTATTCTCGACGAAGTGGTCCTGAAGGGCCCGCTTCCACCGAAAGAAGTCAATCAAAGTAAGAAAAGTACGCTAGACGGGAGTGGTATGTCTCTTGTAAAGCTGTTTCTTCTAAAAATAGTGTCGCGCTTCTCTATTCTTATATTTTATTTGCCTGCTTTGGCTTCCAAGGACGGATGGCTGGCTTGAAAGGACGGATGCTTCTCGTCCATTGCTAGTGCCCGTAATGTGCGACGTTAACTTTCCTTTTAGGAAACCACAACCTTTGCTTTGCGGACTGAACCCCCCCCCCCCCCCCCCGACAGCATTTTTGGGGGGGGCAGGCAGGAATTTAAGGGGGGCGGCTGCCCACCCTTGCCCCCCTGTAGAGCCGCCCCTGCCCGGAACTCTACAGTCAAGGCCGTCGGCGCGCAGGCGCAGTAGCGGCTTCTTCGTTGCGGAGGGCTTAGCGGGGTAGGAAACGTGGTCTACGAAAACTCCCTTATAGCATGCAGCGTAACTGTGGTGCCTTAATCGCGTCTTCGACTGGTGTGTTTAGCGTCGTATCCCACCCATACATCAAAAGTGGTCCCAGAGTGGCAACGAATGACGTCACAGAAGCCGAAGTGTCATGCTGTTGCATGTCACGATACTGGCGGCTGGTCGTAGGAATGCTAAGGAGAAGGCTGCGAGTAGCGCAACCGAACACGAGTGTCGCTGTCGTCATGGCGTCCCAACTTCCGGCTGCCGAAACTTCCGTGGTCCGCCACAATTAAGAGCGACTTGGAGCACCTCAGGCATCTCCTACAAACACCACCGCTGTTGGAACACCGCCAGGATCGCGACCGGCGACAGCATGACACTTGTGTGACGTCACCCGGCGGAAATCGAGTGACCACTTTTTTGGGCGCGCTAAATACACCAGTCGGAGACGCGTTCCAGGCACCATACCATAGCGTAACGCACACCGGCCGTGGTTCTCGTTGAACTTCGGCGTGTTGCCGCTAGAGGCGGGGACGTCGCGCACGAGCTTTGTCTGCTAGGTGGTGTTGCCCCGACCCACCTGTTCGACACAACTCGGCCATAGACATAATCTATATGTACGCCACGGCAACATTCATTTGCACGCTCGACACGGGCGAACGCTTCCTTTGTACATATCTCATATCTTGGCTGACTCAACACGTTGTCTCTTTTCACGCTCTCGGTACACCTCACACGGTGCAGAACGCAGCAGTCCTCTCTCCGTCGACTCGGCATCCGGTCTGCTCTCACTGTCCAAGGGACTGCACTGGAACGACCCGCCCGTGTTGGCCAGGGTGCGCTGCTTTACAGGAGAGGGACCTGCTGCGGAGACCGACGTCAGCGTCTTTGTCTGGGATTTGGACGATCACCCACCGAGGCTTCCCGCCAAGGCCAGCCTTGAGTGTAGGATCACGCTGGACAAGCTAGAAGCTGTGAGTGTTTTTGTAGCATGAGCTACACTGGCCGAGGTTGAGCAGTTTCGCGTGGCTCGCATAATGAGCCGTACTCTGTGCTGCGTATGCGCGAGGAGCAGTGACGTCACACGGCGCACAGCTGGCGCGCCGGAGCCGCCGCCGCCGCGCGCCTCGCCGGTCTGCGCATTCCAGAGGAGCGACGTCATAGCCGCGGCAGACGCTCTGGCGCCGCCGCGTGCCCAGCTGTGCGCCTCCGTAGCGCAGTAGCCAAGTCTGACGCTGCACCGGAGCCGCTTGATAGCGCCTCTCATTTTGTGAGCATAAGCTCACGCTACGTACATCCTGGCATAGCCAAGCTAAGCCACCGCAATTTTTTCCTCCGCGCATGAAGCCTTCTGGAGCGCGGTGATTGCGAACAAATTTACGAGATATATGTGCATAAGGCTCCCAAGCGAACTGGCAAGTAGCCAATCGTGTTTAGTTTAACCAAACAGCTCTGCCAGTGATGAGGTGAAATTAACAGTTCCTTCCAAAATTCTAATATTTTTATGCCGCAGTACCCGTGGTAGTACCCAAGGAGAGAATACAATGCACGATGCAGAACCCTGCACCTGCGTCACTGATATTTGAACATTATGCGTCTTGAACGATTTCTCTAAGCTGCATGTAAGCAGTTCAGAGACGCGCTTAGAAAATTAATTATTGTGGTTTTTGCCTAGACAGTTAGGACGACGACGGACATCGTGCTCTAAAGGCTGGTCCACTCATACAGGGCCGCGCCGAATCGGCGTTAGAAAACGGCGCTGATTCAGCTCTGCCTTGCACGTGACTTATCGCCAATGTGGTTCCACAGTGGTGCACGTTACTTATTGCCCACGTGCTATTCCGCAGTGGGGAGTGGTGATATAGCACCGATGCATTGCTGCTAAACCGACAACTCGGTAAAGCATGGGCGCCGGGTCGGCGTCTTTTTCAGCGCGCGCTGTGCTGTGTGCGTGGACAGGCCTTAATACGTCATCATCCAGTTTCCACAAAAAAAAAAAAAAAAAAAAAAAGATGCAGGCCTTTTTAGCAATGAGGCGTAAGGGGCGTACCATATTGATTTACACGTTTTTTTTACTACAAATACTTGTCACTTGAAGTAGACACATATGTTTACCGTCTCGACAAGCTCTCCGGGAGTCGAATGCCTCTGCACCTCCTGTGTGGCAGCGTCCACATGCCCCGCTGTAACTACTTTTTGGGAGTGGCTCACACCCACGGCTGTACAGCTGCTTCCATTTTATAAATGACCACAAAATAATGTTCCTCAAATGTTTTTTTTTTTAATGCCACGTTAGAGATGATTAACACTGGGAGACAGGTCGTATAAAACCCAAGCACGACCAAACATCCGACTGATACTACAACATGTCAGAATCACAGCCGAACCCCATCATCTGCAGCTCTCTTACTGCATCGTGTGCATTCACGTGAGGACGTGATGGCCGGTGTCTGATCGGGTTCAGCCGTCTTTCTGGCACGTCGTAAGAAAAGTCGTCTGGTCGTATGGCCCGGCCAGGCCTCCAGAGGTTATCATATGATCGGTGCATGAAACAACCCCTGCGAGGACATCATTTAATGGTCATTAATACGCTGAAACCAGTTTTTCAGGTGTGTATGTAAGGCACTCCCCAAAAAATGGTTCCAGTAGAACACACAGAGACTGTCACAATGGTGGTGCAAGAGCATTTGGCTCCAGAGGGAGCCTGTTGAGAAGGTGGACATATGTGCCGACGTTTAAATGACTGATATCTGCAGCAAAACTAATAGTGATTGTAAATCAATATGGTACGCCTCTCGTGTATTGGTATTGCGTGAACTATAGATCCCAAGCGAGCCAAAGTGTTCCCTTCAGATGTAGGGAAAGAAGTGATTAACACTACCCTCATTTTGTAAGCTCAAAAAACTTTCATTGAGTTTGGCCTTTGGTATGTCTTGTGTTCACCTACCATGCCTACTTTGTATAAATAAATTTTAAAAAAAAAGACAAGGGACTCATTTATGCGTTTGAGTATCACAAATATCTAGGACAAGTGGTTGTGCTACTGCTTCTACTTGTCCTTGTCATTTGGATCATTCGCGTTATCTTTCATTTGGTCAAAGCAGACTTAGTGCCCGGAAGGTGACCCCCTAGTGCCACTGTGAAGGTGAGGTCATTGGAGCATGGTACCGAACATTTTTCTCAACTTTTCAGCTAATTAAAAACGTCGAACGACCAGAGTTTAGAGTAAAACGATACTTACTATACTCTCGGGTGCTCCAAGAGTGTACTTCTAGGTCTTCTCCTTTGGACTGTCACGTTTTCAATGACTACCTAACTAGCCCATCGAAGCATGTTGACAATGTCCGCGGACGCTTCTCCTTCGACAGCACACCAAGCTGGACTGCCCGCTGTCAATCCTGGACGGAGACTCGCTGGACGCTAACAAGTTCCGAGTGCGCCTCGAGGGAGACGAACTTGAGCTGTTCAGGGCAAAGACACCACTCGACGAGTACTTCCTCGGGGAACGGAAGGAGACCTTCGTGAATGTCGGTTAGTTCCCGAACCCCTTTTTTCTGTTTGATAAACTACCTGAATATGCGATTGGTGGCGGCTAAGTTTCTTATTATATTCCGCATGCCACCCAGAGATATTGTATTAATCAAATAACGCGAGTTTAGGCACGAGTTTTACTTTCTTGACTCGTCTCACATAACCAGCCCAAGGCAAAATAGATCAGAAGCGGAAGAGAGATGATAGAGGCTAATTCAGTCACTTGAGATAAGTTGTGCACTGCAGATGTGTCACCATTTTTTACACCATCAAAGGGATCTAAAGAAATATCGTACACAGGTTTGGTTCGCCAAGTTTTTTGATGCAATGCACTGCCAACAGTTTGTTTGCAATGCTTATGCACAAGTTACTTAGCAAAGCTACCCTTTCTACTCGGGGATATATGCATTTCCATTTTCCCGGGGGGGGGGGGGGGGGGGGGGGGGGGGAGGCAGGCTGAGTTCTCCCGATGGGGTGGGGGAGGGGGGGTGCTGCGCGCTACCTTCTCGACAGAACTGGAGATTGAAGGTAACGAAAACACGCTGGTATTCCATTTCCCATGTATTGTGCCAATAAAGGCAACGTGGGCGTTATTTTGTTTACATGCCGCTACTAGGAAGCTCGTACCATGTCACGTAAACAGCGTCTCGGTAAGGATCATGGCCCAAGGGGGAGGGGGGGGGGGGTTCTGCCCCCCCTGGATTTCACCAGGGGAAAGGGCACGAGCCCCGATGC
Organism: Ixodes scapularis; assembly: GCF_016920785.2. Taxonomy (NCBI): domain Eukaryota; kingdom Metazoa; phylum Arthropoda; class Arachnida; order Ixodida; family Ixodidae; genus Ixodes; species Ixodes scapularis. Next base: position 23,834,515 of record NW_024609868.1, read on the forward strand.
CCCCCCCCCCCCCCCTTCCCCTTATAGTCTACGCCTATGGATATATGCACCCTTGAAATGTTTACAAATCCAAAGCCAATGCTCCATCTGCAGACCGCTTCGCGCGTGTTCGTCTTCCAAAAGTGAGCCACACTATACGAAAAAAGAAAAAAAAAAACTCCGAAAATGGTGTTTGACGGAGGCACTTCATTGTCGTCATGACCATGTGAACTATTTTCCTTTCCACTTTTCAACGAGAAAAGTTTCCTCTAAAAGGTAAACCTTTCTGATTTTTCACCGGAAAGGGTCACCTTTCCACTGAAAAGGCTTACTCTGGCACCTTTTCTAGTGGTTCTTTAATGTAATTCCGAAAGAGGATTTTCAATTAAAATACGATCGTTGTTGTAGCCGTGAAGGGAAAGGGGAAGGTCAGGAGAGGTGTGGGCCTCCAGAAAGAAGCAAGCGGGTAACACGCGGTGTAGTTGGCACCGCAACTCACAGAGGGCAGCACTAGTCCCGTGGAATCGATTAACAAACAGCATCACCCGAATCAGCCCGAACTTCGAAATTGACTTTGGCGGCACAATTTACAATAAACGGCTTGTATCGACGTTCGGCGTCCCATTAGCCGGCATTGTTGCGATCGTGCTGCTAGGCGCGTACCTTCCGTAGCGTGGGTTTAATATCGCAAATTTTTTTTCTCGATCGGACAAGTAGAAATACCAGCAGTGCGATGGCGTCATGTGCGAGCCATGTATTGAAGGGTGTCTTATCTTTTTTTTTTTTTCATATATACACCGATAAGCCAACACATTATGACCACCTATCGAATACCGTGTTATGACCACCTACCTAATATTTCGGCATGCCTAACACTTGCAAGTGTTGTCTGCTGAAGAGTCCTATATCTTACCAAGTCCAATGAACTGTGTGCTCAGAAACAACTTGTACCTTAACCTGCATTGTATCTAGCTGCCACTTGAGCCACAGAAAGCTTCCTGTTTTGCTTCACCAGGCGGAAAATCCTCCATCGTCCACATTCTCTGATGACGTGTGGACGTGCAACGCCTCGGCGTCTAAGTGGAGAGCAAGTCGTCTGCTTCTAGCGCAGGGGTTGTGGTGACGTCAGAACGACGACGCCGAGCTCTGATTCGTTTTGATTGAACGGATAGTGCGTAGACCTAAATGCCTTGAGGTCTACCCACTATTTTTTTGTTTTCAATCAGCCAATAAGAGCTCGGCGTTCTGACATCATCGCAACCCCTGTGCAAGAAGCAGACGAACTTACTGACGACGGCATCTCGCGAACGTCCGGCCAGCTTTTCAGCTTCCGAGATACTTGTTCCGAACCGTGGGGACATCACAATCTTCCCTACGTTATAGTCGACAAAATCAGCAGCCTTTCCCAATATGTGCACACGTAGTCGACAAAATGACCCCTCTGTATTCCTGGCGGCCGTTAACTATATATGGGCAGGAGATCAAACTATTCACTAGGCGCCATACTTGAGGGCAATCTATAGAGCGCATGCCCGGAACGAGCTCAGATTAATAGGCTGCTAAGAACGGCATTCTTGACGGTGCGGAATGCCCGTTGCAAAAGAACTGTGGAAGCTCGCCGTCAGCACGCGCTCAGCAGTAGCGCACGCAGCTATGAGTGCCGGTGAATACTCCCTATAGACATTTTGCAGCAGCTGTGCATGGGTGCCGCCATAACTGGCTTTCATTTTGTGTTTCGTCTTATTTTGATCACTTTGCTTCATCATTACCACCGCCGGACAGGTTATTGCCATTTTAGATTCGACTGTGTCCTTCTCCCCAACATTGACCTTTCTGGAGGCTCGTCAAGGTCCACTTCAGTGGCTTGGTATCTCGATAAGACAAGTGAAGGTCAGGAATGGCGGCTTTAATCTGTCGCAAGTGTAAAGCGTCCATAAGGGGCGCTTTATCGGTCATTTTGTCCCCTCAGCCCGGTGTTGACTAAAGGCTCGTTCACAAAGACCCGTTTTTTATGTTACGTTACGAAAAGTCACCTGGAAGTCTCTGGTTTGTATCAAGCGTGGCTAACAATTGCTAACAATTCAAGAAGATAGCGTGGCACGCGACATGCGAGACACGAATGTTTGAGTGACGACGAGCTAGGGCGATGAGTTACCTTGCAACCAAGGACACAAGGCTCGTCGTAACGTAACGTAAGGAGTTGAGCTCGGTTCAACTTTTCACACAGCTCCGTTTTCTTGCGTTACCTTTAAGTCACCGAAACATTCGTGTCTCGAATGTCGCGTGCCAGGCTATCTCCTTTAATTAGTAGCCACGCTTAATACGAAGCACAGATTTCCCGATGACTTTTCGTAACGTAACGTAAGAAAACGGGTCTCTGTGAACGAGCCTTTACACAGCATAACAGAGAAATTGAACCTCGCCTAGCACGGCCTGGGCGTAAGCGCTTTGTTCTGTCCAGTGCCTTGGTCGCACGAGGATCTGCCTTCGAATCGTCATCTTTGATTTCTCTGCTCAAAACGAACCACTAAAATTTGGTTTGTTGTCCCCATATCTGAAGCGTATTGCTAGAGGCGTGACTGTTCGATGTCCTCCCTCAGTACTAGAGCTACAGTGTGCTAGAAATGGGGGGTAGTGTTAGGACCTGCTTGGCTCCCGTGAGGCGCATCGAATCCATCTTTACAGATCACGCGTGGTGCGCCCGTGCGCTGCGATACGCGGAGAATGCGAAATATTGGTGTCACTTTGGTAGTGTTTACACAAGCTAAAAGCTGCAGCATTACTTGGCGCGGCTTACATAATTTTTTGTCCAGACTTCTCTTGCGGCTTTGTCCTTTGGAGTGACAAAGATTGACGCTTTCCGCTCACCTTTCACACGAGAGTAGCCTGTTCTGCAGCCTGGCCCTCAGCAGCACTTCCACCGCTGCCGGCATTTCAACGCTAAATTTAAACGTGTACAATCCGCAGTGTACGCTAAATTGTAGGCGCCTCAAAAATCTCACAAGGGAAGAACATGCCCGCACAACAATACAATGTACCTTCTCGCTTTGTGATCTGTGGCAGTGAGTCGAGCTATATTGACATAATATTAAAACAGCGCACATGACTCAAGTCGCAATTATCGCCATGTGGCGATAATTTGAGGGTCGGGACTTGTCACGGCTTGCGTTTTTCTAAGCTGTCGGTTAGCATAGTTCGTCAGAGACGTAGCTTGTAAAAGATAGTTGTTTGTTTTATGCAGCGCTGTACCCTCGCAAGTCGGGCCTCTCATTCCCTGGACAGGAGTACACGTTCAAAGTCATCGTTGAAGACGTCGACCTTGTGCGTGCCGACCTGAGCAACAAGGTATATGTGTTCTCTTTCCCATGCGCATTTTGCCATCTTGCTTCGGGTCGTTGGTCGCAAACACAGGCCAGCTAGAAGGAGACGATCTGCCCTTCTATAGTCACTGTATAAGATGAAATCGGGAGGGCGTCTTCCTTACATGAACGAATAAATGTTTAATATAGAAAGTTGCACAGACCCCCTTTGACCTCAGTCGTCTGGGTTGGGAGATGGTGGGATGGGGTAGGGCAGGGAGGGCTAGATGAAGGGGGCGAGACCTTCCGATTTCATGAAGTCTGGTCGAAGATTTCCTTGAGGTGCTCCGCTTCCCCAGTTGGCGTCACATTGGTCGTCTGGCGGATGTCTCAGTCTTTGTGTTTGTTATATCTTCTTCTACTTGCCGCAAGGGTCACGGCCGTGAGGTTGCGGAATTTGTGCATACAGACCCTGCCCCACCGGCGCAACGGTACAGCGAGAAGAACAACTATTCCGATTAAAAATGCAGTGCTGAAAGGGTGTGAAACGTCCAACACTGTGAAATATGTATTTAGATGACCTAATCCGCCTGATAATTTTTTTTTTTTCACAAGTTATTGCGCTGTAATTTGAGGTCCACCAAACAAGTTAGCGCATAATTTTAGAATTAATTCATTATCAAGCAAGCGACAACTTTTAAGAATGATTCCTGCTTCTTCTCATGTTGCTCCGATTTAAGCTTCGTCACCTTTGACTACTCGCTAAGCCAGAAGAATCTCTAAAAATGCCCTGCCAGGTCCCTTCAACAAAGAAGAAACGACAGAACAGGGGGAAGAGAACTTAATTCGAATAATTGTCCCGGTTGGCTACTCTGTTGGCATGCCGGCCTGGGGGAGAGGAGAGTACCAGTCTGATGTCACTGAATTTAGTTTCAACTATTGTCGGTGACGGCAGGTTAAACCTCATAGAGTATTTTGGTTAGGAGTGTAGGACAAGCTACAAACGCAAAGCCCTTTACTCTTTCCACTAGCAAACACGGAAGAGGAGGCGAGGAGGGAAAAAATTTGGGGGTTTTACGTGCCAAACCTACGACGGGCATCTGGCACGCCCCAGCGGAGGACTGAGGATTAATTTGGACCACCTGGGGATCTTTTGACGTGCAACCGAAAGCTCGGTTACACGGCGCCTTTTCCGCAATAAGCCTCCGTCAGATTGCGGGCACCTCGGTCGGGATTCGAACCCGCCATCTGGGGATCCGTAGGCCGGCGCTCTCGCCTCGGAGCCACCGAGGCGGCTGAGGCGAGGAGCGACTCTCCTCCTCTCCAGTGTTCACTCTGTTAGAGTGAAAAGAGAGGAGGGCCTTGCAGAAGGAGCTCGTTCTGCCCACTTAACCTGCACCATGTAGACGATTGCGTGCAGGGCACCTGGCGGCCGCCATGTCTTTGCTCGTGCGGGCATATACGTGCAATTGCAAGCTTGCCAAAGCTACGTTGACGCGCAGGCTGCAAGTACTCGCAGGCTGTAAGACGAATTATCGTTCACAAATTTCTTTATTTTTTGCGCTATCTCTCTGCTTTCTAAGCCACATGCTTTGGCGTTGCGTGAACTTAATACTCATAATGTACTTCTCTGGATGTTTTAGCACTGTCGTCACATTCGTGCTGGATGTAAGTTATATAAAAAAGACTGCCCTTCTGCCAATTTGCTGTTCCTTTCCAACCTTCTGCAGACAACTATGTTGGTGCACAAAACATTTGAAAATTAAGCAAATAGAATCCAAAGAAACAAGAGTGTTTTGATACCATACCTACGTCAAACCATAAGTTGTTTAAATTTAAAAACTTGTTTCTAGATTGTTTGGCGCTGAAGACTAAGAGTCTTCACATGAGAACACCAATACCAATCTCTCTGTCGTCTCCTCTCATAAATTCGATTTATATGTTTGTCTTGTGGGGAATTTCGCTGGTCGTTTTGGCGCTCTCAGCCACCTAACCAACACTTCGATCTTTGAGAAAGTATTGTATTCCACTACTAGATTGGGGACGCACTGGTTCCACCAAGATTATATGCTCCATTGCGGATTTCGGACATTGCTCTACAACGACCAGAGGAATCTCTATTGTAGTAGAAATATGCGTCAATGCTCGAGGCACGTACCCCAGGCGGCCTTTGAAAACAAATGGTGGCGTAGCATTTAAATAAGCAGCTCTTAGAAGCAGATGGCGGCGTAGCACTCGCTCGGGGCAAATGTCTTACACGTTCACACAACAATCGTTGTCGGTACTTCTAAGAAAACTCGGAGTGCGAATTTTATGAAATGCTTCTAGCTCGAGCCCGACTCCTTTTGTGTAGCGTCTTTACTATGGTTTTGTACGCTCACGGCTCAAGCGACGCGAAATCATTATTGAACGATAATTCACTCGAAGAAGTTGGAAGGGAAACAGGAAAACTCAAAGACGTATCCTGCACAGCTGGATATAGCACCTCAAAATAGCGTTTTCTTTTAGCAGTTTAGAATTGCTGCCAGCTGCTCTGCTTTGCGCTGCTTTATTTGACTATTTATATTCAGAAGTTGTTTCAGTCGTTAGCGCATTTAATACATGCTTTACTCACCTTCTTGAATTTGTGAACTCGCTCTTGTTGGTCCGCAATGTTTGTATCTATATTGTCTTTTTTTGCATTTGAATATTTTCTGCATAATCGACGGGTGTATCTCTCTTTCCCCACAATCTGTAAATGTCAAGGAATGAGCTATGACGGGACAAATCAGTTCGTAATTTATTTCCGGAGAAAGAGAATTCTGTTGAAGAGAAAACAGTTGGGTGTTATTGCTGCGCGTGGCCAAGTGTCAATACCTTGGGTTCCAGGTCATATTCACAGTGATCATCGCCAATAGCAGCGTCCAGAGGGTGCCTCTGCAACTCCAGGAAATCTACAATATATCCATGTCCCGAAGTGCCGCTGCTCTAGCCAGGGTAAGTGTTTAACATCCGACCCGCCTTCGTAACGAATGCTTTGCTTATCACGTTGTATCCAAAAGCCCGAAAAAAACATTCTTTTTACAAAGTCAGTGTTAAATTAATACCGAGTCAGGAGTGACAAACCACTGACTTTCTAGCGGATCGTCAGCCCTGACTCGTTAATTACAAACTAGGTGAAAAAGAAAACTCAGTTTTGAGAGAATGAACAAAGGGAGAATACTTTCGATGGCGGCTTCTCAAGTTTCTTACATCGATCGTTAGAGTCCATTATGGTCCGTCTGATATCTCATTCGAGAAAATTAGTTTTAATTAGGTTGTCAAAAATAATGTCGAAGCTCCATATTCGGTCTTTGAACTGTAAGCGTTTTTGATTTGAGGAGAGAGCAATTACATAATTTTGGGCTGGGCAGCCTGCATGGTGTATCATAAAATATCATCTAGCTTTAAAAAGATTTCTAGTTCTTATGCGAGAGGAGGAACTACAGCGCAGATACCAGAGACCGTGGAAGTAATTTAAGTTCTATCGGAACGGAATGGTACTCCACTTTGAGGGCGACTTTTTGTTGTCTTTCAGAAGAAATAAAGGGTGCGCGTTAATACATATTGCTTAACGAACCATGGGATGTTTTTTTAGCTCACAAAAGAACCTCGTATCATTTATAAATAATAATGACCATACACTTTTGCCATTCGCAAAATTCGTGACACCTCGTCATAATAAACAATTTAGCAAAAAAAAAAACCTCGTACAATCCTTATGTACAGTGGGGGCAAAAGTCCCCAGGACGCGCGAGCTGCGACTGAAACGCATTGCTCTGCCATCTGCCGGCGGGTCGCCTGGTTTCGAGATCACACAAATGCGCATGCGCGTCCTACACTGCCTGCGAACATGTGTGTTTTCCCGCTCTTCTGCACGGGGCGCCCAACTATGAATCGGGCGGGTGGTACCACCTCGGAGATAGCGCTTACTGACATGGCAGCTATAAAGCAAGGAGTACACGGCAGCTCAACTGAGCGATAAGCGGATGCGCTGACACGGCGAAATGCGGCGCAATGCCGCAGGCAATATCTCCAGTTTCGGAATGTGTAGCAGAAGCTCGTCAGCCGCAAGCGCTATCACCGAGGCGGTACTACGCGCCCGATTCCGAGTTAGGCGCCGCGCAGCAGAAAAGCGGAAAAACACACATGCTTGCAGTCACAGTAGGACGTGCATGCGCTTTTGTGTGATCTCAAAACCAGGTGACCCGCCAGCAGATGGCAGAGCAATGCATTTCAGTGGCAGTTCGCGCGTCGCGGGGACTTTTGTCCCCGACTGTACCTGTAGATTGTCCGCTCCAGGTAAAACGATTTAAACTTTTCCAACATTTACAGCTCGCTGACTATTTAGTCGGGACAATACGAAGGCTACACAGACGCGTTTGACGTCTCCGGTCCTATTTTAGGTGTGGCCTCCCCTGGCGAATCGCAGCTGGGGACACTCTTTCCGGCTGCTCACTCCAGGCGCGGACAAAGACAACGGTTCTAGAACAGCCGCTGACTCGGCCGCGGATTCTTGGCTGGCCGTAACTCCACGCACGGGCATCTTGTACGTGGGAGACGCGCGGAGGCTGCGCCACCAAGGAGCGACCCCGCACTACAACGTCGTCCTCGAAGCGACCTGGAACGACAGCGGCCGAATACACAGTCAGAAGTGCGCCATCCACGTGTATCTGACAGACCACGAAGGTAATTCCCTTGCTTTTGGCGTGGAAGCGTAATTTGTGTGGCGGTGAGTGTACAAAGTGCCCCCCTCCCCTCCCTCTGAAGCCCCCCAAAATTACCAAGTTATTTTTATGCGTTAGCATTATAACGCTTGTTTTGACGAACACCCGGGGGTGTCTGTCAGTTTGTCAGCACCGGGGAGAGAGAGGAAGAGAGTGACGCGAGCGACGCTCCCATTGGTACGAAGGGCTGGCGTCAGGACGCGTCACCCTTTCCCTCTTTCCCCGGTTCTGACAAACCAACATACACCGTCGGGTTTTCGTTAAAACGAGCGTTTTCGTTTTCGTCAATAGAGCTTCGCACAGCTGGCGCGGAGCCAGAAAGGGCGACGCGCCGCGGAGTCAATGAGGGGGAGGCGCTGCGGCGCGGTGAAATGCGGGCCTGCTTCAGTTGCCGCTCTGGCGTTGCCGGATGTTCTTCGCTCTGGGTTTCCGTAGTCACGGTGCGTGGGCTGAGATGTATGTGTGTGGTCAAAACGATGGATGCGGTTCCCTCCACGAGTGATATAGATGCGGTTCCTTTCACTAGTGATACGGTTGTGGTTCTTTTTCACGAGTGAAATGGATGACCGTATCCAAGGTCGTCGACGTGCTCAGGCAAGCAGAGCAGAGAAAAGGGGTGAGAAAAGTATAGGAAGATCCATTGTTTTTTTTTTTTTTTAGGGAATGGGTTTGCATGACCCCTGGCAGACGCTACACAAGTCCCCCTTTGGGAAACGCAAACACTGACCCTGTAACGAGACCAAATTAGGCAGCAAAGAACAGAGGAGGCGAAAGAGAAAGCCAGGAGAGAAAAGTGAAGGGGTCAGCGCTGGCGTTTACCGCAAAAACGAAGTGCTTACCGCCGATCGCTCATTCTTCGTCCAAATGTAGCCTAGCGGTCCGAACCACATACAAACTTTCAGAACTAACCGCCATCTTATTGAACAGTTGTAAATGATTTTCTAAACATTTCAATTGGAAAATGGCGGCCGATGGAGCTCTCAATTACATGGAGCGGAATGGCGTCAGTTACCGAAAACGGGCATAAATAAGCCTCATGTTACAATTAAAACTAGAAAAAAAGTAATATATTTTACATGGGATAACGCTTGCTTCTGAAACGTTTTCATCTGGTTCGAACCGCTAGCGCTAGATTTAGGCAAAAAATGAGTGTTCGGTGATGCGAAGTTTATTTTTTGCGTTAAAAATACACACTGTAATTTGTATTTTTTTTTTTGGGGGGGGGGGGGGGGGGAGGGGGTGTTGTGCATCTTATAATGAACTGCTCGAGTTTCTCGTGGAGACAATAGCCAACTGTTTTTTTTCTACTTGTAATTTTAATGCGTGTTCATTTCGCTTCCAGATGCTGTTCCTCTGGAAGAATGTGGTAAGTCTGGACAAAATATTTGTTTATCATAACAGGTCAGGCTCGAATATAGGTGAGGAAAACTAACGGAAAATAGCACAAAAATTGTAAAACATACAAATAGTTCCACGTCATTCTTTTTTTCTTTTTAACGCGCCACGCGTAGGGTTTTGTTGCACGGAAGTAGTAGGCACGCTTTTAACTCAACCATATTTGTGATTTACACGTAGTCTTCAAATTCAACATCTGTCATTTCTGGACGATAAGTAGACATCAGGATTCTTCTAAACGATATAACGAGATGGATGAGGTAGTACAGGTATAAAGAAGATATAGAACAGAAAAACCAGGCAAGAAACGAATCGTAAACCTAGCACCCCTTTCGTTTTATTTGATATTTATTTACCGTTATTATACAAACTACCAGGTTTGTAAAAGTTACTTCAAAAATGTATTTAAAATACAGTTACCATACGAAAAGGTACCTAGGTACGTACCTAGGTGCTCACTTAAAATTATACCTAGGTACAGGTACAGTTACTTCAAGGATACTTTATTTATTTTCCCAAATTTTGTCAGAATATATTGGAAGTAAAGCTTTTTATACTAAGGATAAGCACAAAAACGAATTCAATAAATGTGCTTTATTGGTGTCGACCCGAGAAATAAGGAAGACCGCATTCACATAAACATTTCAAAAGACGTTATCTTTTTCAGTTTCGGGTTTGAGATGAAAGAAGCAGGTCGCTATTTTCCCTAAACGTAGTTCCGAAGCGATTCGATAAATTAGTGTCGTTAGAACGGCATCGCTATTCCACCGTTCGCTGAAATGAACACCGCCTTTCGCTAAAGTGTCCTTCGATGAAACATCATGGGAGTAATAAAACATAATCTACATAATAAAACAGCACTGAAATAAACAAACTACACGGCAATCCTGACCACTATACCATTCTTGAACTTTTTAAAAGGTATAAAAAAGTCCACGTGAAGGTTAAAAAACTTATTGTACACGAGCATCATCCATGTCAGTGGAGGACCGGACTCTAGATAAGATGGGTGAAAAATGGAGTAGACGTATTTTGTCGCTCGGGGGCATGAATTGAGATTCTACTCGATAACATTGTAGAATAAAAAAAAAAAAACTTCTATAAAAACACCATGTCGCCTAGTCGAAAGAGGCGAAAGTCCAATTTGGCGATCGTAGACGATTCTCACAATTCTTCTCTGTATGCACTCCAACCTGAGCGCCTGACACCCAAAGAGTTCCATACCGTAGAACAAGAGTCCAACCGTGATAGAACCAAAGCCCGAAAAAGGTTCAGTATACAGGTGTAATTCCGGAAGTCACGGTTATTGCGTGCAATTATGCCCAGGATGCGCAAGGAAACATTAATAACCTTTGAAACATGATAGTTAAAGTTCAGGCGTGAATCGACCAAAATACCAAGGTCACGCGCAACAGAAGCTCTTGAAATTTCAGAGCCGTCTAATGTGTAAGGATTAGAGCACTGCACGGGCTCGGGCCGGGTAGCACGTATTTTCTCGGGCCCGGGCCGGGCTCGGGCTTGAACAAAAAAGTTCTCGGGCCGCGCCGGCCCGGGTCGGCCCGGGCCGTGCCTGGGCAATCTTGTGCCGTAAATCATAAATTGTTGTTGATAGCAAGAAGTTTGCTCATTAATCTTTTAGGTTCATTAAATACAAAAAAAAAGCGAAGTGCAAATTCACTACAGCGTCGTTAAAAATAATAACTAAAAGACGTCTTCAAGCTAGAAAGCCTTCAAGCTTTTTCCGTGTGAGCGAGGGTTCAGTGTTATAAATTGTAAACAAAATAAAGTCCCAGTCATACGCTTGTCAACCTGTCTGATTCATCGCTCTCAAAAATATCTAGTTCACTATTAGGGAGGTTTAGAAAAACGTACGCAAGCGCTTTGGGTACCGTAAAAATAGCGTTGCGATGTAAAACCTATGGCGGTGCTAATTTTAGCTTGCCCAAAGTGTTTGAGTACGTTATTCTAAAACTCCCTTATTGCACAAAGCACGACATTATATATTAGCGCGAACAAGCGATCGTCGTGTTTTTATGTTTATCTCATAGAATCAAAACGCTGTTTTCAAAACTATTAGTGTCTTTAGAAGTGTTCATCTGGGCCACAGACCTAAGCGGTATACTTTGGTGCCTACTAACACCATTTCGAAGTGAAATTCGAAAAAAAGAGCCAACGTCGTGTTCGCGGTATCAGTGTCGCGCAGTGTACATAGTCCGTTCCGCGCTTGCACGTTTTGGGAACCATCTTGAAAAAAAAAAAAAAACGTTTTAAGGGGTTAAGTAGGAATATATTAAACAAGCTTGCCTGAAAGGGTTGTATATTTTAAGAACGCGTTGACATGTAGAGCTACTTCAGAACATATTCTTAAACAAAAAAGGTGCGCAGACCAGGCTTAGAACGATGGAGACTTTTTGCGAAGAGGTTGCGATGTGCAGGGCCTTATAAAAGTAGGTTGAAACGGGACGCGTTGAAACGCAAAGGGTGTTTCGGAAACTGGTTCAAATAAGAAGGACGTTTAGGGAATGGGTCGAAACAGGACAAATTCAAACGAGAAGGGCGTTTAGGGAACTGGTCGAAACGGGACGGGTTCATATGGGAAGGGCGTATAAAGAATGGGTCGAAACAGGACGAGGTTCAAATGGGGAGCTCGTTTCGGGAACGGGTCGAAACGGGACGGGTTCAAACGGGAATGGGTTGTTTCGGGCTACAGCCATCGGGCCGGGTCGGGCGGGGCCTAGAAATTAAAAATTCTGTCGGGCTCGGGCCGGGCCCGGGCCGTGTCTCTTCCGGGCCGGGTCGGGCCGGGCCTAGAAATTTAAAATTCTGTCGGGCTCGGGCCGGGCCCGGGTCGTGTCTCTACCGGGCCGGGTCGGGCCGGGCCTAGAAATTCCGGCCCGTGCAGTGCTCTAGTAAGGATGAACAACAGCATTTAACTTAGGGGGAAAAGAAACAAGCTTAGTTTTGGTGGGGTATAAAACCAGCGACTTCGCAGAGCACCACAAATGAATTGCATCAATATCTTTTTGTAACAATTCACGGTCCACAGTCACGTGGATACTACGATAAATTTTCACGTCATCAGCATACTGAAGCGTCATTCAGGAGACCATATTTGAGCGTTCACCATGATAACTAGCAAACCAGTCGCAGAAACCCGAAAAAAGACCCATACGTAACAGCTTCGACAGAAATAAATTGTGATCTACGAGGTCAATCACCTTCGAACAGTCAAAATAAATAACATTAACTTCACCGCGGGACCGAACTATAGGTTTCGCGAACTCCAAAAAGGTTAAAAGATTTGTTTCAACAGATCGTCCACGACAAAAACCGTGCTGATTTGGACTGAGCGTCTGCTTTAAATGAAACTCACACGCTTAAAAATGTATTTTTCAAGAACCTTTGAAAATGTAGAAAGCAACGCAATTGGTCTGTAGTTATCGATACACGTGGAGCTTCCAGATTTGTGTAGTCGCACAACCAAAGCAGTTTTCCAGGCTGAAAGAAATTCACTTGTTATTAAGGACATGCTAAAAACGTGATGGAGTACAGGAGCCAAGATATCAGAGCACCCTTTAACAATAAAGGCCAGCATTCTCTCTTCCCCAAAGGACGCTTTGGGGGCAAGTTCTTTTATGGCCGAGTCCATGTCATCAATTTTGAATACAAGAATTGACATCAAAAGGGGATTTTCAGAACACAGGATTGCGTTGTTGGACTGGGGACATTAAGGTTTCCTATTGATGAGAAGTGTTTTGCAAAGAGATTGCACACACTGAATGAGTCAGAAACCTGACCTGTCTGAGTCTTCAGAGTTATAGCATCAGCTCTACTGGATGACTAAAACGTCGTTCGATCAAGTCAGTGTCTCCCAGGTCGTACCCAACTCAACGGTAATCACGGCACATGGTAGTGTGTTAATTCTTCAAGATGTATAGTTTCTTCCATTTCGACGAAGTGAATAGAAAAGTATCTGTAAAAAGTAACTTCACTGAGTTACAAGTTACTGGAAAATGTACCTAAGATACAGATACAGATACCGAGGAATGAAAGTGCCTAAGTCTGTACCTTAGGTAGACAAAAGTACTTCGATACCGATTTTCAGTTACTTGTACCTAGGTACTTTACAACCCTGCAAACTACCTATATTGATTTAAATATGCGCAGAATGCAAGGTGCCCGCACTTTTAAGGCGGAACATGCGAAGCCTGATATATTATGTAGGACCGGCATCCTATCGCCAGCCCAAGAACTGTTCAATGGTCATATCACTCGATGGAGCAACCCTTAGCATGCAAACAGAGGTCGATCGCTGAAGGTTTAGATCGCGGCTGGACCACAGGTGCTGCAGCAATTTAGCTGGACGGACAATTTCACTCACATGAAGGTGCATGGGTACAGCCACCTTCAATTTAAGAAACACGGAGCTTGGTCACTCTCGAGCATCTTACACTCGCGGACAACTTTCTGTGATGTTTCAGAACTGAACAGTGCGCGCGTGAACAGCTTTATGGATGCTCAAGGAGTCAAAATACGCAAACGCAGGTGTGCTCATAGCTTTGGCTTTATATCCGCAGAAAAATGAACACAAGTGGTGTGTCCCTCCACAGTTACCGCTTTACTGCAGCAATGACCCATAAGAAGATCGAAGAATAAACCACGAAGCCAGAAACAAGACCATAATAAACCAAGTCACGCTTTTTTAAGCGCTCAGTGACACTAAACTGAATAAATTACCAGTGCTTGGATGGCTCGGAAGTATATTTCGTGTTTATATTGAATGAGCCACCCAATAAGTTACGAATTTGGCAGTACTTATATGCACAGTGGTGCCATCAGATGGTGAAAAGAAAGGTCCGAGGACACCTAAGCACAGCTCATGAGTTGTGAATGCGGAAGCATTCCGGCCGCCTTCGACGTATTGGTTCCGCCTCGCGTTGTCGAAGGGCCTCGTCTTTTTGCCGCCTGAGGCGCTTTGAATCGCAACTTGCTTGAGCGTCACGCTTTCGAAAGGCGCTGTTCTGTCTCCTGGCGCGTTGCGCCGCTGCTCGTTCCGCCCGCCGTGTATTCGAAGATTTGACAATGATGGTAGATTTCGCTGCCTGCCTTCTTGCTCGTTGTGCTGCGTTCGTAATCGTAATCGTGATCGTTTTTGGCTCAGGAGAGCCACAGTACCGCGGAAAGGAGACAGCCCGTACCATGGAGGCCCGCGGTGCCATGTCTAGTGATGATGTTTATGAGAGGATCATGATATGTACAAGGGAAGGACGACGACGCATAGATGATAGAGAGGCGCCGACGATGCTGAAATGGAGCCCGCGGGCGAGGGTGCGGGCCGATGTTGAGGGCGATCAGGGCCCAGTGCCCTTCAGTGGGCTGCTCGCAGGGCCGGTTCTACGTCCAGCTGGCAGAAGCGTCTTGGCAAGCTCTCAAGGGCGGTGTTCGTAGGCTTCACCGTGCGCTGGGGTTGGGAAAGCCCCGGCGGCCCGGTGGTGATGAAGACGACATTCCTGATGAGGACGACCTGCTCTTCTGAACCGCCGCGCGAGTCTTGAAGGTTCGGTGGCGGATCAGGCAAGCAGGCCAACGAGCCGAGGCGACCCTCGGCGGGCCATTCGATGCACGTTCTCAATGGCAAAGCCCTGGCGGTTGACGACGCGGCCGCTCGCTTCAGTGAAGGCAGCGACTCCAGGGGGCGGGCCACTGTGGGCAGACCCCCGATGCCACACCCGACGCATTCATGTCCAAGGCCCAAAAGTAGTGCCGCGGCCACCCGATACAACCGCAGACAACTAAGGGAGCGTTTTTCCGCTCCATTAGTTTGTCTGTGGTGTACTTGCGTGGACGGGCAGGTTTCGCTAGTGCTGAGGTTGCGGCCTTCGATGATGCAGTTGATGCACTTCAAAAGCTGATAACGCCGGTTCGCTCCATGGGACAGTTAATGCTTTCGCATTAAAAGTTTGTTTTGTTCTGTTTTCATTTTGAGTGACCCAGCAACGGCTTAACACCTCCTTAGTGGTCCACTAGTTCGCCCGACAGGCATAATTGCTGCGTTGTTCCCGGTCCGGCCAGAGTTTCAGCCTTCAACGAGTGACCTCCTCTGCTCGGGCTATTTCAATGAGCGCCATGTGATGGAACAGTCGTACGGCTGCCGCTAGAATAACACTGCATTTAGACAAGATGCCGCTCGCGCGGTCCGTATACGTTTAGGAAGCACTGCACCTGAATAGAGCATCAACGATCTGACATTCGACTCTACGTCATTTTCAGAGGGCCGCTTGTGCGTCCAGCAGCTGAGCAAGAGCCAGTGTCTGTCCTCTTGCGGTCCTGGGGCCCCCGATGGCCGCTGCCGTTGGCGGGAGGGACCCGAGGGGCGCTACCTGTCGTCTGGCTACAGCACTTGCACAGGAGACCGGGCCACATGCCCAGACGGCACGTGCGACGAACTCGAGACACTGCGGCCGGAGCTCTGCCCACAGGACTGCACACGTGAGGATCCCCCTGCGATCACTACGCAGTGTATACTGGTGGACACCAGGGGCCCCATGTTGCACGGTTTGGGCTCCCACGGCAACTACCGGGAAGGAAGTGACGTCAACAACGCAGCAAATGTAGATTGGATGTTGATTGATGAGAGATCAGTCAACATTCAATCTGCATTTGCTGCGTTGTTGACGTCACTTCCTTCTCCGTAGTCGCCGTGGGAGTCCAAAACGTGCAACATAGGGCCCCAGGAGAGAGGAGGACACGAGAGCGCACCGGGACCTTAACACACCGAGCTCTGGCTGCGATGATTAGTGGGTAAACGCTAAGCTTGCTGCCTTGTCTCCATTCAGTGTTCGAACGCGTTCTCACGCGAACATGTAACTCTGGACGCCATCGTTCGGCATTCGAACGGGGTGGAACAGTGAGCGGAGTCAAAAGCAGCTTTGCATCTAGCCACTAATCCTTCCAACTAGAGTGCCTACATTTGCGCTTCGCTTGGGGTGATGACATCGCGCCATTTTTTTTCCGAACGCCTATTTTTCTTGTTTTGCTCTGGAGCTCGTGAAAGAGCGTCTTCCTGCACGCGCTCTTGGCGTTGACTGTACTACGGTGGCATTTTGTTTTCTGCAATATCCTCGTATTTTTCCTGTGAGCGCGTGCTCTTGGCATCGGGTACTACAAAGGATGTCATCCTTCTAAACACTTAAAGCCCCTTGATAAAAGCGTTTTTTACAAGTACCGCCAACCATTGTTGTGGAAGCGCGCGAGACACGTGCCATGAGCGGGTGCTCCGCCGCCATTCGCTTCCAAGGACCGCTCATTTCAGTGCTGTGCCGCCATTTCCTTCCAAGGGCCGCTCGAGACATGGGCCTCGTGCAGTCGCGCATTTGACGCTACTTGCAAGACAAACGCTAACACATCGAGGGGCTTTATAAACACTAAGCATCGCGTCCCGCCTGGTGCCCCAAGAGTGCAAGCAGGTGCAGCTTGCGCGTCCACATAACTTTGGTGAGCTTGAAATTGCTCGGGCTTGTCCGTACCAGCAAAGTCATGGCGGCGGTCAGTGACCTTGCTTGCAATAGTCTATAAGGAGTATTCACTAGGCGCCATATTTGTGGGTGCTGTCTACAGCGCACGCTCAGAACGAGCCCACATTAATAGGCTGCTAAGACCGACGACACGGCACGAGCCCTCCCAAGCACGGCCGTCTGCTTTCTGTGAACTAAAGTTATGGCGGCGTCACGCGTGCACCGAACGCTTAGTGAGATCGGTGTATTCCAAAGCAGAGCTCTACGCTCTGACGTCCCCGCACGCTCTCGGCTCATCCTCTCCCTCAGTTTCTGCCCGTATAGGAGAGCGCGTTTCCAGCTTTGATTGGCACCTAAGCCAACACCACCTAGAATAAGCAAAGCCTCCGGATCGCCTCCTCTCTCTTCATGAAACGTCATCAGAGACGGATCGCGCTAACTCGGCTATTGGACCCAAGTCCGACCTTCGACGCGCTGATTGAACACGAGCCCCGGCCGAACACTGACGCAGCAGTCGTGCCTAATCTCAGGCCTCGATCGATCTGAGTGCGATGACGGTAAGGAGGCCTTCTGCTTATCCAGGTAATGTTGCCTAAGCACGCGCTTCCGCACCTTTGATTGCATAGACACAAAAAGTTGTCCTCGAGTAAAGCATAATAGTGATAACTCGGAACGCGAATATTTAGCAAAAAGGAGGACTTTACGCAAATACATAATCACTAATTTATAACTACAGTTTATTCAATATTTCGCTTCATTGACATTGTGGTTTTAAATATCTTAGTTACTTTTAGTTTTACTTTTGTGTGGACTTATTGTTATTAGTTTCATTTTTTTTACGATTGGGTTGATAGCGACTGCTGTTTTTCTTGTATGATTTACAACTCTTGCCAAGTGCGACACCACGCTCGCATTGTTTTGCACCATTTTTGTTTACATACGTAGTAAACTAGCATCGTTCTTGAACTGACCAAGGAAGTTACTCGTTTTCTAGCCGTCGTTCTGACACCCTCTAACGACGATGTGAAGCACTCAGCAGCTGTTCCTGCTGTTGAGTGCTTCGATGTGGTATAACATAGTCCCTGACTCGAAATTTTCTACTCGAAATCTCGAAGTCAACAGGAGTTTCAAACTTGTAGCTTGGCATAAATGCTGAAGTAAGTACATTGGATCCACGATGCACTCAACGCAAGGTTTTGTATATTGAGTTTTGTACATTCGTAGCCTGTCTTGACATTTGTAGAGCACGTGGTGGGCGAGGCACTGCTTCGTCAGCCTGGCCGGGGCATCAAGGCTGCGCAGGGCATCTGCTCGTGCGCCTCGGCCGACAGCTGCACCTGCACCAAACTGGTGTCGAGGCCGGAGTCGAGAGACAGCGTCGTCGGCGGGCACGAAGAGCCCAAGAATCCGGGGACGCTCCACTCGGCGGGCCCGGACACCGCCGAGGCCGCAGGTACCATACGTAAAGCTTCTCAAACCGTTCGTGAAAGAAAGCCAAGGACACCATATTTCTGTCCAGCTCAACGTTACTGTCCAGACGTTTGCTTTGTAGAAAGCATAAACGCACGAGAATTTAAGAAAGGAGAAATCGAGAAGGAAAAAAGTGAAAGCCGCTTACAACTCCCTGTAACGCCGAATTAGAGCGCAGCTCTTGAGGAGGAAGGAAGGGCACTGGGGGGGGGGGGGGGTTAAACTAACCAGGGGGGTCACGTGACCTTGGGAGGTCACGTGACCCCAATGCCGATGATGTCATCACTGACGTCACTGATGACGTCATCAGTGACGATGACGATGCGGGTACCGATGACGTCATTAGTGACGTCACTGATGACTTCACCAGTGATGATGACGATGACGATGCGAATGTCGGTGACGTCATCAGTGACGTCGCTGATGACGTCATCAGTGATGATGACGATGACGATGCGGATGCCGGTGACGACATCAGTGACGTCACTGATGACGTCATCACTGATGACGCCATCAGTGATGATGACGATGTGGATGTCGGTAACGTCATCAGTGATGGTGACGATGCGGATGCCGGTGACGTCATCAGTGATGATGACGATGACGATGTGGATGCCGATGACGTCATCAGTGATGATGACGATGACGATGTGGATGCCGGTGACGTCATCAGTGATGATGACGATGACTATGTGGATGCCGGTGACGTCATCAGTGATGATGACGATGACGATGTGGATGCCGGTGACGACATCAGTGACGACACTGATGACGTCATCAGTGATGATGACGATGCGGATGCCGGTGACGTCATCAGTGATGACGATGACGATGTGGATGCCGGTGACGTCATCAGTGATGATGACGATGTGGATGCCGGTGACGTCATCAGTGATGATGACGTCATCAGTGATGATGACGATGACGATGCCGGTGACGTCATCAGTGACGATGACGTCATCGGGAGGTCACGCGACATCGGCGGGGGTCACGTGACCTCGAGGAGGGGGTCACGTGACCTCGAGGAGGGGGTCACGTGACCTCAGGGGAGTCACGTGACCTGGGGGGTCACGTGACCTCGGGGGGGGTCACGTGACCTGGGGGGGGTCACGTGACCTCGGGGGGGTCACGTGCCATCCACGAGGTCACGTGACCCCGGTGGGGCGCTCGCGCGGTGCATTATGGGACATTTCCCATGATGCACCGCGCGGTTACGCCGACGGCGACGGCGACGGCGACGCCGCTCCAGCCGGAAACGCGCCCCTAAGAGCTGCGCTCTAAAAGGGAAAGGAAGAAGGATAGGGGGTATCTACCGGACACCATATTTCAGTGGGCTCTTTATAACGCATGGTCAAAACGAGCACCTAATCATAGGCTGCTAAAACCACCAAACTTAATGCTGTATATGGTATCCTGAAAAAAAAAATGAAGCTTGTAGTCATTACGAGCTCAACAGTCGCACAAACAACATCTATGGCCGCCACTGAATACTGCGTCCTACTGAAGAGCAGAATATACTAGGCTCGTTTGATATACCTGCACCCTCTGCACCGGTGCAGAAAAGTGTAGAGCGGTGTAACTCCGGTTGTATCTCAATACATATTCCGGAAGTACACCGCCCGACTTTTTTCTGCACAGGTTCATCGGACGAGCCTATAGGCGCTTTGCAGCAGCTGTGCATGGACGCCGCCATAACTGACCTTCAGTTTTTGTTTCCTCTTATTTCGTTTATTTCACTTCATCATTACCATAGCAGGCCAGGTTATTGCCATATTAGACTCAACTGTGTCCTTTTCTAAAGCATCGGCCTTTGTAGAGGATCGTTAACTACTGTTTCAGTTGCTCGGCATCTCGGTAAGACAAGAGAAGGTCAGCAATGGCGGCTGTAATTTGGCGCGTGTGTAAAGCGTGTATTGATTTAGAACGAAGGACGGAATAGACCGATCTTACTGAGCGGCTCACGCATGCGCCATAACGTTAAAACAGCGCAGAGAGCACGGAGGAAGAGAAAGGACAGGTTGAACGAAAAAGAGCTGACTCCCGACTGATTTATTTTGAAAGATGCGAAAAAGAAAGCGTCAGAAATTAACCCCGCGTAAAAGCAAAGGAGGAGAGAAAAACGAAAAACAAGACAATAAAGGCTGGTGACGTAACTAGAACTATGGCAGTTGGGAAACTGCCATAGCAGCCTGCTTTCAAAAAGTGGCTCCGATCCGTACTCGAGCACCGAACTAATGGCGATCGCAACGCCGCCATTTCTCCCGCAGCGGCCACTCCGGGAACTGCACGACTGCAGGTATTGGTTCAGGTCGAGTCGCGCAAGGGCCGGTGGGACCATCTCGGATGGCTAGCTCGCAGGGTCATCTCGCAGTAGCTATATAATGCTATTTTCATGTTTTCACTCGTCTCTAATGGGTGGCGCTGTTATCGTATTTAGTTTGGTCTCGGTGGATGCCAGCGGTCCAGGTTTCAAGGGCGACTTTCCCAAATGAGTGTTTTAGTAACGTTGTAGGCTGGGTATGTTTGATTTGAGCGAGAAAAGAAAAGGAACTGGCTGTTGAGATCGGTCTATTCGCCACATGGTAAATGAATTGATTATTTTCTCTGATTTAGTTAAAAGTGTACAGATGCGTGTGACCGCTGCGTTTCTGTGTGGATATTTCAAGTTTAGATTGTATGAGTCAGAGTGTATAAAATAAATACTACAATATGTTTTATCCCGTCGTATTTTGGGAGCATACGTCAGCAGATGGTATAGGGCGTTTGTATTGACGTGATTATGACTGGCTGTATAACACTAGAGCGCACCACACTAGAGCGCACGACACTAGAGCGCATGACACAAGAGCGCCGACAGTAGAGCGCCGCGACGTTAGAGCGCGCGCCACTAGAGCGCCGCGACGTTAGAGCGCGCGCCACTAGAGCGCCGCGACGTTAGAGCGCACGAGACTAGAGCGCCGCGACGTTAGAGCGCGCGACTCGAGAGCGCGGCGACGTTAGCGCGCGCGACTCAAGAGCGCTGCGACGTTAGCGCGCGCGACTCTAGTGCGTAGCGACATTAGGGAGTTTTAGTAGACCGTGTTTCCACCTCCGCTACGAAGAAACCGCCACTGCGCCTGCATGCCGATGGCTTTCGCTGTAGAGTTCGGGGTGGCGGAGGGCCTTAGCGGAGGGGAGCGCCCGTCACGATAGCGCACAGCCAGTCCAGCGCGAGTGGCCCCACCGGACCGACCACTTGTTCTGGCATCGAGTGTTTTATGTAAAATTGGCAGGGATTTATGCCGCGGAATTCAGCAATGACACTGCAAAATGAGTCGACGAAATTTTTGCGTGTGACAAACCAAGAAGTGTTACAAAAGCTGAGAGAAGAAAAAAAAAGCATATCTGTAGCGTGCATTTTCGCAGAAAAAAACCATGCAGCTGACCTAGCTTCATTAGTTCTTTGAGTTTGTATATCACAGATTTGCAGGGGAGGTTTTCCTGTATCCGTCAAAAGACGAAAGATCTGCATCCGATAAAATTGCGCTGAGCTTTCCTTCGACGAGTGTTTTACTGATACATTTTTAGCGGTGAGCTTTCTTCTTTAGGGACATGGACGTCAGAATACCATTTAAACTTATGCAAGGGACGTCTAAATAGCCACCAAATAGATCGGAGCCGAAATGTCTGTCAAGAATCGACCAAATATAGCAAAAAGTAAACTATTTATAGACAATTGCAAGCATGGCGCCACAAGTGGTGCCCCATGCGTGCAAGCGCGTGCAACGCGCGGGTGAACGTAGCTTTGGCAAGCTCGTAATCGCACGGGCGTGCCTGCTCGAGCAGAGACTTGGCGGCGGCCAGTCGCCCAGCTTGCAATCGTCTATAGTATATCCGAGAGGCGCACCGCAGCACTCTGAAGAAATCTTAGTGTCGCTGCTCCCCTCAACTGCAAACTTTGCCGGTACCTATATGCCCCAGCCCACTCCCCTGCCCCCTTTTCTCTCCGATCTCAGTAAACAATTGGTTAGAAATTTTTGAGTCATACCCGTTTTATTTTTATTATTTATTAAAGGCACATTCAATCAATCAAAAATCACCAATGCTTCAATCCGATGAGTCGCACAATTTTGTTTTGTCTGTGGAGCCGCGGGTACATCACACATTTTGCGGTGTTCGCTCAACTGGGGTGCGCCCTCGCGTCGCGCGCTCACTGGTTGTGCGCTCTCGTGTCGCGCGCTCAACTGGTCGTGCGCTCTCGTGTCGCGCGCTCAACTGGTCATGCGCTCTCGTGACGTGCGCTCTAATGTCAAGCGCGCTACTGTCGCAGCGCCCTCGTGTCGCGCGCTCTAAAGGCGCCCTCCCATTATGGCTAGACTTTTGTTGTTATAAGCTGTCTGGCGCGTGACGGAGGCAAGCAATCCAAGGATTCATCTGACACCATTTCTTATGTAGTGCACAGAGGCTCATGGGTTTTATTATAGTGTACTAGAATACTTGGGTAGTGTTGGGACCGAAGGGGCTCGCCTGAAGCGCGTGGTATTGATCGCGACAGGTGTCGCGTCCGGCGCCTTATCCGGAATGTGTGCGCATGCGCGGCTGCACGCGCGAAAACATGAATCTTTGGTGCCGCTTTGGTGGAGTGCACGTAGGATTTCTGATACAGCTACGACCTGCCAGCGGTCGTACCGCGGCATCAATTACGCTGCGGCACGATCGTTAGCAACATGATGCTTCAATGTATTGGACGGTACAAGCTACATTACCCTTCCTTCACATAAAAACAATTGCGACTTTAAAGAAGCGGTTTCGGTTTGTCGGATGGTGAGCATTTTAAATTAAATGCCCATTTCCTTGGTCGTAAATGCCGAACATTAGATATTTGAAAGGGATATCTAAAACTCGGAAGCGTTTTTTTTTTTTTTTTTTTCCCATCTTATTTTATAACGGAACGAAACGGCACATACTAAAGTTCGAGATTGCTTTAGTATGTTTTTAATACCCCAGGTTAACTTCTCTGTCTTCTTTTCTGCCCGTCTTCTTTTTCTTGACCTTAATCAGCTCGCTTCACTTGTCACTCATTCTTGTGTCCATTTATGCGACGAACCACTTAAGCGACGGTCGCAAAGGGGTGAGAATCTTATATTTTTTCATGGCTGCCACGACCATCCGAGAATCACCCGACGTTCACTTGTAAGAAATGGCTTATAAGCCGTGACAATTTTTATCACGCCTTTTAACATTTAACTTAAGTCCGAAAACTGAGACAATGTGGGTTGAACAAGTAATGCTTTATAAGATTCAAAGAAAACAAGAAACTATTTCACATCATTTTGAGCAGAAACATGAGCACACGTAGATCAGGCAAGGAAAAAGTTGTAATAGTTTACAGCACGGCATTGAAATAATGGCTGCAATGTGCAGCGCATACATGGTTACAATATGCAGCGCATTATCCTCTCGAAGGTAAACCATCTGAAACCTACACGCTCACAACAATACATTTAACCGACAGCTGCTTTCTGACAACCAGGTAAGTCTCGCCTGAGCTGGGTATTCGAAGGGGAACACTGATGGTTCCACAGGGGGCGTATCTGGTTCTCGCAGACATTCAGGGTTTTTTTGTTTTATTCTTGACAGAACTTAACATATTTTACAAATAGAAAAACGATGTGGCAGATATGTGGATGCCGTCTTTCGTTATATCTGTAGGGCTAGGTGGACAATGAATGGGCGAATAACCGTTGCAATGTTTAATAATGAACCAAGATCTGTTAGTTAACTTGTTTATTAACGGCTTAATTGGCCATGGTGCAATTGCAGTTTTAAAAGGAGTCATTATTAAAGGCAAATACAATTTCGACAATTCGCGAAAAGGCAACGACGTTCGCGAAGTTAATCGTAAACGTTTGCCTTTCTTCGCTTGATTCAGAAACCGCGTTATGAAAATAATACGTAGAATAGTAACTTAGTCGTCTTGATGTGTGGCGCCGGCGAGTCCACCGAAGAAACGCTGTCGAGTTAGTGACGAGGGGACAGAAACAACCTGCGTCATTCTACGCGTCAATATCAGCACAACCTCATTCGCGCTTTCAGCGCGCAGTTTTTTTAATTAAGTGAAGAAAGGCAAAAGTCTAGCGATGAATATCTCAGGACAGAACGAGCGGGTTGGTAGAGATAATTAAGCTTGAGGAAGAAACGAAAATGGACGGACAAACACAACAAAAACGAACGCCTTGTTACTTTCGCTCAAAGCTCGTTGTTTGTTCGCGAACTTTTTAAATTAAGTTGGCATTTAATGATGGCTCCCTTTAAAGCTGTAATTGCAACATGGCCCATCAAACATTTCACTAAACCTTTGCCTACCGCAAAAATTAAAAAAAAAAAAAAAGATTTGAAAATACCGATTTTTTTACGTGCCCTATACTCTGTTTCACCTTGTGTTGTACCGCAGGAAAGGCTACAAGCGCGAGCTCCTTGCTCTAGGGCACATCTCGGCGGCACGAGCTCCCGTGCACCAAGGGCAGCTGCCAACGCTATGAGCTCGCGCTCCTAGCTTTCGCTACATGCACCGCTCAAAGAGAAAAAAGAAAAAAAAAGGCGGGCTGCGCGAGCCGGATAACTCGACTACAGCGCCGCCACGAACTGTCAATACACGCGTCCTCACGAGCTCCCGTTGCCGAGCCGCTCCGGTCCCAACACTACCCAAGTATTCTAGTACACTGTAGTTTTATAGCGCTGACAACAAAATACAAAATGGCGGATCGACGTCACGTGCATTCACTGGAGGCCAGAGCTATGTGCGCGACTGCTGAGAGCGAGCTTTCGGCGAGCTTCAGCAGTTTTTTTGCAACATGCATCCCGCACAATCAAGATCGCCGATCTTAGCAGGCTATTAATGGGAGCTCTTTCTGAGCATGCGCTCTAAACATCGCCCTCAAATATGGCGTCCAGTGCATACCCCCAATAGCCATCTGCTGATTATACTTGATGCATTGCCGCGAGTTGGCTCATGTCCACACTTACATTGGGTGCGTACCAGTTTTTCATCCCTTTCTGCTTCGCCAAACGGAATATTTTTAATATGACACTTCTGAGTTATGGAACTAAAGTAAGGTAAATTGAAGTATAGGGATTTTTTGAGCAACGATAATTGTGTTTTTAAAAACAGCCATGGTTAATAAACTACGCATCACGAAATGCTTAAACTACATGAGAATGTGACGCTAACGGTTGGGAAAGAACGGAAAAGGTTGAGTACATGACGTTGCCTGGATCAAAAGATAATTGCGAAAAAACAAAATTTCTCCATAAGCGGACTTCCACCTAAGCCTAATATCGTCGAAACAGAACTCGGCATTGCGGACGCTTGTGTGATTGATATCTGTGGAAAACACTTGTCAGCAAGAAAGTGGACATTGATTTCTTTCTCGCCGACAAATGTTTTCACTGAAATAGGCTAC
The DNA here is from genome assembly GCF_016920785.2 of Ixodes scapularis. NCBI lineage: Eukaryota > Metazoa > Arthropoda > Arachnida > Ixodida > Ixodidae > Ixodes > Ixodes scapularis. The sequence goes on from NW_024609868.1 coordinate 23,860,359, forward strand.
TGGCACCCACAGTGTCATTTCTTGTTTTGGCGATATTAGGCTTAGGTTGACGTCGGCTCATTGAGAAATTTTATTTTTCCCAATTATCTTTTAATCTAGGTAACGTCATGTTCTTAAACTATTGCGTTGTCTCCCAACCGGTAGCGTCACATTCTCACGGAGTTTGAGCATTCTGTGATGCAAAGTTTATTTACCCTGGCTTAAAAACACGGTTATCGTCCCTCAGAAACTCCCTATTGTCTCCCTGACGCTTTATGAATAATCACTGTCACACAATTATTCCTGCTGCCAAAGGACGAAAATGAAAAGAAAAAAATACAATTAGCAGTGTCTGTAGTGTACATGGTAAGTAAAGTTTGAAATTGAGACAGGTTATGTTATAAAAGGCACGTTCACCGCGAACTATTGCGTTTCCAGACACAAATATATTATCGGTTCAACGATTGTGAAAAACCTGGCTGGTTTCAGCGCATCTGTTACCTCTTATGAAAATGTTTAAAACGTGGACGCACAAGGCGCCACCGAGCCGTACAGCAGTGGTGTTTGACCAAGGTTGTTCAAAACCCCGTGTCGGCGCAGAACGGTGTATTCGTTTTTCAGGGAAGGAACGAGCCAGTCTTTTTACTTATAAGAGCAAAGCTTCGCGGCGGTTTCACGAGGTAGCTATAATGCGTGCGTTTTCACGCTAAAAAAAACAAAAAAAAAAACACTTGGTGTGGTTCGAGCGACCAGTGTCACTGAGCTCTCTCTCGGACGCGATGTGCCCGCAGAGGCGTCGTCGAGCGCTGTGTCGTCTCCATCCTGCGGGGTGGTCTGCCTGGCGTCGCTCTGTCTGTGCGGGCTGGCCCTGTTCGGCGCCACACTGGCGGGACTCCTGTTCGCCCGGAGAAGACGCGCCGCCGCCAAGCACAAGTACCTGGGCTCGAGGGCCTCGCTGTCCGTTCCGTCGGACTACGTGGACGGCCGGAGACACCCGCAACACCCCCAGCAGGAATCCGCCGACGCCGGCACGCAGGCGTCGGCGCCGCTGGTCTCGGCGTCTCCGCTAGCCAAGCTCGTGGTGAGATTGCATTCGAAGATCTCACGCGGCCTATGCGGATAACACCGACACGAGAGTACGCGGCCCTAACGTCAGGCGTTGCCGCTTCTATTGGCAGGGCACATGAGAATCTAGTTCCCATGCGCGCGAATTCACGCGCATCTGGTTCCTGCAGGTGCGCAGTGCCAACATTTTATGTGGGAACTGCGCGTTTGCCCACACCTCGTTTGGGCTAGGGTGCCTTCATACGTGCTTTGCGGGGTGATGACATTCGGCAATTTTGTTCCAAACGCTCATTCGTCTTTTTTTTTTAAGCACTTGGAAGAGCGTTTTTTTTTTTTTTTTTAACGCGCTCTTGGCGTGAAATCTGCTGGGACGACATTTCTTTTGTATTTTCCGTGTGCGCGCGTGCTGTTGGCATTAGATGCTAACAAAAGATGTCATCACCCTAATCAGAAACATGCATCGAGGCACCCTATTCTTGGTTTCAGCTTAGGTCCGTGCGTGGCCGTTGTTATGAGCCGAAGGTCCAATCAAACAGCGCAAAAAGCGCAACGTCATAGCGTTCTTCGCACTTGATAGGACGAGCCGGTGGAGGAGCACGCCCTGAAAGACGGCGAACACCGCTGGTCCTATCACCTGCGGAGAGCACGCCATGACGGTGTGCCTTTTTCGCCGCTAGATTGGCCCTTCGGCTCATAACGTTGGCCACGCTCGAACCTAAGGTGAAACAAAGTATAGTGTGGGCTTGTTTGGAAAGAGCGCGTTGGTCTATAGTCGATAACAGAGCGAAAACGGCGGGGCGTGTCTCCAGCACGTACTTAACGCCTTCCGTCGTGCTTGGGCTACGCGCGCCCGCTCGGGGTGCACGAGGCGCCGAAGCACTGTCGAATGTAAGAAGCTAGCGCTAGAGGCGGGACAACTTAAGCTTTTCCGTGCCATTCTCACATTGTCAGCGATCATTGAAGAAAAGGCATGCGTTTTCTCTCTTAACGTCATCACAGTGAATCCACGCCATTTAAGTCAGGTCGATGTTCTTTCTTGTCTCGGACTTCATTGACAAATATTTCTTATTGATTCAAGCGTTTTAGCAATCTGCAACGATAGAAGGCTCCCCAGCAGAATATTTACAGAAGACCTTAAAACACTCACTGAAACTCACGAGGCAGTTGTGTATGAGAAGACCAACATTCCCGGATAAATCAGGGGTGCCTCAGATATATATATATATATATATATATATATATATATATATATATATATATATATATATATATATATATACATACATATAGGTAATAAAGCAGCTTAGGAGTGCAGCATATAAACAAGCGGCGCGACTTCTTTCCCAAGAAGCTGACGAGTCGGATGATATTAGCTCATTAACGTGACACGGAGAAGCCTGCCTTCCGTGATGCGGAGCTATCCGTGGCCCTCGGCCTCCGCCCAGGTGGATTCCCAGTGGGAGTTCCCGCGCGAGAACCTCTTCCTGGAGCAAAGCCTGGGCGAAGGCGAGTTCGGCAAGGTGGTTCGCGCACGGGCCAGAGACATCGCGGGAGTCCGGGGATACAGTACCGTCGCCGTCAAGATGCTCAAGGGTGAGAAACACTTCCCCGGAATTTTTAAACTCAAGATTTAGATATGTTCTCTCCATCACAAAACAACAATTCCACGAGCAAGCTCAGCGCGACTCGCTCGCACACATCACGCGGACTGGAATCGTAATTGACTGCGTTGCAACCACTGCGACCGCGTCCAGCGAAAAAAAAAATAGAGAGCTTAGATTGAAGAAAGGGCCCACCTCGAACCATGGGGAGCGCTTGCAATTTAATGGCGGACGCCGCCGGCGGAGAATGTTCCGAACTGCGCATGCGCTGCGTTTTCGCTTGGCGAGGACGAAAGCAGGCGGAAAGGCGGAGACGTTCGCAGACGACCTACGCGTTCGTTGGACACTCTCAGTAATAATCTCTTTACAAAAAAAAAAGATAAAAAAATGGCGCCATCCATATATGGGTATCCCTGGAACACTTCCGAACAGCGTATATTTTACGTGTTATTCTTTTGCCGTGTGCTTGAAATAAGTTTGGGAATGTTACAGGCGACCACTTCTGGTAGAGAGTGCGTAGATTTAGTATGGAAAATACCGTAAGACCTTCAGTCTAGTATTGTACAGAAAGAATGCGTTACAAGGCCACCCAGTATAGGTGGCACCAGTGTGAAAGTGTTACAAGCTCTTGCAGCGCAGTCGATAGCATTCAAACGTAACCTTGTGAACCGGCCTTTGCGGGAAGAAAGCGGCTGATGATGAAACAAAAGTGGCATCCTCCTTTAGGCTTATTCCCGAGTAAAAATGGTTGTTGGTTATTCAGCCGGCTTAAAGAGGACGTGTAAATTTCCTGTAACGTATAAGACACGTCAAAACAGACTACAGCGTCTTCTCATTGGTACCCGTCCCGCGACTCGCGTAAGTTAAGGTGTGCAACTTCATCAATTTCAGGTAGTTTCGAAGTGAGGTTACAAGTATACTTCCATCTACTTACATCATCAAATTTAAAAGAAAAACGTTTCATGTGGAGATAAGTTTATGCGAAAATACCAGGTTGTCGGGATTTAATTAATTTATTTAAACGCCTTCAAAATTCACCTTAAACGTTCGAGGAAGCCTGAGTGATAAAAGGCAGCTGGTTTTTAAAGTGTTTTTTTTTTCCCCCGCTAGAATGACACTGAACCGTTTTGCTGTACCGTAGCTTAAAGTGGAAGCAGAAATAATTCGGGTCATCGGTAACAAGTTCGACGTTTCTAATAACGTCCTCGTCTGTCTCCTATGAAGGCAACAGCACACCAGCCGAAGAACAAGACCTGTTGTCCGAGTTCTGCATGCTCAAGGAAGTGAACCATCCCAACGTCATCCGGCTACTGGGTGGCTGCACGAGCAAAGGTGGGTCCCCTGTTACACCGCACAGTGCTCGGAGCGCGTAGCATTCCTTTCCACCCGTACGAATAGCATTTGAAAGGCACTCGTACGAAGCGAAGCACGGCAACAATCCTATTTGGTGAGCAACTGAGGCAAAGTAGGAGACGAAAGCGTGCGAAGAGTCCGTCGGAGCGCCGAGCTCAGTTTGAAAGGATAGTGAGTAGACGGGAAAGCTAGTTGACTTTAGCGAGTTTTAGTAGACCGTATTTCCCCCTCCGCTAAGCCCCTCCGCTTCCCGAAAGTCTACAGTCAAGGCCATCGGCACGCAGGCGCAGTAGCGGTTTCTTTCTTCGTAGCGGAGGGTTAGCAAAGGGGGAAACACGGTCTACTAAAACTCCCTTTTGTCTCCGCTCTCTGTTCGGACAAGTTCAAACGCAGATCGCCAGCGTCCGGCGTCCAAACTCAAAAAAAAAGAAAAAAAAAAAAAAAAAAAAAAGCGCGCGATTGAATGATATGTTGTGCCCGTCCGTGTCAACTTAGCGCTGAGCTGAGTATAGCTGATTATCACTTTCGACGCAAATGTGCTCGTGCCGCCGTTGCAGGCTGCCTTCGGGTTCAGTTTAGAGTGGCGTGGCATCTCAGTGAAGCTGGAAAATCATTCGTGGTCCCTATGATGAGGAGCTGCCGGGAAACGTGAACCTTGAAAGAACGGTTCGCTTTTGTGAAGTCTGGATTCTATAGAGCGAAGGAAACGACGAATTTTACCGCTCGACGTTCGCCTGGCGCGCGTGGCTTTGGGACTGTGGCTGCTGCGCCGCGCTCAGAGAAAATCTGTCGCCGGGCGAAGATCGTTGATTGTTCGCCGCACGTTCGTTCCATTTTAGCGCACTGCTTATAAATCATACAAAAGACACGTTGTTCGCCACAGACATGATGACAGAATTACCTGGGGACACGGCTTAATCATGTTTGAAGAATGTTCGTTTCATACATGTATATTCTTCAACACGTGTGCAGTTATTTTCGGTATGACCAAGGTGAATTACAGTCATACAAGAAAAACCTGCCTCAGGCAATGTCTGACTGCCTTTTGTATAATGTTTCGAGCCGCGTCACGCGGCTATTACATCGTACAATATACAGTCTGCAGACATGTTTGAATCATGTACGAAGCAAACTTGCTTGAAACATGCTTGGGGTGGAGATTAATATGTCATCATGTCTTGAGAAAACCGCCTGCGCGATGTACCAGTATGTTTGCGTCTTTAGCAGCGTGACCTACGCGACGGACTATAGTGGCGTTGCTGGGCGAGTTGGCTCCTGACTATGACGATCTGCTCGTTGCAGGGGGTCCACTGTACGTGATCGTGGAGTACGCCGAACTGGGCTCTCTGCTGAGCGTGCTGCGAAGGAGCCGGCAGCTCGCCGCCGACAGGGCAACGGTGGTGTGCAACCCGACCTACATGTCCCAGGGGGCCTCGACCGCCGAGGGGGCCTCGGACGAAGGGGCCTCGGACGGGGCCGGACTCCTCAGCCACGGGGACCTGCTCTGCTACGCCTGGCAGATCGCCAAGGGCATGGCCTACTTGGCCGACGTCAAGGTGCGTCCGGCGACACGGCTCGCTGCGTCCCGCGCATCTGTCGGCAAAGAGGGCTGCTGCCCGTTAGAACGTGGAGCCGCCGGTACACCACTTAGCGGGATCGTTCGCGTCTGTTTTGGAATGCGCCAAGAATCCTGTTGCTTGGGAATTGTGTGTGAGTGGCGAGAGCGATCGCCACGGAAATTATAGATATTTATATATATATATATTACGAACAACTACGTGCTTTGGAGAATAAGTTAACTTAGAACCGTGTTGTGGAAGAGAAAGTGGAATGATGGATGACGAGGCGGAAAGCACGACTCAATGCCGAGGGATTGAGTCGGATATTCGGGGCTTCTGGTGGGTGCTATTCCCAGCGTTCGCCTGTGTGGAACTTGATTTACGTTTATTTCAAACTGACGAACAAGCGCCTGCTGGGTTATACGTTTGTAGATATTAGAATAGTTTATTGGTGCACCTTGGTTCTCCAGTGTTCCAATGAGAGTGCTCCTATCACTCGTTGATGCGAGGTGTACTCAGTGTGTATTGTTATTAGGCACCTTGACTTATTGAAGATCAGTATCACTGATAATATCAGTGATTTTCGTACCACTGCGAAACAAAATGTTTAGACTTATTAGGCTTATCTGAGTAGATTGAGGTGCTTTGTGAAAAACAACCAAGCCTGGTGAAGTGCGATTTTCCATCGAAGGGCCATGCCCTGATATTTCAATTTATTTGGTGCAACGAGTTCAAAACTTCAAGTAGTCAGAGAGTGCTCCTTTTGTCACCTGCCTCGTTGTAGCATTTCGTTTGTGACGCCATGTTAGTTGCAGTTTGTTGTTTTATTAATAATAAAAATAATATTGAAAATATAACGAATGAACGTACTAAAATGACGAAGGAGCCGGTAGTATATCATGAGAAAAAAAAACGTGTAATACATTAGTCGTGTGCTTTCTTAAGCCGGGGTCTCACTTCTTAAGGGCCGCCCACACTAGCGAGAAAACGCGCCCGGCGCGCCGATAAATCGGTTAAGCGAGAAGATAAAGGGCGTGTCTCTGCACGCGCTCCTGGCGCTGACTGTGCTTCGGCGACATTTTGTTACTTGCCGCGATCGGCGTGCCACGCGCGTTTTCTCGCTAGTGTGGGTGGCCCTTTATACATCCTACAAAAGACAGTCTGCGTACAGATTCGAACGCGAGTCACCGCGAGATCAGTGCTTCGAGTGCCGCATGGCAATGAGCTCAAGGAGGAAACTTGCACGCGGCATTCGAAGCACGGATATTACGGTGACTCTTCTTTGCAGACCGTTTTTGATATTATATATGAGCAGTGTGACGTCGGCTTTAGTTCTCCAAATGTTGCATGCTTTACATGATAAATTATAAAATGAATTTTTATTATTGTTCATTGCCGATACGCCCGTTAAGGTTGTTGTTGTTGTAAAAATATTTATTGAAGAAAAAGGAGAGGAGGGGAGGAGGGATGAGGCTACAAAGAATTAGAGGAGTTGAGTGGGTGCTTCTAGTCTGGGGCTCCAGTTGCTTTGAGTGCTGTCATGGCTCTCTTGACAAGCGTCTTCTGCCTGCTCGAGTCCTCGCTTCGCAGCTCGGCTGTCCATTTCTCTTCCCTTGGGTCCTTGATGGGGAGTAACCCGGGAATCTTCTTGCAGGCCCATGCCAGGTGGTATGCGTCTGCTTTTACCTATAGCCGCAAAAGGTGCACTCTGTGGGGGGATGTATCGCTGGGTACTACAAGTTGAGCTTGTCGGGCGTTGTTAACATGTTGGTCTGTAGTCTTCGTATAGCACAAACTCCTCTTCCTTGCTGAGTGCCTTGCAAGGTGGAGGATACCGTCTGCTTGATAGTCTGAGGGAGGACAAATACTTGTTCTACGGCATGTCCACCGTTGGCTCGGGTAGGGAGGGTGACGAGTCTTGGTCAGGAAGAATTCCTCGGGTGCGGTGATATGCCTTCAAAAGGTCCTTCAAGACGCGAGAACGTCACTCAGAAGTTTCCCTGGGTTGTCTAATGGCAATGCGAATCAAATTATGTTTTTTTTACATTTAACAATCGTTCTTCTTTTTTACCATTAAGAAAGCAGGTTTTTGATGTTACTGCTCAAATATTTAATAAAAAAAAATTCGGAACGCAAAAGTTTGTAAAATATTGTCCGTTTTGCTAGCTTCTGAGCTCAGGTGAGATTGAGAGCAGCAGTTATCAGTCAGAAAAAAATCTTACCATTATTTTGCACAAAAAAAAAAACACAAAAAACGCCAAAAATAACGCAGTTACGCTTACGTCCTCAACAAAAACAACGTTATGCAACCCTAAAAACAGCAGAACCTTAGGGTCATAAAATACGGCCTACTATGACTTTGCCTTTTTTTTTCTCCCTTTGGCTAAATAATTATATGACTTACTCTTAAGAGAGGAGAAAGGCTACGTGAGATTGCTTTGGCGCCCACACCAATTTCTAAAATAAGCAATAAAATCCACATCCCACGCGTTCAATAAATTGTATTGGTCACAGTCAGCAGAAAGACGAATGCCACCCAGAAACAACACGTTACAAGAGCTGCTCAAACACCGATGTTCCCGAGGCTTTCTGATTCCATCAGTTTAAGACAAGACCCTGTTTTATATTGGTTTCATAATGTTGCCGGTTCTCGTTAGAGCTCTTTTATCTATATATAAAGTGGGGCTTTCATTCCTTTTCTTCCGCGTTTAAACCAACCCGAAGCTTGGGTTTCAACGGAAAGCATTGTTGTTTGCTTCCTCGCAGATGGTGCACCGTGACTTAGCAGCCCGAAACATCCTGCTTGCTGCCGGCAACGTCATCAAGATCTCCGATTTCGGGCTGAGCCGGGACGTGTACGAGGGAGACACGTATCTCAAAAAGAGCAGGGTCAGTCCTTTTACGAAATAAACGCGCTGAAACTAAGGGTACGACACTAAGTTCTCATCTTACAAACCCGTGTTTTCAAAATAGGGCACGCCTACAGCGTGGGCGTGCACTATTAAGCCGTAGTCAGAGCCGTATATGTAGAGAGTTTGGTCAATGGGAGGCGCGGGCAGAGCCAGGGCGTGCGGCAGACTCGGAAAGTGGGCTTGGCATGCTCTCTTGACCAACCAGAAGCCGAAAAGAATCCCCTAGCGGTGGTAGCGAGAAACAGTTCTGAGCCGATCGATCATCGAAGGTCTATGTTCGTATATGGTTTAAATAAGTGCGTAAGAGTGAAGTGTAGTAACTCTTTGTGGTTGAAAATAGGGTTCACGTGTTGTTTCATCATGATCATGCAGAAAGATGTAAGAAACGAATGCGCCGCTCAACTCTGTTTTGCGCGGACAGAGTGTGACCGCTCGGACGGCAGATTCCCGGCCCTCGGCGTTTGGCGTACAGATTATGTCGATCGTTCCGCTAGTCGCACTCTTCCACCATCATTTCTGATGAGCGTGATTAAAACATCACGTGTACCATATTTTCAGCCATCGAGAGTTACTCCAATGCAGTTATCAGGTTTGTTTCTCGCGACCACCGCCAGGGTATTATTTCCGGCTTCTGGTTGGTCACATTCGAATTTCTGAAGACGCCCTGGAACACGCCCAGCCCGCTTTCGGCCAATGGCGCCGCTTCATTTGTCTCCTATACTTCCCAACGAATGGCCAAACTCTCTACATATACGGCTCTGGCCGTAGTCAGATTGCTCACGAATTGTACAAAAAAAAAACAACAAAAAAAACAGGCTGTTCGTTGCAGACAGAAATATCTGCGCTCAAGCCTCGAGCAAATTTGAATCATGTTTGCTCCATACATATGTATCCTTCGAACATTTTTAAGGAAAGTTTTTGTACGGCCAGTGTCACAAAATCGTCAGACAAGGAAGGAACGCGCCAAAGACGCTGTCTCCAAACTGTCCTTTGTATGATCATCAGCGGTAGAACCGCGGTTCTAGGGAGGCTGGCTTTTACAGGCTGACGCGTCCCAATGCGAAGAGCAAGTCGTCTGCTTCTTGCACAGGCGTTGCGGAGATGTCAGAACGACGCCGAGCTCTGATAAGCTTTTATTGAAAGCATAGTGTGTAGACCTCAATGCTAGGTGCCTTGAGGTCTACCCACTATCCTTCAATCAGAGCGAATCAGAGCTCGACGTTCTAACGTCACCACAAACCGTGCAAAAGATGCAGACGGACTTGCTCTCGGCATTGAATAGCACTAAAAGACACACATTGTTTCATGCATAGCGAACAACGCAGCTAAAACTACCGGCACAACTCCTTTGCTGTGATCTACATCACTAGTTGTTACGGTGCAGAGGAAGGCACGGATGCCTATAGCACGTCAGTATGCTTAGGTTGTATACGAGCATTGGCTTGTGGACGACAGTTTTTAAAGCCTTTGTCGGCACTGCACCTCCTTCGTGAGATGAAGCGCAGTAAACACATTGAAAATGAGTTAAGGAGTGAAATGAATCCCTAACGTTTCGCGAAGTTGTTACTTTCGCAAGCGTCTACTAAGTACTGCTTGGTCCACCCGCTTGGTCCACCCGCTTGAGGCTGTGAGCATTTAATAGGTGCTGAATTGATCAGTGCGCTTCTTAGTTACAAGCTGTTTCGTTCTGGAACCGTTTGAAAGTTTTTATGATGAACAAGATTTTATAATACCATTTACCTGAGGGTTTTAAGTGCGGAGTGCATCACAGTCACCACCAATTGGGGATTACAATCATTCTACATTTTGTATCCTAGAGATGGGAGGCGGACATCGTGGCTACTAGCGCGCTAAATTGTGCTTACGTGGTGTGCTAACTTCAGCAGTAAAACAGTGCGTTACAGGGATGCCCATAAATATATGTATGCGTAAAAACACAAATGTCGAGCCCGCGATTTAACTGCCTGTCAAGTTTGTTGTAAAAAAATACGTTTAATAAATCGCAAGTTGAGAGCAAAATAAATACGCTCGGAGAAACGTACTCGAACCATCGTACGTCGGGCTCGGGGTCATGACGTCTGCCTCAAGTATTCCCAAACGTTGTAGTGTGACGTGCTCTCCTTTTTTTAAATGCAATAATAAATGCGACAGTTATTTTTTAGTGCCAATGACACGCCAAAAAAACAAAGAAGAAAAGAACATGGGTTTGCTAGGGAGAGAGAAGCAAACTGGGCTCGATCTGTTACGACCATGGGCTGAGTGAGGAAACGAGGTTCGTCCCAATATAATCAGCGGAATACATGGCTTTCATAAGTGAAACATCAACCATCTATGGCAGTTCGACGTAGCCTGCGCACACAGACATTTTTTTGCGTATGTTTTTTTAGAGTTCTTTTAAGTTGGGCGCGTCACACGCCGCGCCACCATGTGCCAACATCTGCCGCGCGGACCGGCGTTGATCGTTTGCTTGCGACACTTGATCGAATGGTTTTGCTATCAGCCGAATCAGTAAAGATCAGTAAAAAGCTCAGGATGATAGGCAGCTTATCTGTGAGGAAATCAACGCGCTCTCGCGTACAAGTCAACCTCCTTGCAAAAAAAAAAAAAAAATCCTAAATCAATTTTTTTTTTTTGTGCGGAGTTAAGGGTTGTTTATGTCACATTTTTTTTGAGCAAGTCCACTTTTGATCTTTTGGTGTTGTTTTTTATTGTGTCGACACGTACCAGCCTCCTCCTTGCCAGCTTGGAACACCGTGAAGCTGGCCGGTGCGATGTGCCTAAAAGCGTGGAAGGCCGCTGCGAGCGCTATTAAAAATAGCAAACAACCCAGTAATGGCGGTCAGACTCCTCCTTAGCCTCTGGTCGCCACGCGCATCAAGGTTTTGTGAAATTAGCGCGCCTACCGGGGCCTTCACTGCGCGCTCTGCGTATTTTGGTGCTCGATTACACGCGCTTGGCAGGAGGCACAGGGGAGCGGAGTGTATAAAATCTTTTCGGTGCGTGGAGGATGCATCAGAGCCGCATTCCCACTGCTTATACATCCTCGCAGAGAAGACAAGGTGTTCGCTGCATATGACAGAACTCGAGCATTTGCCGAAGCACGTTTGCATCCTACATATGTGGTTTGAAACCGTCTGCAGGCAGTTTTTGTGTGACCAGTGTAACAGGAGCGCCTTGCTGTAAGGAAGAACCACGTCTCAGACGGTGTCTGCAGAGGGTCTTTTGTATGATGTCATAGGGAGTTTTAGGGAACCGTTTTTTTTTTCCACATCCAATACGCTACGATAGGCCGTCCGGTACGAACTGTGCGTCTGTGTGTGCGTGTGTATCTGCGTGTGTGTGTTTGTGTATGTCTGTGTGTTTGTCTGTGCGTTGGGCACTGTACTAACTACTCGAACACACTGAACGCTGCAGGGCCGAGTTCCAGTGAAGTGGATGGCTCTGGAATCTTTAGAAGACCACATCTATACAAGCAAGAGTGACGTGTAAGATTACCATGCTTTAGCATCTAAATTCGCGTTTGTGCTTCGATTAACGTTCCTCCCTCGCTCCAGGTGGTCCTTTGGCGTCGTCTTGTGGGAGATCGTCACGTTAGGTGAGTTCACCTGAAGCTTGCTCCGCGCAATCTCTAAACATTATCGTTTCTGCGTGCCACTCCAGGGGCCACACCCTACCCCGGAGTAGGTCCCGAGTACCTGTTCCAACTCCTCAAGTCCGGATACAGGATGCACCGCCCGGAGGGGTGCTCTCCACACATGTGAGCGCCGTCCTGGTCTTCGCGTGAATGTTCGACGGAATTCTATGTGCGATGTATTTCACCTGGTTTAGATTTTCTTGTACCTTTTCATCTGAGCTCTTGAACCGCCGCTTACGACAGGGACGCAAGCGGCGGTTCATGTTCATAAACTGCTGCTTGCGTCCCGATCGACTTCCGGTTGCTCCGTCTTTGCAAGCCTCTTGAGCTTGCTTATCTCACCAGTGCTAGAAAGCATAAATGCTACACAAAAAACAAACTTGGAGATTAAGTGAGTGTCTTCGGCCGCACGATTTAACGTCTTGGAAGAGACAAGTTGGTTTACAAGAATATTAAAAAAAATTGAACAGATCTCGCGCTTTTTCGTTTTTTTGGCCTTCACCTGGAGAATCGGTGCTTAAATGTTTCATTGACGTTTCAAGCAGTGGTGTTGAGGGGAGCTTAGTTCATTATTTTTGTGAACCGGAAGTTTGTTGGGACGTCAACGACTGGAGTACCGCCTGGTGGTGTTCGCAAAGGAAAGGGTCTATACTGGGCGTCAACTATTTGATGATGGACTGTCGAGGCTAGCGTAGCCTCCATAGTGCTGCAGCCTCGCACTGCTGAGCACGTGGCTTCGAGTTGTGTTTCATTCGCATGCACTCGCGTACTTTGACAGATGGAGCACTACGGAAGCTACGTTAACCTTGACAAAGTTGCATAAGATGTTGACGCCCAGTATAGCTAGGAAGTGAAGCTAGTAAGCGATGGTTCTCTGTTTTAGTCTGGAAAAGGAAATATTAATAATTAAACAAAAAAAGGAAACCACGGCTTAGAGAGAGCAGGTGATTTCTTTAGTTGGATACCAGGAATTGAATCAGGAAACTGCTCTTCGGTGTTGAAGAGGAGCCGGTGGAAGACGTTGTTTTGAGGCTTAGTCCAAGTGGGCGGGCTCGACACGATCGATGGATCCGATTTATTTGCGATTACCGACAAGCAAGGTGAACCTATTGGTGCCCGGAAGTGAAATGAGGAATGGGCCATCACATGGGGGTTGTCGTGGTGTTTTGTCTTCATAGTGTCTCATAAAAACGTGTGTGCACGTTGTCAGATCGGAGCAAAGCTCTGACCACCTTTGCTCTGGTTCCTGCGAAACGGAGCATAGTATTCACCGCTGAGCTACTTCACTAGCGCCTCCACACGGACACCGGAAGCCCTTTTTGCCCGGCCCCTTCGTATGGCGAGTGCTCCCATTTGACAGGCACACCGAAGCTTATATTTGTAGGAAGCTTTGTTCAAGCTTACCCTCACCATTAAACGAATGATTAGGTTTCCCATGTAAATTTTGAGCTATCGTGTTCTTGCTACACAATAGGGTGTATCCTCTGAGTGTGTAGCTGCTCAACGTGCGCTGAAGGTGAGCATCCACAGAGCTTTTGCAATGTGCATTTTGCACCACCAAGATTGCTGGTCTTTGGAGCCTATAAGTGTGAGCTCGTTCTGAGCATGCTCAGTGAGCAGCGCACTCAAATTTAACGTCTAGTGAATACTTTTGAAAATATGGACAAGCATTCTTTGGTAAACGTAATTTTTTTTTCTTTTTTTACGAGCTATTTTGGCGATTTATTTGTTATTACATGCACCTACTCACAGTGGTTCCAAAGGTGGCAAGGCACCCACACTACCAATAAAAAAAAGCGGGAAAAATAAGGGACACGAAGTCTTGGCACTAGAGTTCCTGTCGTGCCAAAGCCATACGGCGAAACAGCAGTAATTTTCTCGGTTTCGACTTTGCGCCCTTAGCTTTTCGTTTTGCTCAAAACTAAACCAAAACATTTCCTTTGCAAGTAGAGCGCTCTAGTCAATATTTTCTACGTGTGAACACGGGTGATCACGCCCGTTTAGGTTTTATAAGCTTGACCTATCGCAGATTTGTCAACACGAGCCGGAAGATGAAGCGGTCACTTTACAATAAATTCTTTGCATCGACAGCGGAATCATCTGACATCACTTCATGCAGACCAACTTCCTTTGTCTGAACGTGCATTTACTGATTGATCTCCCAAGTTGTGTGTAGTGCCATTAGAAGACAATCGCCAAAATATATCATCAGAACACTCTTGTTTGTAAAAGTAAAAATAAAAAACAACCGCATCTCCACGTGGTGAATGATGTTGATTAGGGCGAAGCTCTGGTGGTGCTTGACTGCGTAGACGCTGAGCCGCAGCATGCCGAGCCTTTCGTTCGTTGTCATCCATGTCACACTGCGGGCAAATGCTCAAATACATATATAACCACGTTCAATACCACACATTCTCTTTCTGACATGGATGAAAAGGAGCGAAAGGCTCGGCATGCTGCGGCTCACCGTCTACGCAGACAAGCGTCACCAGAGCTTCGCCCCAATCAACATCATTCACCACGTGGAGATGCGTTTCTTTTTTTTTTCTTTTTTTTCCCTACACGAGCACGGGAGCACGTTCTGACGTGCTCGTGAGCACGAGCACCCGACACCGGACATCGGACGGACATACGGACATGGCTAGCCCCTAAGGAGCTTCGCCCCTAATAATCTTGCCCGTAGGAAGTTGTATCTAATGTCGCGCGCAAGCGCCACTGTCAAGCCTACATTCCAAAAAACGTTTACTGCACAACGTTTACTTTGCACGGGCTTCATACTTGTTTCCAACGATGGAGGATGTACAGGTATTCACACTTGGGAATATGTTTATTCATGTACCAGATAGCCACTTCCGAAATTCATTCTCCAAAAATATATATAGTTGTATTTCAGCTGTATGATTTTAGGAACCATTACTACTATACTGTAAAATCCATATAAATCTCGTGCATATGTGCTACAATCATGAATGTCTTTATGGAACTAAAAATGATAAATTTCAACTTGTCTTTATTAAAATGTCTCTGCACCCTTTCTTTATCGTGACGATTGCAGTTACCGCATGATGCAGTGCTGTTGGCAGAGCAGACCCCAAGAGCGGCCTTCATTTAAGGAGCTTACGCAAAAACTTGAAAGCATTCTTCAAGACTCAGCGGTAAGGTTCCCGTCCTTTTGAACCTTTATGTCCTCACATTATAGTTAGAGGATTAATATAAGGCATTTGTGTGTGAGCTCGCAAAGTACATGGCAGAATGGTTTTAAATACGCCTGGCTTTGATACATTCGATGATGTAACACCTAAACAAAATATCATTGCGTGCACCACAAAAGAAAGGATTGGGAAGTGCCGCAGCGGTGAGGGTCATTCCAATTAAAAACGAGCATTATGTGATGTTTCTTAGCCATTCTAAATAATTTTCAGTAGGCCTAAGTTTTTTTTTTCTTCTTCCTCTTGTAACGTAATTGAACGTAATGTGAAAAAAAAGCACCTGTAGCGTGAACCTTGTTGAACAAAGTGATGCCGAAATCAGTGGAGTACCGTTTGATTGGGATATCAGTTCTCCGGCTATATTAAAAAAAGGACACCTTTCAATCACTTTTAATTGCAGGCAGACTTTTCAGTGTATGTATTTATGTTATATGCAACATACAGGGGAACTCGGTCGAAATTTTGCTACACCCGAGTGTTTCAGCGAAGATTTTCAAAAATCGTTAAAAATAGAAAAGGTGAGAAAAAATTTGGGGGACGCCTAAGCTTCGCCTTGAAGAGTGGAACGCGATAGCGTTATCCAGCCCCGTTCGCAAAGCCTTCTCATATAAACCCGTGCTCATTCCCAATCCGCGCAAGCTTGGGAACGAGCGAAACTTACTAGCTAAATACGAAACTTACTAGCTAAATTTGGCGGGAAAATGTTCCGCTATATTTGGCGGGAAAATATTTCGCTAATTTTGTCGGGAAATTTTTCCGCTACACTTGGCGTGAAAATGTTCCGCTAAATTTGGCGGGGAAATTTTCACCCTCCAAATTTAGCCGGTAAATTTTACAGTACAACGCGCAGTTACGTGTGAAGTCGCGTGATGTCACGCGTGGCTGCGCGCGTTGCACAATAAGGTTTTTTGGTCCCACCGACGCCGACGCCGGATTTTCTGCGACAGGAGCTGCTAAACGCTATATATAGCCTTAAAGAAACTCTTGCCGGGAACAAGCTAGCAGCCACGGAGCACGTCAGGAATTGCAAAATACATAATAATTAGTCATATAATGTACTTAATTTTACTAATGAACTTTTAATTAGTGAAAGCAAACATATGATACCAAATATAAACTTCGGGAGCATCATTAAAAACTACTAAATCAACTTATCTTAGAAATATATGAGGAAGGTACAAAAATTTACAACGCTAAAAAGAACGCTTTATGTGGACGTGTTTTTCGGCTTCGGTCTCCCATTGGGGCGGCCCTGCCTCCCCGTGGCCGAAGCCGCCCCCGAAGCTACCGCCTCGCCTCCCTAGTAAAAAGGAAGGAAGTATGGCACACGTGCGTTGCGCGCCTTCCGGACATGCCACGACACCGATTTCTTTAACTGGAGTTGCCCTTCAGCTCTGAGGGAGGGCGCCGCAGTGGTGATGACCTCAGATGTCGGTTATGATGCGCTTAAAGGAGATTGTCTGAGCCGGAGAAAAATTGTCAACAAGTAATTTAATGATGGAATGGGAATGTTTTTGCACGGCCTCTGTTTCGCAGCAGCCACACTGACCTTGTAAACTTGGCTCGAAAAAACAAATTGAAAAAAAAAAATAGTATCACCAAACGCCGGCCGAAAAGAAAAGAATAAGCGACCTTATTGGGATCTCAGTCCCCTTTGAGGGTTATTTGCGCAACGTCCAGAGATGTTCATTGTTAGCCGTAAGTTTGAATTAGTGATCGTGAAGTTGTTTTTAGGGGTCCCCGTTACATCAGCCTTTTTCTAAATTATTTGTAAGTGATCGTAAATAAGCCGGGCTGGCTATGTTGGAAATCAGGCACGTAGCTAGGGGGGGGGGGGGCATTGCCCCCCCCCCCCCCCCCCCCGAAATCTTTCATTTTGCTGGGACCTCCTCTCCCCTTCCCCTCATACAACCTTTTGTCATGCCCCCCCTCCCCCCTCCCCCCCCCCCCCTCCCCACCCTCCCGAAACAAAATTCTGGCAACGTGCCTGTTGGAAATACCTCGGCAACGTATTGGGAAAAACAAAATGTTCCGACTGGATAGACGCCATAGAAATTGTTTCCGTTGGTTTCAGTCTTACCTGGACCTGAATGTGGCGCAACAGCGGTCCTACTACAACCTGAACCTTCCAACCGGTTCGCTCAAGCAGCTTCTCGACTCCGACGACGACGTTACCACGCCAGAATGTAAGCACTGTGTCATGGCTTCTAGAATGCAGGCATTCGCTTGCCTGTGAATTTGGTGAATTGTTATCGTGCTCATTTTCTCATTTTGCTGTAGAGGAAAGCCAATTTGAGCAGGCAAACAGGACTATTACCAAGATTGTCCTAAAAATTGGACAGCATGCGTTTTTGCAATGGAAAGGAATATATTTTAGCCGTCCTAGATATTTTCAGCCCAAGCAGTGTTTCAATCTTCTCCCAATTTACGCAATTCCTACTTCTATAAATAGGGTATGAACCATGGATGTGCAGACTCGCTGAGCATTTGTATCTCTCATCTTTCTTTCAGCGGAGTACGGCCGGATCGAATTCAAGTCCCAGCGAAGCTTGGACCGTATAGACAGCAGTCCAGGGGAGAACGTGGGGCTTTTGGTGAAAAGCCACGGGAGCTCTTCGAACACCCCGGTCGCGTGTTGGATCGCCAGGCCTGAAACACTGATACAAAATAACGTTGAACAACCAAAGATTGTCTAGGTACCTCGAACTGTCTTGGTTACAAACAAGAACGCCCCAGGCACCGACATGTGGAAGGCATCAAACCAGGAGCCTGCTCAGCCTCTTTTCGGGCATCGACATGTCCTTCCCAGCACGCGGGGCTTCGGGCAATGATCTGTGATCAGGAGGAGACGAACAAAGACGACAGTTAGTGGCACCATCATCTGGTCACCTCGTGAACAACGTACAAGTGAAGCTGGCGGTGAACCGTATATCCTCGGCGAAACAAACTCATGCCTTTCATTAAACAAGCTGCGTCAGCGAGCGACATCGTGAAATAATTCCACGTCCCCTTTCTATCAAACGAAGGCTCAGCGACGGTACAGTCATCCTTCAGTTGTGCCTTTGGTGGGTCTCAATGGTCGCATGAGTCAGCTTAGAGACGGCATCGGACTTACTCTAAACAGAATTACATGCCACACCTGTGCAGCATGGACAGAAATGCTCGTCCAGATAGCCTCAATTTATCGCCAGCGAGACCTTTCGTTTATGGGCTTTTGTTTGTCTGTATGTGTGTCTTGGGCGAGCGTGGGCATCCGTGTGAGTTTGTGCGTGCGTGTGCGTGCATGCGTTCGTATGTGTGGGTGTGCGTTTGGGTATGAAACTTGCGCGACAAATCTACACTACGGCATCACAGCTTAAAGTGTCGCCGAATGGCTGTATAGACTGTATTCTATACAGGAGCTTCGGCGACCAGTCGCATTCCGTGTGCTTGATCTCATCGAACTTCCCGTCATTTGGGTGTTTGTCGCGGGTCGTCAGTGTCGCAGATGATGAACATGACATGCTTAAACATTATGTCGACAATTTGTTTGTGTCGCGATTCACCAAGGAGCAGGGTCGTGTTTCGTAAGAATGTGTATCACGCACATTGAGTTGTAGGGACACCCATCTTCCCGTTTGCTGCGATCGCGTGTCTCAATGCGGGCCAAAACTGTGGGAGAGGAGGAGGCTAGAGGGTACGTAAGAATGCCGAGCTGTGGTAGGAAGGATTAGTGGGTGGGCCTAAGTGGAGACAAAGGCAGCTAGCTTTAGGTCTACCCACTAAGCATTCCTAGCACAGCTCGGCATTCTTACGTACCCTCTAGTCTGCTCCTCTCCCACACTTTCTGCCCGCATAACTAAGTTGGTGTCCTCGGCATCTGTCTTTGATCTTCAGCGTGCAGGTGTTATGCTGTTCTGTTATTGGAGACAATAAAGGTTATTCATCTTCGACCGCGGCCATTTTTTGTCGAGTGGTGCTGCCGTAGAAACAAGCTTGTCTCTCAGACCGATACAGAAGTGCGAAAATGGCGTTCTCATGCAAGAATACGCGGCTGTACAACATGCACGCGAAGGTACCTTTGGCAAGCCTGTATCCGAGCACGATTTCTTCAAAGGCAGAATTGTGGTAGCTGTACAGACGCCCTGCTTGCGATCGTCAGCACACAATCGCACACAGGGTGGACTCTATAGTTATGATTATAATGCAATTAAAAGCAAAGGGTTGTTCCGCACCCTTTCGCGTACGGTGCTCGTGTGGATCGGCGATTATAAACTTACCAAAGTTTCCTTCGCGTGTATGATGCGCGTGCTCGCACTCATGAAGGCTCCAGCCAAACTTATTTGATACGCTTTTAATATCCAGAGTCGATGAAAAAGAAAAAAAGAAGAGGTTTCTTGTTGTAAACTTCCGATGCAACGCTGCGATTGTTTTAGTTTGGGCAATATCTGGATCATTCAAGATATTTGCGAACCAAGTAAATATAGCTAGGTTGTTAAAACTGTTCGCTTTGTTTACAAAAGTTAATTCTGCACATTCATTCCAGTGATTTGCATGGCGTAAATATTTTGTAAAAAAGTTACCACTGGTGTTCAGTTTCCGCGGGTAATATAGGCTTAAATGTCTGTTTTTGTTTCTTTCGTTGTAGGGTTACAGGAATGGTGGTGGAAGCAAACAACGTGAAGCTTGTTAAGACCTTTTTATTTTCTGGTCATTTGTTAGTAGAAAAAAAGGAGGGGGGGGCTTAATTTGATAAGAAGAATTTTTACCCATACTGAGGACGTTGGTAAACCAATGTTAGAGCGAAAATCCGGCTCAATTTGTCTGCATTCTGGTGTTTCCTGGTACGTTTTATGTATAATATATAAAAGACTTAAGCGCCCAGCATCGGCTACCGGACACGGAGACTGCTTTTTAATTGTTTTGTCCAGATGGTAGCAATTTTTTGTTAGATATTTTGACGCTGATTCAGGCTTTAGATTTTGCGTTTAAAAGCTTTTGTGACTTGTATTTCTTAGCTTCCGGTTGTGAACTATAGGGTATGCCAACAAGACAGCAATTTTTTTTAATGTTGTTTTGTAAGAAAACGCATAATTTATTTAAAACAAGGTTATTTTTTATTTTCATTATAAATTACACACACTGCCATTCAATGTGAAACATTATGCAACAAATGAACTTCACAACTGTGCTGGCATACACTTCGTTTCTTATTTAGGTTTTTTTGTTTTTTTTTCACAAAATTATCGGTGACATTTTCGGAGGATTGCTGCTCAATGTCGCCAAAAAAAGCGTGTCGAATCTCCACCTTGAGTTCAGGAATTGGTTGTGGGGTTCTTTCGCCTAATGACCCTTCCAATATTCGTCCTTTGCGTGCCGCCATCTGTCGTCTACTTGGCTGAGGCACGCGTTTTGATCACGCGCGGTAGCTTTATTTCGCTCAGTTGCAGACGGTGCGCGTGCGTCCACAGTCCAACACTCGGCGCTTTTTAAGTATGGGCGATAAGGGCTGGGAAGGTCCATAGACCCAACTTAAGTTTCTTACGTCACGCCACTGCGGTGGCGCTGCAGTCGGAATTGCGCATGCGCAGATGCTTCGCCTCAGTTGAACCATGGTATCTGCACGCGCGCACTGCACACGCACCCTGTGTGGGCAAACGCAGGCTCGTATGTGAACAGCGTGGTTGTCAATAGACGCGGGATTTGATTTGAAGAACACCTCAAAAAGGAAGTTGCGCGGTGTAAAATCACGTGACCTCCGTCCCTTCTCAAAGGTTTGCGCCAACGGCTGTCCGCCATTGCTTGCTCACATAGTAATCTGAGCACGAAATTGGACACGAGTGTGACGTCAGTGTTTGGCGAGGATTCGGATCCAATCAGGCGCCTCGTGACCAAGCAATGTTGACCGCCAATGTTGCTGGATGGACTTCCGAAAAAGGGTCTTCTGGTCAGACGAAAAAATCGCAATCTGTGTAGTTTATACGGAAATTTAAAAAATACGACGTTTTTCTTTTTTTTTTTAAATAAACAATAAGTTTTATTACAAGATTAAATATTGCTTTATTGGTAGAACATTTTTTATATATATACTGAGAAAGAAAAGTTTAAGGGGAGGAAAAACAAGAGGGAAAGAGTGAAGATCGACAACTGGAGGGAAGCGTTGCAGCGTTTCAGTGTTTAGGAAAGTCTCGCTCTCCGCGAGATGTGACGCGCTCTCTTTTTTCTCGTACTGCCTGCAGTCTTGGGTAAGTCTTCGCTGGGGAAACACTACATAATCTAGCCTGGAGTGTTGGCACAGCATACCTCGATTATCCAGAGGGCGCCGTTATTTCGGGACCTCGTGAAGAGCGGCCACAATCGGCGGAAGTTCCGACTTGAAAATTCGACTTCCTGAGCTTGAGATACGATCTCAGGAAGATAGAGCGTTGTCGTCTTTATCTGTCCGATGCTGTTTTAAGACAACCAGAGGACGGAAAAGCGCTTGTCTGCGATTTTAGGCAAAGCTTCGGGTAACTGGCCACCCTGTTTTTAAGTACGAAGATGACTGAATTGTTCGTTACTCGGAAGCACGGAGGTAGGAACCTTCTGCAGGCGACATGACGCCACGAAAAGGGGAAGACGGGGGAGACTTCCGGTTTGGAGGGAACGCCCTCCAAACACTTTTGGAAGTTTCCAACCTGCCGCGACATCTACTTCCGGCTCTACTATGGATTTTTTCGCTCGGTTAGCTTGAGCTGGTATGTCGTCTCCCCTTCTTTCTACCTTCATGCTCTGCAGCGTAGCTTATTTAGTCGCCCAAGTTCACAAGTTTGAAGCATCACTTGGACGTCACCACAATATTCCTTATGCTTGGGAATGTGCAAACGTCCAGAACCTGATGCATTTTCTGATTAACGTGTTCAGCGTTTACGTGAAGAAGACTCCATTCGCACTGGGTTAATGGATGAATGCATTTGCTGGACTGTTTTTAACCCGGCAATTTCTAGCCAGTAATTGAAATTTTTCAGCTGTATCGCTGCCACTTTATGAATTTTCAGTGAACCACCTTGAGAAGCCTTCACGACCGGCATTTAAAAAAAAATAAAACTGTCGCTTTTTATTTTCTGCTGGCTCTCAAGATAGTCTTGGGAGAATAAATAAATATACAGGGTGTCACAAAAGAAAATTTACATGGTCTTTTTCACCGCAAAAATACACTAGGCATCGCCGAACGCTCATTCTCCGCCCAAAGGTAGAGCTAGAGGTCACAACCAGATGCCAAAGTTTCAGCCCGATCCGATACCTTAATCAAAAGTTATAAGTGATTTTCTGAAAATTTCAATGGCAAAATGGAGCCCATTTTTGCCCGTTTTCGGTTTCTGGTGACATAGAGCCCCATGTGTTTGAAAACTCCGTCGGCCGCCATTTTCCCATTTAAGTTTTCAGAAAATCATTTATAACTTTTGATTAAGTTATCGGATCGGGCTGAAACTTTGGCATTTGGTTGTGACCTTTAGCGTTACCATTGGGCGGAGAATGAGCGTTCGGCGATGCCTAGTTTACTTTTGCGGTAAAAAAGACCGTGTAAATTCCTTTTGTGATACCCTGTATATATATTGTTCGTCAGGATGTTTTAATTAGGAAAGAGAAAAATAATGCGGGGAGCACTACAAGCTGTCACAAACACATGAAGATGCTGCAAAGGCTGCGTTCTTTCATTTTAAATGAGGTGACCTTGGTCCTTTATGATACCGCCTTCATTTTGTATGTGTTAGGTTAATACAGGTAGTGTTTTCATATACCAACCGGCCCTTTAAAATAACTTCCGCTGTTTTTGTTTTGGAAGTTTTCCAACAAATATGTTGCTTTATTGCAACTGTAACTGAAAACACCAGTCTTCGTCTCAACAATATCACAAATGTGATGTTCATAATCGTTGCTGTTTCGGTTCGTACCAATGACGAGCTAGAAGTGACTTTTTCAAGATTTCGGCGAATTAAGCCGTTGAAGCAAGCTCAGGTTTGCACAATGCAGCTTTGAGTTAAAAATTTAAGACATCTAGTTTCAACAAATGGCCAATTTGTTTAACGCGTTCTAAAACTCAAAGCTCAAAAGAAAAAAAATCTGCCGCATAACGAAGCGCCAACACCAAAATTATTGTATAAAAAAAACGGTCATACTCGAAAGATATAATAAATACAAAAACAAGCTCACAACATAATAGTAAACTTAATAATCGTAATCTTCGTAAAATTTGCTTTTCCGCAAGTATTGTTGTTTGCAACAATACAAACAACTCATAGTTCGGAAATAAAAAAAGAGACATCAAGGAATGTTAATATTAAAAATCAACTAAAAAAAACTACTACCTGAACCAATCACTGAGACCACCGACTGCGTTATTTTCACCTATTTTGACGAATCTGAATACCGCCCGAGGTGTCTGTAATATCACAGAGGCTCATTACAAAAAAGGAACCGTATAACTGAGATTTCGAAAGAGCATCAGTGGGCTCAATTATTCCTCAGTTCTCACACAAAAGCGCACCAGACGGTAGCTTGTCGGTAATTTTGCACGCAAACTCGTCAAAATGTAACCCTCTAGTGGTCGTTCCACTCGGCCATACCCAAACCTCCTCTCCTCCCTCTCTTTTTCTTCCACACAATTTTACTTTTCATATTTTGACATAAGCAGGAGTAACCCGCAGCTATGTCCTCCGCTATAATGCAGGCAACATATGCAGGAACGTCAGGTTAACCTTTCAATTATGCGCCTGACGCGCTTCATGGCTGCCAAATTAATCTCGGCCAGTACACGGGTAGATGCCTGCCTAACGACGACCCAACAACCCCCACTGCCCGCCGTCATCCGGCGCCCACGTCAGCATGGCTGACACCCGTGGTCTACGCGGCTCCGCAGGCCGCCAGCAATATTTCGACGCACCGCGCTTGGCCACTCTCGTTTTTGCCTCGTAGGAGTTTATAAATAATTAAAGAAAAAAACAGTCGAGGTTTCGGTTGCCTTTTAATACGCAGGAATGAGCATCAGGAAGTAATTTTTCGTGATTGGAGTAAAAAGATAACTTCCCTAAAATTAAAACCGCACGGTGAACTTCAGCAAAAAAAAAGTTTTGTAACTGCTACCAGTCTACACATCGCGACACAGTTACCACAAACAGCTGACTACCTGATTTCGTTTGGTTTTTATTTTTCATACTATTATTACTCAGAGACAATTCCGAAGGCTACTACTACTGCAGCGACATGATCCCATCACGGACGCCAAATCATGGTAAAGTTCAAAATAAAATTTGGATAAAAATGAAAAAAAAGGTACCGCTGCATAATTTCCAAGCTCACTGTCTCGCGCTTGTGCACTTAATCCTTCATCAGCGGAATCATCAAAGAAAAATGTCAGAGTGCCAACTTCGACGCTGTTGGCTTATACTGTATAAGGACATGATGACTGCAAGCCTCCACCGCACTTTTCGAGCATATTTATCAATGTCTCCGCTGGAAATCGATAAACATGGTCGTGCCGTCAGAGTTACAAAAACGTCTCGTCGCCAACACTTGACAGCAACTATTTGCGGCATTAGAGACGTGAACAGTGAATGTGCGGAGCTTTGATCGGGACTCAATACACGAGTTGTGCGAGCGCACGAGCGTCCATAGCTTTCACTCCATAGACAGAGAAAGCACGCGTTCGCAGCTCTGACAGGCACCACCGCCCGTGCATCCGAAACGCGCCTCATCGCACGAATCCCGAACTCACAACCATCCCAAAGGCGACCTGCCCCATACGAAGGCTGCCCCTCAAGACTCCGGAGTCGAGTCGAGAAGCCAGAAAAGAGGCTGTTTCATAAGTTCCTTCGTTCGGAAGTGAACACTCCCCACTCTATCGTTTTCTGTTTTTGTTTTTGTTTTGTTGTCGGCTGCGGGGAACACGGCGGCCCACGGGCGTGCATTTTGCACGGCTCCGCGTGACCGGCGAGGGAAGAGCGTGGGCTCCGCTCAGGTAGCCCCCTCCCACTGGAAGAGCAGGGCGCCTTACCTCCGGGATCAGCCCCGCTCTTGCCTTCGTCGATCGGCCAATGGGGGAGGTCGATTAGGGAAACGTCACCGGTCACGTGGGCTGGTTTATAAAAAAATGAGGGGGGTGCTCATTTGGTGGGCGACGCCGGGCAGCGCAAAACAGCGAGTCGTCTCGAAACGGCGCAAGAGCACACACGAGGGAGACATGCCGCCCGGCTCCAGGCAACAGGTGAGTGATGCTCCTTGTGCCGTCAAGGAGGGACTTTTCTCTGAAGGGCTTAGTATATGTCTATTCAGGTTTTGAAATTGAATCCTTCTTGGAAACTAACATTAATTCAATTAACTTGTGTTTTTTTCTTTCCTAAGCGAGCATTTGTCTTACAACTTTTTTTACTGAGTTCCGTGTATTGTATTTGTTCCCCTAAAATCATAGCGGCATTCGGTCACTCCTTTCTCCTCCATCTTTATCTCTCTTTTTTTTTTCTCTTCCTCGACCCTCAAATATTTTACTATTCCGAACCCCTGAAAAAGGCATTTATTCAAATATAAGAGCATAAAAAAAGGAAACCACGTCCAACCTTCTCAGAGTTGACGATTACAACGATACAAGTAACCCAAGTTCGTAGATAAAAAAAACGACGTCAAGGAATGATCATATTTGAGAAAAACTCCTACCTGAACCCATTACTCAGGTCCCTGACTGCGTTTTTTTCGCCTACGTTGACAAACTGGAATCCCATCCGAGTTGTCCGTAATATCACAAAGGCTTATTGCAGAGACGCAAGAGCATCAGTGGGCAAAAGTTTTCTTTAGTTTTCACCCAAAAGCGTACCAGATGATAATTGGCCGGTAATTTGGCACGTAAACTCCTTAAATAGTGGTCGTTTCGCCCCACCGTCTCTAACAAAAAAGTAAAAAAGTCATCATTCGAGGATGACTTTTCATACTTACAAATTCGGAAGCCTGTCAAAGTCAGAATGCCACTGCCGGGTTCACAGAAGCGCACCATCTTTGCCGCCCGTTCAGTCCACCCCCCACCTGTCCACGCGGGACGTCGATCGCCCGCTTTTTTTCCTCTTCTAATTCCGTCTCGGCCGTCCCGCGGCCCGTGGCAGCAGCAACGAGCATCCTGAGTGCTAGCCGTGTTTACAGGACGCAGCTGTCCGACTCGGACCAAACACTGCCCGTTCCCAGCCATGATGGCCGAACGGGAGGCATCTTGTCATCCCGCGTGGATCACCTCTGGAGCAGGAAGCGCTGGGCGAGCGTCCAAGCAGTCGTGCGCTCGCTGACCGAGTCGTGCATCGCCGCAGACCGTCGACAAATGCCTTTGCTCGCTTCGGATGTCTAGGGAGTCGGGATGCGACACGTTCGGCTAATCCCTCGTGAAGTTTTTATTTTGCTATTTTCGACGATCGCCGTTATTTTGGTTTCTGCTCGGGTAGAGACCTCCCTCCAGGAAGGAAAAGCTTGGCAATATAGGCACTAAAAGCGGATGACGTCGAGTCAGTGATTACTCAGGTAGACTTGAGGTTGAGTTTTCAGCATCCTACACGCATTATCCCCCCCGCAGCCAATATCAGATGCGTCAGCCGACAAGAACGGTCCAGAACGAATCGCGAGGCAAGACGCGTGAGCATAAATAACTATAAACCTATCCCAGTACGCGTTGCAAGCCTACGTGACGTCGCCATAACCGTGTAGTTCACAGGAGGCAGGCACAAGTTCACGAGACAGCTCGTGCTACCTCGTGCTGCGTTCGCACAGACCCTCAGCACGGTTGTCGCGCGGAGGCACCCTAGTCGCGCGTACAGAAAGGCTATAAAGTTTCAATGATGCATGGCGGCAGTTGTGGCGTAATAAAACTGCCCGTTCAAATGATCAGTGTTTTTTTTTTTTTATCGTAAGGAGTTAGCAAGATTGTTCACTGTCGCATAAGTAAGGTGATGATTTTTTTTTTTTTTTTTAGAGGAAACCAAGTGGGTGCAACAGTGCACACGTATACGTTGTTACGTTGGGGAGAGTTCTTCGTACAGCTATCCAATATGTTACCGATGAGGCGCATGCTACGAAATCATTCCCTTATAATCAGTGACAGCTTAAGAAACGCGAGGCGCGGCGAGACGAGGTCATTTTAATATTGATCCGCGCCAAGTTCAATCGCTGCATCAACAGTAAGCGCGGTCACGAGAAGCCAGGCCTCCAGTTTTCTTTGGCTCTCAGCAAGGACAGAAGATTGGCGAATGGCGGATGGAAGACAATTTTTGCTCGAAGGACGCAGACGGTGCTGAGACCCTTTCGCGCGCGTTAAAAGAACCTGCGCGTTAAAAATATATCGTCATTTATGTTGCTGTTTTGGTTTGTCGTGTCATTGATTCCGGCACGGGGTGTAGACGTCCGGATGTGTCCTATTTAAAGTAATGAGCGATGATCATATCTGTTTAGTAATTTCATAAAGACGCACCCGGAAATATCATTTATCGGATGTGTCAGAATTTTGGTGGCACGAAATACCTGGCTTCTACCAAAATAACTGGTTGAACAAAATAAATCGGAGTTTCGATAAAAGCACCAAACTGATCGCGATTAAGAACAATAATCGCGACATTAAGATATTTTTTTTTTGGGGGGGGGGGGGGGTTCTTTAACAGCTAGAAGCGTGGGTGTTCTACTTGGGGTGCGTATAAGAAGTTGAGATTTACAATGGGCGGCGAAGTGATGCCAAGACCAAAGAGTTGCAGCGGGCATTTTACTTAGCATAGTCGCACAAAGAAACTCTAAAGCTAAACAGGAAAGACTACTGCCAGTATTGTCTTTCCGTATTCTCGAGTTCGCACGTTAAACCCACAAAAGGAAAATTTAATAATACAGGCAAAAACAAACAAACAAAACATATTAGCCAAGAAATACGACAATCTGGTGGGTTGACATTTCCAAAACTCCCCAAATCATCGAAATATTTCCATTGGCTTAATCATCTTGAGCCCCAAACACTCCGAGTAGCAGCTAGCGAAATTGTTTTCCCCTTTGCGCTTTGCTCCCATCGTCCGGCGAGTCATGTTCTCATAGGCCGTCGGGAGCCGACTTGCAAGCGTCCCGGTTCCAAAGGCCACGTGCAGGCGTCGAGTGCGCATCGATCGGTGTCCGGGGAGTGCACAACAGGTGCCCGTGCAGTCGGGACCGCAGCTCCGCCGGGACAATCGATAACGCGACGTGCACGAGGCACCTGGCCCAGACAACCGGCGACGCGTTGCATGGACACGCGACGGCGCTGCTACCGTCAGCTGAGTGCTCGTTGGCAGCCGCCATTTGGATGGATGCGTCGACTGGATTTGTCGCCTCGCTCCGAGTCCGCCGTGATATAAGGCGACATACATTAAGATATATCGGTGAAATAAAATTTATTGTATTTTCTACGCAGAAAACGTTTCGGCACATAGAAACGTGATTAAAAGTAAATTTAGTGACGCCGCTTTCTGCTTATAGACCTACACGAGCCTCTGACGTCACGTTGGTGCGGTGGCGCTGGTGTTGGTACTGCGCATGCGCAGAAGCTTGAAGCTTTTTAACACGTGAATCTGGTTTCTGCGTAAAGGCGGGCATGTTTCGTAAAGAGGGTATTAATAGATACCCTCCGGTGCGACATCGTTGAGGGAATACATCCTCTTTTCCACCGGGAGGAAAACGTTGTGTGAACTAAAACACTCAAAGGTTATGTGTTTCCCATATCGCATAGGTCGGTCGGAAGGTGTATTTCGAGTATTGGGGAATTTTGTCGGTTGTACTTTTGTATAATTAGCTACATAACTGGAGCTTGCTATCCTACCTTGAAGCGTGCTTTGGAGCGGGCACCTGCCAGGTGTTAGGACTTTTGAAAACGGCTCGCTAAAACTTTCTATTGTTTGGAAATTATAATATGTTTTACTCATTCACTATTCGGGGGTTATCCTTGATGTCTGTAATTATTCTACGTATTGGGGGGGGGGGGGGGGGGGGAGGGGGGGGGGTACAAAGCCTCGCTGATTTGTGAATATTCTGTAGCCAAATCTGGCTCAAGGTAATTAGGACCGTACTCAATACGTCAGGGTGAAGCACATATACACCAGCTACTTTGATGTCATATCAGCGGACATAGGGCTAACTTGGCTGCTGAGCGCGCACCTCCTGTAGATTAGGTTTCACAGCGCGAAAGTTTTGTTTCTTGAAAAGAACAAGTAAAATTAACCACCTGCAAATACATGTCACTTCCCACTTCCCTTGCCCCCCTTCTCGCTTGCCTACCCTGAGGCCTCCAGCCAAAATGCAGGTGTATTATAACTAGGCTGTATACTTTCCGGTTTTAACCGAAAAACACCGATAACCTTCCGCAGGTGTCGAAAATCAAAATCGGTTAAAACCGAAAAACACCGTTTTTTTATATTTTTGAGCAAGTGCTGGTTTTTTCAACGAAAAAGTTCGGTTAAAACAAACGGAAAACGCTGATAAACGTCCGCCAGTGACGGAAATAAAACTCGTTGCAATCGAAAGAAAACATATGTTTCTAAATATTTTTTCCCTGCAATGTTATTTTTTCTTTTCACTGAAAAAGTCCTACACGGTATCTTACCCAGAATCATGCACTTTGTCTGTCTTTCTTTTGTGACCTACGTGATCTTGGACTCTTAGATGGCAGTAGCCTTGTTCCACTGCTGTCTAAGGTCAGCAGTCCTCCTAAGCCACCGACCTTGAAGATCCCTATCATAAAGGCCAGTTACAGCTGGCCAGTACTGTCCCAAGCCACGTTGGACTTTTTAGGGCTTCTCGTGTCCAGCGCCAATCCAATGTTGAGCAGGCATTCTCGAAATAGCTTGTCAACAGAAAGGAGTGGCAGACACGAGCCAAGGAATGCATGCGTGCATATACTACAATAATGAAGTGTGAAAGAGATTGTGTAAAAGGTGTAAATACAATTCAAACTGATCGTCGTCCTCAGTGGTCGTTTACATTTGCAATTTTTTCCCCAAATAATCATCGTTTTTAGCGTCTGCACGAGAGAATTCACCGAAAGGCACCGGTATCCTAGAAATAAATAAACACTATTAAACATCTGCCCATTTTTGTCATAAATAAACCCCGGAAAGTATACGCTTTAATTATAACCGTATTAATCGTCTTCCGACAACGATGGTGTGATGACGACAGGTGCAAAACAAAGTATTGCATACCCATGAAATACGCCCAGCAGATATTAGAAGCACGAAATCCGTGTATTCATGCACTAAACACTATTGGACAGTTTTCTTCTTGTTTTTTTTTTTATTTCTGGAAACTTTTACGACGCACCCAAAAAGACGTTCGTACGCATAAGTTCTTGCAGAAACACGAACAATGAGTCCAGAGATATGCTTAGGCCTAAAAATGAAGTCTACGATGTTTAACACTGAGCGTGACGTCCCACGTGCTTATGCTATGTTCAGTGTCATATTATTATTTTTAGGTGTAACCATATTCTCGGCCTTATTTATTTGCCAAGCTTCCTCCGAAGTTAGCGGCGATTGCTTTTTCAAGGGCTCTGCGAGGAAGTATGCTCACGGGATATTTTTATTCAGTGTGCACCAGTTAGTAAGTTAGACATAGCAGAGGTCTCGCTCGACAGAGTGTGTTTGGGTGTATGATTTTCAAGCGAGAAACCAGCCCATGGTGAGAAGTTATATAAAAAAAAATATCGCCCAACTTTTCGGGATTCATATACGACTCTAGTACTGACTGTTTAAATGCAGTGTCTTTTGCAACCACCTATTATAGGGTTAGATTTCCACAAGCTTGAAGGAGCTCCTTCTTAGAGGGATTGAAATATTCATTTCTAGTAGTTCCTTCGATCACTAGCCAGATTATGTATTGAGGGTACATGATGAAAGCTTGGCGAATTGTCTAGCCAGAAATATTTTTCCGGGAAACCAGAAAATTCTGTGGAGGTGTGAACTTAGCGCTATGAGACAGTGCCTATGTTGCTGTTGAAGGCTCCAGAAAGGCACCTTTACGCTGCCATGTGAATTGGGTATTACACCCAATTCACATGGCAGCGTAAAGGTACCTTTGGCACAGGTACCTGTAGTAAATTGAGCTGGAGATCGTAATCACACGGTGCATAAAGGTCCCTTTCGCTAAGGGAGGTCCTGTTTGAAACGGAGCTCGCCAAGCTCTCTTTACAGCTAAAGGAAGTAGCCTCAGACCCACGAACTCAAAATAATATCACAGATATATAAATATATCTTGTTTCATCCATTATAACAAATTGAATATATATAAGTAGCAAATTATGAAATGATTGTGAACACAAATGTAATAGAATAATACATTAACGAGTAACGGATACTCTAGCCAGCAGGTAGCAGCGGCGGCCCGGGGAAAACAATGTCTGCTACGAACCCGAAAGCGATGGACCACTGCGAGCTCTTTTCCGAGGCTGTAGACGAGTCGTCCGACTTTCCCGCCCAAGACGTTTTATCCTCGTCGTCGTCCATCCCTTTCGATGGCGTGACTGGCGGAACCGTGAGACTGACGTGGTTCGTGTTTCTGCCGGGCACTGTTTAGCTACTTCGGTGAGAACTTTGCGGAAAACTGGAGCTGCTAAACAGAAAAAGGTCGCCCACCTCGAAGTGGAAACTCGTAAACGCAGATGATTTAGGGCCAGTGCGGCCAGACGGGTCGGATGTTTCAAAGCAAGTCTCATTTAGGTGCACCCTTAGACTTAGAGAAAAAAAAATAAAGTTCCGAAAAATCAAACACAAGTAATATTTAGGTTTCAAGTGTGATATGTCTCACATAATAATCTAAGACTGCGCGTCAAACCGATCTTGAGGAATAATTGTTTATCACGTGCTCCTCTTTCGTTTTAGAAGAAACAACATCAACTTAAAGTGCTCCGTTTATTTATCGTGTGATCAAGAACGCCGTTTACTACAGGTACATGCAGCTAAGGGACCTAAGCTAAAAGTGCCTTTACGCTGGCGTAGGAATCGGGTATTAGATTTGGTAGGAGCTCTCATAATACCTTGTGTAAACAGTTGAATGATGTGAAAGGTATTTAAGAGCTTACGAAAAGTCGCAGCTCATCGTGCGATGGAAAGAAAAAGTCCAGCGGAAGTAGCTTGCCACCTCGTCCAAACCAGGATCGCACGGAACAAACTAACCACACCTGTAGTCGAATGCAACTTAAGAATGCGCCAGATAAACACCACCATTTACCAGCCACTGCATCGAATCGCTTCGCGTACTAACCAGTAAAGGCAATGGATGCGCCTTGATAGCGAACTACTTACTCATCGCCGAGGTACTGTTGCTAGCGGCAATGAGGGTGTTATAGCCGGAGATTTTGGCGCATTTTCGAATTGTATCTGACTATATAATGACAGCTAAGTTGGTTGAACTCTTCTATTTGCTGCTACATAAATGATTACGTATTTAAAAGGGAATGATCTAAAATTTTCGTTTTCAATAAGCAGCAAGAGGTTGCTGTTTGTTGATTACAAGTTGAATAATAGATAGCCTTGACTCGCATTTTTTGTCAGCCGCACCACTTTCAAATATTTTATTGAATCAGTCAAGATGCTCTTTATGAATAATCATGATTTATAAGTGTCGTTTTTTTTCTAGTAATCAAGAAAGACGTGAGATGTTAATGAAGTAATTATTTCCACCTCATTTTGCAATCAGTCCTTTTTATTTGCATGGGCTGCCATAATTGATAAAAAGAATTTACAGTATCCTCAAATAAAAATAAAAAAATGTGCGGACAAATTAGTTAATAAACAAGTTGCTCACCAGTTTTACTTGAGCGACTCTCGTTCTTACTCCGTTCCCTGACTTGCAGAAATTCGTCCAGCGGCTGGCCACCGCGTTCCTGGCGCTCCTTCTGGTCGACCAGGTTTCGTCCACGGCCAACAGCGTCACGCTCCCGGCTCCCGTTTCCCAGACGCCGAGAAACAAAGCAGCAACGCCCCAGAGCGAGCTGCTCGGCGACGCGACAAGCTACAAGCAACGCCGCTACAGCAAGCCTACCTCGGCAGAGGCTGAAGCGCCACTGTTGCCAGCCACTTTCCAGCTGGAAGGAGTATACGGCCGAGTCAGGAAGGGCAACCCAACTCGGGGAAGCAGCGTCAAGGTCCCCTACAGACACCGAAGTTCAGCCGGAGGCCTCTACGAAGGATCTCAAGATGATACTTACGGCAGAATCCGGTACGGCCACGGAGGGCCCTACCAGGACCCCCAGCCCGAGCCCCAACCCGCGCGGGGGTCGGGTGCGTACGAGGACGGGGTGTATGCGGGTGAAATGTACGCCCCTTACAGCCGGGGGGTAGAGTACGACAGGGATCATTATAGCCATAAGGCTCAAGGAGCCCAGGTCACCCCGGGGAAGAATATGTTTTCTCCTCCGACGTACGTCCGCAGTTCTTATGTCCCGGCCCTGGTGCCGGAAGATGACGAGAGGAGAGATGAAGGAGGTTACGCTTCAGTCACTCGCGGTGCCAAGCCTCACGCTAACGAGTTCACTGGAGGCGGACTCGTGCATTACTCTTACGGCAACACTGCGGGCCGTTACCCTAGCGTCCAGCCGGCATACAACTACAGAACTCCACTTTCTAGTGCCAGGCCAATCCACGGTGCTTACAGCGCGTTCGGCGATTATAGTCATAGTGCCGTCCAGGACAGCAGTAGGGAGCTGGTACCATATTACAATTCCGCGGGATATTATAACCGGTTTGATGTCGGCAGCTACAGACCCATGGGCGGTTACGCTCAAGGGACCCGAGAGCAAGCAGACCCCAGCGGGTACGAGAATAGCCTGATGGACGATGCGGGTGGCGCTTACGCGGGTGTTCACGCGGTGGAAACAAGCTATCCTCGGCGCTACAAGCCCCAACCGAAGACGTCGTGGCAGCCTTTCAGCAACGCCGAGAGAAGTAGCGATACGGCAAGGCCGAGCGTTGGTGGTTACCTGGTGGGTCTGGACTACGTCGTGAGAAGTCCTGGTTCCCACGGCTTTGGGGCGTCCCGGCCAAGCAAGACCAGCACCGGACACTACTGGCGCTGAGCGGAACTTTGCTTACATACCTTTATCGGCGAAGAAGCTGGCTGACGTCTATAAACAGCCGAGTTTCAATAAACCTTTATCGGAAACATGTTTGCGTTGTCTTGTACGTTTTCGACATATGTTGGAGCACTCAAGAGCGAAGCCCAACTGTGCCATATGTTTATTAAAATCTGCGTGTATATCTCGCACCACCGAATTTCTTTTTTCTTGGCAAAAACGAGTAGGAATGACCACAAGATCGGCACAATGGCTTCACGTGTAAGCCATATAGTAAAAGACGCTGAAAGGGTATGGCAGTTGTCGATCTGTTGTTTTTCGTTTATTTCGAGGCTCGCTTGGATCGGATGAAAGTGGTGGTGGGCATGCGTAGCTCACAAAGGGAGATTCTCCTGTGCCCTCCGTTCCTTGATGGGACGTCGCCCTCCATGAGCCAGTGGGTCCTCATTTTGCCCTTTCCCTACAACACAAATCAGTCATATGATGCCAATTACACTTAGTAATAAGGCTCTTGAACAAGATTCAATACAAGCAGATGAAAAGCATGTTACCGGCGAGAAGTATTATGAATATAGATAACAATATAATCAAACTCCGCTTATAGAATCAGCATATCTTATTCCATGCACCACAGATGAGCAGCATTTTCAGTCGAATTAAGTTCGACTTTTTTTATTTCTCTACAAACACTCCATGAACAATGTCTTCATTTATCTTCGACCTTTTGCACGAAAGGAAATGTTGCAGTGGCCTTATGCTTGTCCACATTTGGCGAGTTCCAGAAAACTAATTCTGTACTGTAAATACATAGGGAAGTACTGACACACAGAAAAATTATCATATCGCGAAGTATTACAGCCACGCCACAGCTATCGGTGTCCTGTAAGAATATAATTAGGGTTTGCTCAGATTTCCCGACGATTCAGTGTCGATGCAAAATCCATTGATAAATACAAAGAAAGTTTCGTTACATGCTTCTTATTGCTCTTTATATTATAAAGAGCAGTAACAAGCACCAGTGCTATCACAGTACAAATAGAAAATTGGAAATTAAATTATATTTACAGAAACAATACGACATTGTTAACTACCTTACATTGATGCCAGAGCATGAAATGCAGTCACTGCGAAATCTTACAGTAGTGTCTGAGCGCAGTGTTTGTGAGTGCTTATAAACAATGACCTAGTAGACAAAACCTTGAGCTCTCGTCGCTTACCTTAATTTGAATTCTTCCGCGAGGCTCTGTAACAAATCCTTTCCCACGAATGAGCTTGTGACAGCCGTCGCTGATATGAATTCTTCCTGTCTTCTCGGAAAAAAAGAAAGTCAGCTTGTTCTTGCAAAGTCAATATACTCAGTGTCACTTTCGGATTATTATTTTTCTAAGCGCCTTTATAATCGCGACACCCTGATTATTTTTCTCACAGACACATCAAGAACAGCGTACCGTCAAGAAAAAAATATGCTGTTCGAATGGTGTTTGTCTTGTATTTCTAAGAATAATTGTTTGAATTGCAAGTCCATCTCACAAGTGGAGTGCAGGGCTGTGAAAGATATACTCAAAGTACCATACTTTTTCACAGCGCTATACACGAAACGCGCAGTCATCGACTGATGACACATGAACGCTACCCTGCCTCAACATAACCAACCTGTTGCCATGAAGTTGGATTAGCAGTTTTAATAAATATTATACAGCCAAAACTACAGAAGAACGAAAGTTTAGATAAACAGTTTAGGAGATGAACAGTGGCTAAGTTTGACTGTAGATTTAAGTACATTTAGTCGCGTAGTCAAGATCGGCTACAATATAATACAATTTGCTCAAATACTGGGGGCTCCTCTACTAAAGTACTTTATACGTATAATTGCGTGCTTGACAATGTTGCTTTCACAACGGCACTGGTAGGTTTCGAAGTTTTAAATTTTGGGACAGTGCCCTGCCTCAGTTTATATCTGGGAATCACTTTCAAATGGCGAGTCTTTGCACAGAGCGAATCAAACCTATAGGTGTTCTGTGGTTAGCAAACTGAGAATGATGGTGTTAATATATACATAAGGGCTTGAGATCTCCAAGCATATGATACACAAGTGTACAGTCATGTCTTGTTAAAATGAACCCCGTTAAGCGTCTGCCCTCCTGTATAGAAAAACAATTTTCTGGGATAGACTGGGTAAATATGTAAATTTTCGTCTCGTCATTATGAGCAACCCACATTATAATTTTTTTCTAAAACGAAGGCGTCCAAATGGTTATAATTATTAAATTGATTTACACTACCATTAGATGACTTTTTTTAGCAACATAGTGGCAAAGAATGTTAGGCTGTGGAGCGATGGAGGGACATTGTATCTTGAACCAAGAGCAGCTTTACCTGACCGTGAGTCTGCATTCGAGCAGCTGTGTTAACGGTGTCTCCAAACAGGCAGTAACGCAGTGTCTTCATGCCCACAACACCGGCGGCCACGGGACCCGAGTGAATTCCTGCAGAGAACGCGTGACATTATGCCATATCTGTCGCATATTTTTAAGGTGTGTATGTCTTCGTCTTCGTAAGTCGGTGCCATTCATGTCAATAGTCGACAGAGCATCCATAATCAATAACGTCATATCAGCATAAAAAAAACTAGATTAAGTGTGATATGAGGAATCGCAGAAAGAAGAGCTATTACCGTCAAGTGTTTTTACCAACTACACAAAAGGCAGAAGTACGCAAAATTACTGTGGCACATAGTGGCGAAATGTCAGAACCTTAACGTGGGTCTGTGTTTATGAAGTCTAAACAAAACATGAAGGCGTTCAAGGCTGTTATGAAGAACTTGATAAAGAGAATTTCTGGAAACCTTAGAGCCGCACCCAAAGTTTTGTATCTAAAATCTTCAATGAAACGACGGTGGCAACTTTGTAACTTTTAGAAGATTCTTTTTTTTTTTTTTCTTCACGTGTGCCTATGCAACACAATGCGAATGCTTTGTTGCAAAGTTCACAACATTCGAGATGCAATGTTTAAGAAGAGCATAGTTCAGAAGTCATGCCTGTGACAGTCTAAGTTGTCACCACTGTAAAATGGGCTTGAGTGTATATGTCTTAAAAGTTCAAGGTCGGCTAAACGAAAGGCTGTTGTACTCTCCTCCTAAAATGATTTAGGCTGTGCAGCCTCCTCACCGGCGCGAAGGTGAGTTCCGTGCTCGTGGAAAGGCTGCCCCGTGCCCTGGAGGGCAGATAGCATCTCAAGTGCGGCTGCGCACACCTGGTCAGCATGATCCGGCCGACGCTCAGGGGCGCCGCTTACCAGCATATACACGTGACCCACAGTCTCCACCTGAGCTCCAAACGAAAAAAAAAATTATACAAGCGTGTGCACGCTGACAAAGACTGGCGACCACAGAATGGGTGTTAGGCCTTCCAGGGAAAAAGAGAAAGGCGTTTGAAAATACCGCCTACCGAAGATTCCTTCTCATTTCTGAGACACGCCGTGAGATGGCGTACCATGATATGAAGGGCCGCAAAGCGCGCGACCGCCCCTTAGCGTGAAGCGCCAAGGAGTTCGCTTTTGCGTAACCCGACCTCCAATCCTGGATAGTTCAGACGGAAAAGTTCATGGCTCACAATCTTGAAATGGTGACTTTTATATAGTTCACAATGGACGCAACGCTTTTCAGGGTCGGTGTTTCGTTAGGTTAGGTTAGGTTAGGTTAACAGACAGTTGTCTGTTACAGCCGGCCGTTACAGCCAAACGTTATAGAACTCAATGAAAATTGAGTTCTAGAACATTCTAAGCCTGTCGCGGTTATGTGCTCAGCAAATTCTGTCCGAATAGCACCGTCCGATTGAGCAAAGGCTGGTCTCCACACTAGTGTTTGAATGGGACGGAGTGCGTCGTGCTCCCTTGTAATGGCTTACGTACGACACAAAGAATACACTAGTACGCTGGCGCACCAGCAATCTGTTAGGTACACCCCTAAAACTCCGTGTAACTTGGATGAAGGATTTGCAGTATCCGCGAGATAAAATCTATGTACTTTATACGAGAAATGGTCTCTTATAACATTGTCAAGTGTTTTTTTCTTCATGCCCATGACCAAACAATGAACACACAAAAAAAGGAAATATAAGCAAAACGAAAGTATACCGAAGGTACCCAACAGATGGAGCCAGTCTGTCGAAGCGATTGACCATTCACGGGGAAAAGTGAGCTACGAGGGCTTCACCGATCCTCACTTTCACTGAGATATGTGAGCCGAAACAGAGAGAGGTGAAGACGAGAGCGCGCGGTGATGTCCGAACGCCGAGATCTGGATCCAATAATCATTGAATAGACCTAAAGCTAGCTGCCTTCGTCTCCACTGCTCTTGTCAAACATGTTCGAATGCGAAAGCCAAACGCCGGACGCCGGTGTTCCGCGTTCTGACGCATTAGACGAGTGCAGTAACCCAGTAACATATATCGTCCTATACACTAACAAAGAGTGGCAGAACGTCATTCTTTGTGGCCGCCGAAATGGAAAAGGTAGAGCGGCAGGCAACGGATGGGAGGAGAGCCACGTGACTGGCGCCCCACTGCGGCGAGACGCCGAAAGACGCTTCTTCCGAGCGAACAAGTGTGTTTCGGGTTTTCGCCGCTGCAAAAGCTGTGCGCTGACGTCCAGGTTCCCCGATAAATGGCTTTTTGATGCTCTGTGCTACCCGATCCTCGATCTCTAAATCTGCGACCGGGCACTCTATGGCCCCGTCGTCGAAATGCCAGGCTTTGTGAGTATAGAGGAGGCTATGCCAGCAATCATTCGAACCAGAGCTCGGCGTTCTAAAGTCCCTGCACGCCCTCGTCTCCTCCTCTCCCTCAGTTTCTCGGCGCATTGCCTTCTGCTCGGACGGTGGACCCTGCAGATTTAAAAAAATGTACTTTCAAAGTGAAGCAAAAGTACATTTTAACACAATCTTTCATGATGATCTTTCATTCCCTTGTAGAATGTTTTTTTTTTTTTTTTTAATCCTTCAGGGCTAATCGAGGGCGCATCAGTTATTTTCGGAAATGGTGGCAAATGTTGGCTTAGGTCGAGTGGCCAGAAAGTAGTTGTTTTACTCTCGCTGACAAACTATTTAACAGCATCAACTTTTAAGGCACTTATTTGTATCGGTGTTATAACCGCCATACTTTATTCAGAGAAATGACCAGATAGCGTCTCAAAAGACGATAGCATTTTTTTTTTTTTTTTTTTTTTTACTAAGCAATACACAATTTTTCCTCTTTTTCACAATTGAGGAATGTATTTTGAAGTCGAAAGTAGTCCCTTTCTCCTCGGAAGGTACCGGAAAAAATACTTTAAGTAAAGTACATGCACATACTCGCAGGATGTACCTCAAGTAAAGTATAAGCTTTCTAAACCTTTCTAAAGTCGTACTTTAAGTACAATGCACTTAAAGTGCGTCCCAACACCGCCAGCCGTAGAACAGATTCCGTGTTAAAACTGTCTGCAGCCACGTTCAAAGGATACATATGTATGAAGAAAGCATGCTTCGAACATCTTTGAGGCGTGCCCGCGGATAACTTTGTCATCATCTTCGTAGTGAACACGGTGCCTTTTGTACGATGTATTTGCAGTATGACCGCGGCTTTGGAGTGTAGTGTGTGTTTGTAACAATGCGTACCGGTCCCCCCTTCTAGTAGTGTGCTGTACACCGGAAGTGCCAGAGCGAAAGAAGGGCCCACCTTGAAAACACCGTAGCGGTCCGTGATGACGTCGAAGAGGGAGAAGGTGGCGTTCACCCAGCTCACCACCTGCATGGGGCTGAGGTGGCGGCAGGCCGCCGGGAAGTTCACCAGCTCGCTGAATAACACCGTCACGCTGTCGAATGACTGGTCACAATGACCAGAAGGCTTTATCGGGAGGAGCACCGACTGCCCAATGCCTTCACAGTATCATCAAAAACACAAAAACACCTACTTTAAAAAAAAAAATAAAACATCTGGAGCGTCTCACTTCCTTGCAAAGCACATGTAAGACCCAATGCTGCAGTGGTGATAGCTCAGCTAATGCATGACTGGTAATATGCCTAAGATAAAAAAAACTGCGCCATAGCATTGAGCATGTCTTTTAACCATGCTTAATGACACGGAGCAGACTGTATTTTTTTTTTAGCTCCATACTTTATTTTTCACCTTGCGTACAACACTGTCAAGGCTGATCGCTCGAGCGTGCGGCTTTGCGTTCCAATCACTTTCCGCGTGCTCTCACAAAAATCAGACAATAGGGGAAACTCCACGCTTATGCGAGTAGCTTTGACACCCATTGTACACTGCAAGTATAAAACGGAGTGTAAACATATTATTAATCAAACATATAATCAACCTCGTCATTCGCCGAGCTTCTTCTGAATATTGGAGTGGTTGACTCTCCTAACTGCTTTGCGGAAAAGTAAACACTCCAGGTTTCTTAAAGCGTAGGCGTCTATAGTGACTGACTAGACTAGACGTGGGAGAAAACCGATCATCTTATTATCGCTTTGCAGCCAATCAGATTCCGGCATTAGCCGACAAGAACATTACCGAACCAATCACGAAGCAAGAAGCGTGCTGAAACTCTCGTCTAGCATTTAGAGCTGCGAGAATGGAATAGTAGCACAAGCCAAGCACACTCGATTTCCTAGGAGACTGTAGTCAGTGTTTGTGGTTTTTGTAATCTCCTTTCCTCACAGATTAAGACGACGGCCTGTGACCTCTAGTATTCCGAACACGTGCTGAAAGTATTATACGTTTTATGACAGCGCAGTAGTATTGCCACTTTTTTTTCTTCAGTAATTTGCATTTCTTGTGCTATGCGTCTTTCGTGTGCTTTTAGAATACAAATCCCAGAACAGTGCGGAAGTCGAGTTCTTTCTCAATAAAGGTATTGACAAAGTATATGCCAGGCCCATGATTCAATGGCTCATAACAGTTATATCTTGGAGTATTCTTCAATATATAAGAATTAATTTTTATATCGCTATCACTCGGCTCGTTTCACTCGCCACAATGCTTCCAAATAAAAAACAGT
The DNA here is from genome assembly GCF_016920785.2 of Ixodes scapularis. Taxonomy (NCBI): domain Eukaryota; kingdom Metazoa; phylum Arthropoda; class Arachnida; order Ixodida; family Ixodidae; genus Ixodes; species Ixodes scapularis. The sequence goes on from NW_024609868.1 coordinate 23,901,769, forward strand.
TCTCTTTTTTACTACATTTTTATCCCAAATCTGTGTACCATATTGGAGGAAAGGGGGAAGGGGATCTTTATACCATAAAAAGCTATTCTAGTACGTAGGAACTCATATACTTCAGAACACAATCTTATTAGTCGTATCAGGCTCACGTGCGCCGAAGAAGGCGATAACAGAAGCAAAACGCATAAGTTACTCGCTTTTGCTTGTGATATGAACTCAAACGCGGGGCGGGCTTTACAAGATTTTGGGATCGAACAATCATAAGAAGACACTGTTTTGTGCTTCGGGTTATTTGTACTTCCAGTGAGAACTCGAAGTGCTTGAGGTTATTTGTACATCGAGAGCAACCTCGACTCCTGAGCCTGCTATTTTATATCGTTTCTGTAACGAAAAGAAGGCAAGACAGCTCTGTGTGCTCACCTGGCAGGTGTTGATAGGATCGGCGCCCTGACGAAGCGAGTCAGCGACCGACTTGGGGAGCATGGAGTAGAGCAGATCATCTCCTCGCTTCCGCCACTCGTCAAGTCTTACTAGGTTCTCCTCCAAGTTCTGAGTCTTGCGCTCTTGCTGAAGACACCAACAATCCCACGCAAATCATATTCTTCCCAATCCATAGCAGGTTAAGAAAACATAAACCCCCCCCCCCCCCCCAAAAAAAAAAAAAAAAAAACTTGGGAAAACATTTATTTGTTTTTTATTGAAACAATCATTACTTTATTAGCGAATGTCAGACTTTTTATACTACAGAGTTTCGAGATTCGCTGGTTCTCGAGTGCGTACCCCTATTCACCATTCCGACAGCTCGCTTTTATGCCTTTTTTTGTACGTCAGTAAACTTTAGGCAGCGTCTGAAACTGATCTCTCATAACGTTCACGCCTCAACATGTACCTACAAGGCAGTGTTCAAGCTGATGGAAACACAGGAGATGTATTCAATTGCGCGATTATTAAAGTGCATTTAAATAAAGTTTTCACACGTCTTTATGCTAAACGTTTCTGCCTTATCTATTATAGGTTCAATTAAATGGCGTAATTCACCACTTGCATATGTCCGTGTAGACACCAAGCGAAAGGGCCTACCTCTCTGTAGGAGACTTCCAGGTTGGCGCCGTGTTGCCAGCCCGCGAGCACAATGTCTCGTGTCATGTCATGCATGCAGAGATCTTCGAGGTACAAGCCTGCATCTTGCAACTCTTGAAGCCCGCTTAATCTGCGGAGAGAGGAAACATGCAGGTCAAACCCCAGTGTCAGAACCTTAGGGAGCCAGAAGAAACTAAATATGTTGATGAATAATAACGTTAGGTAGATATGATCATCATCATGCACTTGGAGGCAAAAGCACAAACATGTCATTCGTGACATCAGTTGTTGTTAAGTTGTTCACCACTGTATCGACCTGGACGTGAAATGTGTGAGAAAGAATACTAGGAGGAGGTTATACGCGTGTATTGATACAGCGAGGGAACTTTAGATTAACTTGAGTTCTCTCAGACAGCTTCAAACGCTGTCGAGTGAAGGAGGCACTAAGCTATGCAGACCCCTATACCTTGTAACTTTTTTTTTTTTTTGCAACGTCTGGCATTAAAAAAGTGGAAGCCGTTTACAAATCCCTGTAACGCCGAATTGGAGCGCAGCTCTTGAGGAGGAGGAGTGAAGGGTACTGAGGGGAGGGTAGACCCCTCCTCCTCCCCTCATTCTTTAATATGCTCCGGGGGGGCGGTCACGTGACCTCGGGGGGGGGGGGGGTGTCACGTGACTTCGGGGAGGGGGGGTCACGTGACCTCGGGGGGTCACGTGACCTCAGAGGGGTCACGTGACCTCAGAGGGGTCACGTGACCTGGGGGTCATGTGGGGGTCACCTTGGGGTCACGTGACCTTGAGATGACCTTGGGGGTCACGTGACCTTGTGGAGGAGACCACGCGACCTCGGGGGTCACGTGACCTCAGAGGGGTCACGTGACTTGGGGGTCACGTGACCTTCAAAGTGTCACGTGGGGTCTTGGGGTCACGTGACCTTGAGATGACCTTGGGAGGGGTCACGTGACCTTGGGGGTCACGTGACCTTGGGATGACCTTGGTTACGCCGACGGCGACGCCGACGGCGACGGCGACGGCGACGGCGACGCCGCTCAAGCCGGGAACGGGCCCCTAAGAGCTGCGCTCTAAAACGATATGTAAAAAAAAGTGAAAGCCGTTCACAACTCCCTGTAACACCGAATTAGAGCGCAGCTCTTGAGGAGGAGGAGGAGGAAAGAGTACTGGGGGGGTGAAGTGACCTGGGGGGGGGGTCACGTGACCTTGGGGGGTCACGTGACGATGCCGATGATGTCATCAGTGACGTCACTGATGACGTCATCAGTGACGATGACGATGTGGACTCCGATGACGTCATCAGCGATGATGACGATGACGATGCCGATGTCGGTGACGTCATCAGTGACGTCACTGATGACGTCATCTGTGATGATGACGATGACGATGCGGATGCCCCCCGAAGTCACGTGACACCCCCAGGGTCACGTGACCAACCCCAGGGTCACGTGACCCCCGCCGAGGTCACGTGACCTCCCCAATGACGTCATCGTCACTGATGACGTCACCGGCATCCGCATCGTCATCGTCATCATCACTGATGAGGTCATCAGTGACGTCACTGATGACCTCACCAGCATCCGCATCGTCATCGTCATCATCACTGCTGACGTCACCAGTGACGTCACTGATGACGTCACCGGCATCTGCATCGTCATCGTCATCATCACTGATGACGTCATCAGTGACGTCACTCATGACCTCACCGGCATACGCATCGGCATCGTCATCATCACTGATGACGTCACCAGTGACGTCACTGATGACGTCACCGGCATCCGCATCGTCATCGTCATCATCACTGATGACGTCATCAGTGACGTCACTGATGACCTCACCGCCATCCGCATCGTCATCGTCATCATCACTGATGACGATGACGATGCGGATGCCGGTGACGTCATCAGTGACGATGACGTCATCGGCGAGGTCACGTGACCTCGGCGGGGGTCACGTGACCCTGGGGGTGGTCACGTGACCTGGGGGTGGTCACGTGACCTGGGGGTGGTCACGTGACCTGGGGGTGTCACGTGACCTCGGGGGGGGGGTCACTTGACCTTGGGGGTGGGGTCACGTGACCAGGGGGGTCACGTAACCTTGGGGTGACCTTGGGATGACCTTGGGGGCCACGTGACCTTGGGATGACCTTGGTTACGCCGACGGCGACGGCGACGCCAACGGCGACGCCGACGCCGCTCAAGCGGGGAACGGGCCCCTAAGAGCTGCGCTCTAAAAAATCAAGTGCGTGAGAAACTAAATAACCATGCGTCTGGGAATCACTATGAACCCGTTAAGCGTTCAGTTTAAGTTTAGCTGGACTGAGCTTAGCTCGACTGAGTTTAGCTCGACCTGATTGTGAGCCGAAATCATCTCGAACTAACCCAGAGGCGATTTTTCTCTAATAAAGCTGAGTTGTTCGATCTGTCTCTCCTGCAAAACTCAAGTAGAACTTATGAAGGGGTGCTCTATCAACGCGAGCAACAGTCGTGTGTACCGCGGTAATGGGTAAATGAACGATGACGTGAACTAAGAGATAATGTATAAGCAGGCTCAATCAATCAGCCAATAATGATTTGAATAGTTTGAGATGTTCTTGTATGTCTACGTGTCTTGATTTGGGATGGCCAAAGAAAGTCTTCAAAATAAAGTTACCCCTGTTTGCTCCTGTCTTAAGATTGCACAGAAAGAAAGGTAGACTAATCGGTCACACAATGATGCTAGGCAATAAAGCACACATATTTAACGCAAGTGTCTCGAGATGCCTCAAGTCATGCCGACACATGTTTAAGTAAATGCCGTAAGCAACTCACAGTGGAACGCCCAGAAAGAGGATGACGTCTGATTCCTTCAGGTAGCGCATCTGTCCTTTGAGGAGCAGTTGGCGTCCCTCCCGCTCCACGTCGGACTCCGACGGGCCGAGGCACTCCAGCTCCACCACCACTTCCTGGATAGAGATCACCTGTCGAGAAATCATTGTTTTACGTATCGTTTTAAGATACAACGCTAAACTTGTAGGTTATTGTTATAAAACTTCAGATTGACGTCAACTAAAACAATGCAGTGTCATGCATCTGTTGTCAGATCAGACGACTGTAGAGTACTCTCTCTTCGGAGTGACCATTTCAGGCTTGATGTTTCCGAATATTTTCATGCATCCTATTTTTTTGCGCACTGTTACTCCTACACTTATCATCCCATACTATTTTTGTTCCCTACAGCAGAGTACTTAAAATCGCTTTCCCACGAAAGCCATTCTCATTGTGCGATAATTGTTTTTCAGTACAACCACTTACAACTGTGTCTCTCGGCTAGTGAATTACTATGAATGATTTAGTGGGCGTCTTGAATCTACGTCAATCAGTCATCTGAGGTTAACAAACGAGGTAAAAAACGAAGTAAAAAATATGTAGAAGTTTGTTCGCGACTTTCACTTTCTTCAGGTTATGTGTGATGCCGCGCAGGTGCGGTACAACAGTGACATTTTGGCTCACTTGTCAAACCTTCAAGGTGGAGTTGCAACGCCTTTTCTTTAGTAAGATCTCAGCCGCTGCAGTTAGTAGCTACGATGGATATCCAGCAGTCCGGAGTTCAGATGATTGTTTATTGAAGCTTGCACAGTATCTCACATAACCTGATGAAAGTGGGAAGTCGCGTGAGAGTTGAGGTGGTGTTCTCAGCACCAAATCAGCTGGCCGGGCTCTGCAGAAAAGTTAATTAAGACGTTAAAGAAATGAAAGCCGTTTACAACTCCCTGTAACGCCCGAGTCCTCCCTCGGGTTCCTTCGGGAGGACCTCGGGTTCCTTCGGGAGAATTCGCCCATAATGCACCGCGCGGTTACGCCGACGGCGACGCCGACGCCGCTCAAGCCGGAAACGGGCGCCTAAGAGCTGCGCTCTATAATAGCAACTGGTTCCCAGTGTTGATTCTTAAATAATAAACTCACACTTACTTTCTTTAAAAGACGTTATTGTTAAGACACAAACCTTTACAGATACTATTTTGAGCGCCTGATTTTAACCATGATTTTAAAAACTTACGTTCTCTAAAAACTTTTATCGAAACAAACATGCTCGTAAACACCCAACACAGGCGTCGATGTTGTGAACTAGTTGTGACTGAATAAAAGTAAACCATACAGACCGCTTCAAACATGTATCACCCTGGTAGTGTCTTATCTCGATTATCTGCTAGATGGGCATTGGGCGTTAAACGTCAGATTGCCAAGTGTAAGTATATCCAATGTTGTCGATCAGTGGGAGGCGAACTGACGATGAGGTGACAAAAAGGCCGAGCCCAACCAGCGTCCTTCTGAAGGTCTCGCGTTATGCCTACAAGGAGCCCATGAAGCTTCATTCGTCAGATCGAGCTTGACACCGCCTCATCCTTCCGGTGGTGCTGGAGATCATATAGTTTGCGAGATTGTTACAATACTTAATGTTAAATGGAGGGTATTGAACCAACCCGAGAATAAAAACCGAAAAAAAGATTCCTATCTCTTTTTACTGTGATCCGAAAACAAACCTTTGCGTTCATATTTTTCACGTTCCAAAACAAAAGCAAAGGCAAGAAAAAAAAAAAGGCAGTGTGGTTTTTAGTTTAGGAAAAATATAGGCCATGCGGAACATACAAGTCGTAGAAAGCAGTGTAGCGAATATATGTATTTTTAATTTTCATGTTTCCAGGTAATTTTCCTAAGCATTGAGAACTCGGTAGAATAACCGAAAAATTAAAGTATTTCTGACACATTTTACACGCGCATTGGCCCATAAAATCATTCCTCCATTCGTAAGAAAAATACGCGCCCAGACTAGGGCCTGCTGCCCCATTGTAATTCCTACGTTCTGAAGTGCGCAATCCGGATAACCCCAAACAGGCCCGGTTTTTTTTTTTTTTTTGGTTTTTTTTTTACACAATTTATGAACACTTCTCAGATTCGTTCTTCTAATATCTAACGTTTCGATAACAACAAACATAATTTTCTAACAATTGTAATCTTTGCAGAAGGGGGAACAAGGGGGACAAAGGTCGAACACAAATTTCCAAACATCATAAATTCATAAGCAGTAATTGCATTATCATCATGATTTTTTTTTTTACTATCTTCAGTTTTTAAAAGGTGAATATATGAACCGGTTCGGGGGGGGGGGGGGGGGGGGGGGGGGGGGTAGAGACGCATTTCCCCAACCTAAAAAAAAAAAAATTGCAACAAAAGCTTTTTTTTTTTTTTTCTGTGTGTTTGATACCTTGGTTAAATGCCAATTGGACGACGAGGAGCAGGGAAGCGTCCGGAGCCTCTCTGCTTTCGCGGCAGAAAGCACGGCAGGGGCGCTTCGATTCTCACTCTGAGTTGCAGGAACTCTCCACCAGATGGCGACACCCTAACCTCTCGGCGCCAACGGGTTTCACGGACCAGGCGGAATTTTTTCGGTCGCTTACCAGTCACCTAGCTGTATTTGGAGATCTGTGTTTGTCCTTTGTCTCTCTTGTTCCCCTTCTCCAGGGATTATTTTCGTAATTCTTGTCCAACTCGCTTGCACCTTTGCATTTATTTGCATTATATTCAACTTATAACTTTTTTTTTCTTCTATTTTCCATTTCAAAATTGCATCGTTGAAAATGCACTGCAAGTTGTCCCGAACATGCAGTTCTTAATTAAAAGGGGTGCAGCTGCTCCATTTTAACGTTAAGTCTCCTCGAGGATGTAAACAATGTTGTACATGTTCCTCAAAAAAAAAAAAAAAAAAAGGAAAGAAAGTTTGTTTTTCGTTTCTTGAGATTTTTGGAACGGGTTCCTATTACAAATCCCATATGTGAAAAAGGAACTCGTTCCCATTACAGTTTAAAAAAATGGAACGTACCGTTACATATACGTTACATTTGCATTTTGGTGATTACCATATTCAATTATATCAAACAAATTTTTTTGTTTGTTTTCATTTGGTCAAATGACACACTACGAAATGTAATGTCGTGATGGAAGGACACCAGGGTCCTAATCTGAGCAAGCACTTGGCGAAAAAGTAGGCTAGAAATCGGGCGACTGTGATTGGCCGGTGCCAAGGTCAAGGGCGTCGGCCAATCACGGCCACTGGACTTCTCGCTGACTGTTTCGCCAAGTGTCTACATTAGGACCCCAGAAGAAGAAAACAAAAGGAAACAAGGTTTCATTTGTTGATATATTCACCTTTAAAAATCTCAGCTTTTTACTATATTCATATTTGTGGTGGGCGATTCAGACGAACTAAATGTACTGTTACCCCACATGGCACGAGCGTTTTACAACAAGCCCAAACGTTTCAATCGAACAGTCCCTTGTTCGATAACCACAGTTGCTTGTCGATGTTGCTGTCCGCAAGACGAGCAAGTGAAGAAGAGGGTAAGGCTCTTGCAAGGTCAGCCTTGAAAACTACTAGTCCTTCGTGAAGGTTGGATCAGTGGCGGATCCAAGCGGGGGAGCGGAAGGGGCGACGGGGGCGGCAGCCTCCCGCCCCCCCCCCCCCCCCCCCCCCCCACAAACCAAGTCGACCCCCCCCCCCCCCAAAAAAAAAAAAAATAAAGAAGACGGAGTTTTGGATTCGCCCCTGAGTTGAATCCGGAGTTCAGTTTGAAGATAAGGGTACAGGAGAGAGAGAATGAAGGTTAATATTTGTGTATATTTTGAGTGGCCAATGCCCGGGTTACATGGGTGCGTTCGATGTCTGGTAACCTGTTATTTTGTTGTAACTGTAGGTCTCCTTGTTGATGTTTAGTGATGGCTGTATTCGGCCTTACATTACTGGGTGTATGAGAATTCGCGGAAGCAAAGAAAGTAGCTCAGTTTGAGACGCCACTCTTTTTGCGTCCTTTCCTTCGACTAAAAGTTTTACTTTTCGTACCGAAGTCTTAGGCACTGAAAAAATAATCAATGTCCACTAGCTCTCCTGCGCCCAACCGTTACCAAGCGACGACCCGACAACATAAACGCAATACAACTGTTACGCCAGCAGCCTGAACAGCGGTTAAGTCGCCCCTTAACTGCTGTTACGCGGGACGACAATTACCGCACTATACTCTCGGACAGCTACTTCAGAAGTAAAGAGTGCGCGTGTACTGCTTTGATGGTTGCTCAAGAAGCTCAAGCGCACCTTCGCCCATATAGATTTGAATGCATAGCCGCAGAATGTTGTCCGCAAGTATTGCGCGCTAAGTGTGGCTTAGCGCGTAACTGCATTTAGGTGTGCCCGTGTAACAAGGGTATGAGATCAGTTACAAAAAAGTTGCCGAGACCCTGCTCTTCGTAATGCTATTGCTTTTATACTTTTTTTTTTAAATTTCCCAGTTAAGAATAAAATAGATATTACTCCACGGTACAAAAAAAAAAAAAAAGGAACGCCGTTCCCTTTACGATTGCAGTAAAAATCTAACGAGCTCCCGTTCCAGTTCCACGGAAGCAAAAATGAACGACGGCCTTCCCTCGTTCGTTCTGAAAGAAAAGCGTTTCAGGAACACCGTTCCTTGTAACGCCGTTCGGTACAACAGTGGCTGTAATGCACTTAAAGAGGTTTCCAACGGTTCTTTGGAACCCGTAAAAAATATCTTGGGGTTTCTCTGGTGTAACAAGAAAAAGTAAGAACAAAACAGCAACTTATCTTCTGGTTGTTCTCCTTTTTTTCCACTGTGCACCAAATTTCAGTGGCATGTGGAAGGAACTATTCGTCTCGAACAAACGGGGAGGCGCATTAACCGCTCATTCCCACTGGAAGCGGATCCGCGTTCACAAAACGGTTGCGAACGCGGTTGTATAAAGATGCAGTACAATTGCACGCGCACTTGATGTCATCGAGTGCGCGTGCAATCGTACTGGATCTTTATACAACCGCGTTCGAAACCGCTTTGCGAACGCGGATCCGCTTCCAGTGGGAATGAGCGGTAAGCCCCAGTCACACTGCTAATACATTATACAAAAGACAGTCTGGAGACACTAGAGCGCCTTAGGGAACAGTTTTTGAACATCCGATACGGGACGGTGAGGCCTCCGGTACGAATTGCGCATGCGTGAGTCTTCTGCGACAGCGCATGCGCAGTTCGTACCGGATGGCCCATTGTACCGTATCGGACGTGCGAAAACGGTTCCCTAAAACTGTCTGAGAAGCGTTCCTTTTCTGTATGATAGGCTTGTCACTTTGGTCATACAGAAATTGTTTGCAGACATGATCGGAGCGTACGCATGAGCTATTAAGCAAATTGGACATTCGAGGATGCCTCAGACGTGTCCGTATATAATTATGTTATCATGTGCGCAGCAAATACTGTTTTGTTTTTCTTCCTGCAATGTACGAGCGGTGTGTGACTGTGGCTTGAATATCACATAGTCACGAGGTACCCCGTAAGGCCGCCAGAGGCTGGGGTGAAAAAAAAAACAACCTAAAATACTCTCGTGTTGCAGAAAAAATATGCGGAAAGGAGAACGTATTGGTTCTTGTCGTCTGTCTCGTCTTGGCCTTGTTCTTTTTGTCGCGATGTTTTAAGCCAAGATACTCGTCAACCGACTTACCCAAACATACATTTTAGGAAAGAAGAATTTCTCCCTTGAAACGTTTCCCTACCTTTTCTTTTTTACTTTGGCTTCAAAAGAAGCAACAACATCACAGATATATTTACCACAGTGCTGAGTAGTTTAACGACATAACTAAATTCCGCCAGCTCACCTCATCTCTAATTATTTTTTCCTGTAGAGCACCCTCCCCCCCTCCCCTTCCGCCCCCGCTTCTTTATTAAAATCTGAATCTTTGAATCTTCAGAAAAACATTTCGGTGCGCTGCTACAATATGTCAGTGTACCCCCCTCCCCCTTCCCCCGCGTCCAATTTTAACGCCAGTCGCCTCGTCTCTCCCTTTAATGGCGGATATACCTTATGGACGCTATAACCCTTATAAAATTCTTTCCCTTTCACTCACGCTGTCCCAGGTGAAGGGCACGGCCGGCCGATGCAGGCGGAACAGCTCTCCGACGGGAGTGCCGAGCTGCGCGCGCGAGGTGCCGCACACCAGCCTGAGTCTGGGACCGATCCAGGCGAGCTCGAGCCGCCGGTCCATCGCGAGGCCGAAGGGAACGACCCGCTGGAGCGACGCCCAGCCCACGTCGGCGAGCGCGACGCGGCCCTGGACGCTCAGACGCCGCAGCTCGCTGGCCTCGAAGGCCGCGTTGTCGAAGTTGAGCTGCAGCACGGCCAGGGAGCCTTCCGACGTGCTCTGCACGCTCAGCACCTTCACCTGCGTGGACACATGGTCACGTGGGCGATGAACTTAACAAAAAGAGTGGCGATACGTGTGTGCCCAAGATGTTTTGTTGTTTGCGCGCCACATGCCGAGTGGTGGAGGACGTAAAAACAAGGGGAAATGATACATACCTGACAGTTCGATAATCCGGCCTTCGGAAAAAAACATTGACCCGTTCTTACTTCAATGTAACAAAAAAAAAATTACTACATATTTGTACGAGGGAATTGCTGTCCAACGGTTGAAGTGAATGTTTTCACACTGATAAGAATATTGAAGCCGCAGTAACATATCGCTCGTACATCATATCAAAGACAATCTGTTCGCTGGTGATGCGTCCAAGCATCATCGAGGAGTGTTTGCTTCACACATGTGCACGCTTCGAATGCGTCTGCAGAAAATTTGGGTATGACCAATATGGCCGCGTTACATGGAAGAAACATGCCTCAGACGGTGTCTGCATACAAACTGTTTTTGTATCATGTGGTAGCCGTGTGACTGCAACTTGAGAGGCGTATGCCTAAGACGGTTTTCGTTTTCGAAGTGATAGTCACGCGCGTTACCCCGAGCGGTGAAAAATGTGGAACGGGATGCGAAAACATTTTATGGGGATGCTGTAATACGAAAACAGTCTGATATTACCCGAAAACTTGATAACCTGACAATTAGAGGGACAACTTGACCCCTTCTTGCTTCTTTGAGCCGAAATGGCCTAAAATAGTTGAACTGTCCTTTCCAGACCCAGAAGTCGCTAGAGAGAAGACTAAAGGGCGCTAAACTGCCGCTAATACAGTGCCTGTGTCTAAAAGGCACTAATTTTAAAGTGTCTTAAAAATCCCCGTAAAAAGATTATCCAATAGGCATTTTCGTTTATTTACTTTTTTAAATACCAACAATAAGAATGTTCAGTGCGACGAGAATGATTTCTTGGTGTGAAGAAAAAATCCCTTGTTGAGCTAAAATTGGCTTTTCCATTTGAATAAAAATAACAATCTGCGAGAAACGCATAAAATTTCAACCATATGTATTTATTAGACCCCGCTTTTAAGGCGCGATGTCTTCACCCACGGTCACGTAAGAGTATAGAGGTGTGAGTCATCTTTTACAGTATTAGGCGAACTTATATTTTTTTTCTCATAGAAAGCTAGAACAGGACTCAAACTGAACCAAACATTCACATTGAGAATCTGCTCAACCAAGAGCAGAAGCGTCCATGCCATCCACACTAAAAGCCACTGTTAGCACACAGTGTTTGGAACGCGTCTCTGACTGGTGCGTTTACCGCATCCTAAAAAACGCGGTCTTTCGATTTCCGCCTGATGACGTCATAGGAGTGTCACGTTGTCGCCTGTTGCTGTCCTGGCTGTGTGACAAAAGCGATGTAGCAGAGGCCTGTTAAGCTGCATGTCGCTCTCCGGCTGGATAGGCCACGGAAACTTTGACAGCCTAGACTAGAGTTGGGACGCCGGGACGACAGAAACACTCGCGCTCTGTCGTGTGTTTTTTTTTTTTTTTAATGCGAAAGTATTAACTGTTCCATGGAGCGATGCCGGAGGCGTCTGTAGCCGTTGTCTGTAGCAGCGAAAAACGGCACAAAAATTCCCATTTTCCCATTGGCTAAGCGAAACGGCACCTAAAGTCTCATTGGTTGGGACGCGTCACATCAGACGCTTCGTTACAGAAGACGGCGGGGCCACTCGAGGCCAAAGCGGACGCGCCTCAGAAATAAAACACAAAGAAGAGCACAGCAACGCAAATGCATCGTCGTGGAAGCCGTCGTGAAACCGGTGGGGTTCGCCGCGCCTGCGCAGTGGGGTAGCGGGATGTCACCGCCCGAGCGCCATGTGAAAAAGGAAGACGTGGCGCGCTACTTGTAGGAATGCTTTCGCATTCCTACACGTAAGCAGTGTAAGGTGTCCCTGCCGAATTTCACTCTCGTCCGCTAGACGAGTCCGGATCTTTTTTTTTCAGAACTTCCACGAGCAATCGCCAGGACCACGACATCCGACACTACAATCTCTGAGCATGTACTTGTACTTTACTAACTTATTTTTGCTGGTATTTTCCGAGGAAAGTAAAACTCCCGACTTCAATGCACATCCCCCGAATTTGAAAACAAAAAAACAAAAAAAACATGTTCAGCCTTTCCGCTCTGGTGAAGAAGGAAGAGCAGCAGAGCTGTAGCTTCTGTTCTCGGCGGTGGCTTTCCAGGCGAGCGATCTGCTCTTCTTTTGAGGGGGAATCTCAAGCGCTCGACGCAGTGGAACTTTAGGCGATAGCGGCCCTGCGGCGGTTGCGAAACCATTCGCGCTGCTGCGCACATCGCCACTCGTTCCGTTCCCGCTTTTCTTCATCCGAAGAGATGTTACCGCGATCTATGAGCGACGGCGACAAGCAAACAACCGGCGAACACAACACCCTGGACAGCTACCGCCATCTATGAGCGACGGCGGCAACCAGAGTGTTGTGTCGACAAAGGGTGTCGGCATTTGTTTGGTGCCGGACACGATACTGGGGAAACTAGCCCTTAACAGCTCGGCTCTAAAGGGGGCATATCGTCGTGTGAAAACCCACTCTTCCGAGACGTCATCTGGTCATTTCTCTGAGTGAAGTAATGCCGGCTATAAGACCGACACAAATTAAGTGCCTCATTCATTGATTGTGTCAAATAGCTCCTCAGCGAGAGTAAAACAACTGCTCTGTGGCGACTTGACGTCATACAATATTTGATGCCATTTCCGTTAAAAACTGATGCCTTTTTTATTACCCCTGGAGCAATGCATACTAGTTAAAAAAGCACTGTATGGGGAATGAAAGGGCATCATGAAAGATTGTGTTACAAGTACTTGTACTTTACCTTGAAATATATTGTATTTATAGTATGTTACTTCAAGTACAAGGCATCCGGTATACTTACTACTTTACTTGAAGTACATAACCTCTCATTTACTTTGTACTTTACTTCAAGTACTTTTTAAATGTACTTTACACAACACTGTAAACAAGCAAACACTGTATAAAAATCAAGATCAGCCAGTGCTAAACCTCAAAGAAAAATAATATATTCGCAGTACATCATTGACAAAAGAAAAGTACAAAACAATTAGGCACGCAGAAGCAGAATCAGCTATTAAAACATTTCTGTGAAAAAAAAAACAAAAAAAAAACAACAAGCCGAATCATATCTGGCTAGCACAATTTCGCTAACGACTCAAAATCTATGCACTTTCTTGCCATTATAAAAAAAAAAAAGAGAAAATATTAAAGAAACTTTAAAAGTTATTTGCTACTTTTTTACAGTAATTAGTCATGTTCTCAATTACCTTCAATTTGAGGAATTTCTGCTCTACTCAATATACTTTTGAGGTCAATATTCAGTGACTTAATAACTTATTTGAGTAACTTGTACATGTCTGCTCGAGCGACTGGTTACGGCACCCACCACGAGATGCATGCCGTAGAAGCTCTTGGCCACCTGGACGAGTTGCCCGACCACGTAGAAGTGGAGCCCCGTTCGATCGGACTGGTAGTGGAGCAGGGCCCCCAGGCGGTGCTCCTCTCGGAGCTGCATGGACGGACTGCGCATGCGCGGATAGCTGAACCGGATCTGGTGGTGCAGGTTGTCCATTCCCCGGAGGAAGTCACGGAGGTGCCTCCCCGAAGCCCGGATGAGCTGGTCGTAGCCGTAGTGGCTGAAGAAGCGCACGAAGCACCGGCCGAAGAAGAACAGGAACGAGTCCGCGCTCCAGCCTGCAAGTGCAAACCACTCGCTCGGGAAGAATACTAATACTAATATTAATACTGACACAAGCACAAACATTTATACTAAGACAAAAAGCATCAGTTGTTCATGTGCACAGAGCATGAACAAATGAATGAATGAATGAACGTATGAATGAATGAATACGTGTACTAGTACTCACACCAGAATAACTGTCACTGTGGCACAGCTAACGATTCAATATAAAAAAGCCTAGTTTACACTTCGCGACTTTTTTGTCTGAGAAATGATCTGATAAGTGGTGTAAGAATTAATTTTATGACGAGACTCGCTTGCACTTCTCTTAAGTGGAATCATTCTTTCTATCCAGTATGACGTCCACAAATTGTAAAGCGGCCCGATAACAGAAGAGGATAGTTCAATTATCATGCAGTAAACCGAAATTGCAAAAGCACATTTAGACCATGTTGATTTTAAGATGCATACGCTCGCGTCCGTTTCTACGCGAACGAGCAACGCATACCAATGTGCAGTCGTGCGATCACTAAAGAGCGATGAGTGATGTGGTACGTTAAAAGCTCCAGGTCAACCATTATAAACAGAAACGGCGAAATCTCCGGTGTGCATCGAAAATACCAGATATCATTTTTAGAAAGACATAGTATTCCCTCTATCTAAGTTCGTACTACAAATCTGATTTTAACCTTACATACGATCAGCGTCAAAGTTGAGACATTTGAGTTAACTTGTCCTCAATTCTGTTGTCTTTTTTTGTGAATATATTTAGCTTAATAATAATAATAACAATAATAATAATAAGAGTCTTTATTTTTGGGTGCCCAAAAACAACCACATTGGTCTTCTCATTGGTGCACCATCACAAACAAAATCAACGAGCAAATTAATAAGCTCTAGACACGTTTACTGAAAAGATAAAACATCTAACGCAAACAGAATGCTAAGGAGCTAGAATAATATCATTAAAATCGGGGCTAATGTTTTCTCTTTTTTTTTTTGTAGTCCGAAAAACCGGAGGGTTTGGACCATCTTAGTGAACCATCGTATAGGCCAGGGGTCTTCAACCTTTTTGGCTAAGGGGCCGGGTAGGGAACCCACCGCAGACTCGAGGGCCGCAAAATATTTAAACTAATATAAACCAGAAAATACTTAATAAATAAACCTAAATAAGTATTTAAACACAGAAACTTAAACTAAAGCAAACATTCAAAAATAAATGTAAGTCTGATGAATACATATACTTTCTATCTACGGTTCATATGTTGCTAAATATGACATTATAAAATAATTCTGACCTATAAAACTCACCAGGCATAAAGCAAAGAGCATAGGAACATTGGCTTATTCACACAGGGCAGTAGATTAATTAGATTGGTAGATCTGGCTGACAAAAATATGCAAGGGTTATGACACAAAACACTAGACCCGATTTTGATAAGTAAAGCGCTTAGGAATTTTATTATAGTTACAGACACGAAGCCGGGAACTACGAATATTAATGCTGGAGATGACAATGTACAATAAATATTACAACAAAAAATTCCGCGTTTTTTTTTCAGTTTTCTTTTATTCTTTTTAATACCCTTGTTTACGTTTTTAATGCGCGTCGCCATGCCATTTTTCTTTTAACGGTTTTTGTTTATTGTCGCCGTTTGTAAACTTTCAGCAACAGAAATTGAAGGTTTATTTCCAGATACATTATGCAATAATTTTGAAAATGAGAAGAATCTAGTGGGCGTTGTTGCTGTCAACATAGATTCACGGTTCTCTGGTATACCGCAGGACCGCCATGTCCTGCGGTATACCAGAGAACCGTGAATCTATGCTGGCAGCAACAACGCGACTAGATTCAGGTGAACCGATAGAACAAACTTTTCGACAATTTTAAGCCACACTCGACAGCGGAAATGAACCTTAAACCAAGTGTTGTATATGATAAAATCGAGTCAGTGACACCACTTCAAAATATCAATATTAAGATAAATTAAATTGCAAAACGTTACAAGCCGTTCACAAAATGTTATGAGCACAGTCGAGAGGATGGCGTTGGGGAAACGTCTTTTTGGTTTACGGACGCAATCCACTGCCGCCGGAAATTGGGATCATGTGGAAAGCGATGGAGCTTAAAGACATTGCAGCCGCACTTGCCGGATTCCGTGGAAGCCAAATAGGTCCTCGGACAGTATTCGACGCTTTCTGTCGTTACCCCTGCACCCTATAACCGAGCAATGGTGTCCCGATGACCGGGGGCTGTCGCCATCCAAGCCCGTACTCTAATTAAGTTTGGGAGTTTAAAACAAAGTAAAAATCGCGAACGAAGTTCGGGCAATGCGTACACGCAACACAGGCGAAGCCTCTCATTCGAGACTCACTCTTTCTAACGCACCAGCAAGGGGGAAATCGCTTGTAGACCTTTGCCCTCCTCTCTGTCACCCTCTTTCAGTAAAACGGTCTATTAGCGACGTGTGCGATTGAAAGCATCGCTGTGATCGGCCTTCCGCGATTGGTCGAGTGCTGACTATGACGTCAGCGAAGGATTTCTCTTCGACGGAAATAAGAGGAATGAAAGAACTTCAATTTTGACGGTGTTGGCAGTGTTGGTTTCAGAGCGCATTAATTTTAAGCTTCCACCATGGTCATTACAAACAAATCGAACTTGTTGTTCGCGAGGTAATGACGTCACGAGAGGGAACCATACGAGGGCGCCACCAAAACATCTCTCCGCTAATTAGCGGCGAGATGTTTCGGTGGCGTCCTCATACGGTTCCTTCTCGTGACGTCATTACCTAGCGAACAACAAGTTTGATGGTGTTCGCAATGAGCATGGTGGAAGCATGAAATCATTCCGATCTGAAACCAACATTGCCAACACCATCAAAATTAAAAATATCGCCTCACTCTTATTTCCATCGATGAGAAATCCTTTGCTGACGTCATAGTGAGCTTTTGGCCAATCGTGGAAAGCCGACCACAGCGACGCTTTCGATCGCGCACGTCGCCAATAGGGAGTATTCACTGGCGGTCGTAGCTGTGCGCGCGACTGCTGAGTGCGTGCTGATGCCGAGCTTCCACAGTTCTTTTTGCAACGTGCGTGACGTCACTCGCAAGCCACGTACGCTACCAAGATGTAACAGGGTACCATTGAGATCGGTGAGGCGCCGCTGGACTCACCGGTCACGCGAGTGGCGCAGGCTTGCGCCAGCCTCGTCATCGAGTCGTCGGGGTAGGTGCGGTGCGTGGAGAAGACGCAGTTTCGCATGCCCAGGTCGGACAGCGCTGCCTGCCAGAGGGACTCGCCGAATTCCGCCCGCACAAAGTGCTGCACGCTCTCCAGCAGCATGCCGTACATGCTGGCTCGGTGTGCGCTGTCGCCTCAGGCCGTCCCGCCTCAGGCTCGCACGCTGCAGCTGAAGTAGCGGGTGATGGAAGAACCATTTATAGTTCCAGCCTGATATGATTATAACGCACACTCTTCACCGGACAATATGAGCTGAAACACACGAACCGCCCTTTTCCTGCGCCTGCGATTCCCAGATGCTCTATTATACCGACTTACACTTATAAACTCCGACACAAGGGATCAAAAAAAGAAAAAGAGATAGAAAAGAGGGGTCAGCACAGTAACAGTCTCAAAACTGAGACGTCGTTCTGTTGCTCCCCCTTTTTTTTTTTCTTGTTTGTTTTTTATCTTGGGGTTTATAAGTATAAGTATGATCGTTCAGAAAGTCTATGAAGTGAGGAACGTAAATCAAGTCGAAGGCAATTTCCCTGAAGTTCGCTGGCTGCGTTCGATGGGTGTATTGCATCCAAGAACATGACCATTCGAAGGTACGGGTGGCGGTGCTCGGATTTCCATGTATGAAGGATCCTGTTACACGCTAATATTTCGGTTTTCGTGCATGTGGGTGTTTTCTGTGAAATGTATTCAATTGGTAGTGTGCCAGAGTAGCGGTTAAACTCCCATTAGTTCCTATCGAAAGAGGCCCGGCCCACCCACCGTTTTGTAAAAAATAATATGTCAGGATGCATTGTATGAAGCGAAAGCATGCGGACGAGTTGATTACGAAACATCATAATCTAAAGCACGAAACACATGTACAACGAAACCGTCCGATCCGACGTCCGACCAGGCAATACGACGGTCGGAGGCGAGGGTTTTCAACGCTCTCCGGTGCTACGAAAACCCTCGTCCCCCCAAGGTCATTCCGGCAGTCCGCACGTCGGATCGGACGGTTTCGTCGTACATGTGTTCCGCGCTTAAACCCTGAGACACGGAGAAATAAATAACAAAATAAAAAAACGGACAAGATGTATTTATTTTTATCTATTTTAGCTCGATGGGGACTCGATGTTAACGGGAACGAGTTACGACATTTTACTTCGCAAACAACTGTGGGTCACACGTCTAATCCCAAAAGAAGTTTGTAAGAGATCGTGATATTTGCAATAATTGGAGAGTCACGCGTGCTTTCTTTTCGGCCTTTTTCGTCATCCGTTCGTTAGCCTCTTGTATGTAACCCAGAGTTGAAGAGCTTGAAACTGGAGTGAAGAAAATGTCTACAAAAAGTGACCTGCAGCAGACCAAAATAAACAACATAAAAAAAAGTATCATTTCTTTTTTACAGCACTCTCTAATTTTCCTGTGGACAACTGTTTGAAAGGAAGAATCTCAACTGTTCGAACATTTAGCAGAAATAGGTTTTCGAGATCCAGCGGTCTACTTTCTTGAACGACAGGAAAACCGAAACGCCCAGAAGGCTATGTAACTCGTTCGCCGCTAATGGACAACTCTATAATTCTTCTCCCGCAATATTTAGGGAGGACCACTCTTTCTTAATCTTTTCCGTAACGCCTTGCCGCAACCTACAACTCTTAATTTACAACCTCAGCGTGGTAATTTCTTTCTGGGTTTACATTCTTATAAGAAGTGCTTTAAGAGAGACGTGGGGCGAGTGAAGGCTTTCACGACATTAACTGCTGGCACCTTATGACATAAGATGGCGTTTTATCACAAAGGAAGAGGCTTGTGAAGACGTTCGCAATTGTCTTAGATACTTTTTGTAAACACTCAGCGACATTCTATTGTTCCAGCGTCACCAACTGGCCGAGAAACGTGAGGACAGACAGTTGTAATGTTTAAGTTATCCGTTACAGATTACTCGAATTCAAGTCAGTTCGTGACCGGTGTTTGTTGTTCGTTGGCGTAGTGAGACGAGAGCCACGAAACATGATCGATGCGAAATTTCCTATGCGCAGGAGCATCCAACGAGACGGAAAACCCGATTTGTTCGGAGTATCGAGAAACACCAAATGTTCAGTATGATTACGCTGGCCCTCTCTGGGCGTTGAAAGTTTGAGGCTCATTCACACAGTTGCGTTCGAATGCGTTTGAGTACGTCGGAGTGAGTTTAAGTGCATTTTTCTGCGTTTGACAGCGTTGCGTCTAGAAACAACGCTACACTTTGTCTCACCCTACGATGGACTAAAGGCCAAAGCCAAGGGCCTCCAGGTCCAATCACGTTCCACACTAAATTATGACATGATTAGCGTTGACTAGGGGTGGACGAATAATGCTCCTAACCCAAAAGCACTGCATCATTTCAATAGCTTAGATCCTGCAAGAGCCTCCACGTCGTGGCATTCTTTGCAGTGTAAAATTGTTGAGACACTCAGTTCTATTCGATTTGAACTACTGTCCGCCAATCCCTGTCAGTAATCCGAGACGCGGGCACCGATACGTGTATCGAAGCGAAATACAGCACAATTTCTAAGTGGCTCGTGATTGGATCTGGCGGTCCGTAGCTTCGGCCTTTAGTCCATCGTAGGACGAGTCAAAGTATAGTCACAGGGGCAGTTCTGCGCTGTATGAAGCTTGGCGAATATACTTTGTTTCACCTCAAGTCCAGAAGCAGCCGACGCTACTAGCTGATGGGACAAATCAGAAAGCGTCAAAAGGGCATCGTCATGATATTCGTCATGCTTCTGTAGATGTTCTATCATCGCTGAATCAATCATAAACAAACAAGTTCCAGTGACTTGCACCTTTGAGGCTGCCTGATCGGTTCCATTAGCTCGTGGCATTGTCCGCGTCTGGACTTAAGCTGACACGAAGTATAGGGGGGTGCGAACTGGAGTGCGAATCGAATATCGCAGTGTCATCCCTAGCGTCGAAACTGCTAAGGAAACTGGCTGTCGTAGCTATCTTTTGCACGGTGAAGGACCACTCGGTTCGAATTACTATCCGCACATCACCAGTGGCAATCAATTCACACGATATACGAAGGACAGATGACTCGGTGACCCGCGGCCGTCTCTCCACGCAACGCCGTCAAACGCACTCACGAGCAACTGTCTGAATGCGCCTCTAGACACTGTCCGTCCCACGACATAGCCTATTCCGGCCCACGGAAACGAAAGACGTCATTACCCGTCCCACGTCGACGCTCCGAGAAGCAACCGCTTGAGACGACCGGCCGAAGATCCCAATAGACGAAGTGGCTCCAACGGGGACTCGATCTCGACTGCCCGCGGCGGCCAGTGGTCACATCGCCGTGACGGCAACACTGTTTTCCGAGGGATCTGAGCGATGCGCCAGCGCACCCCTCCTCCTCGGGACCGCTTCCGTTTTTTTTCCCGACTCCGGGTCTTCCCTTGGCTACGACGAACCTCTATAACGAGTTCCGATTTTTCCCCGTCCGTTCTATACTTAGGGAAGGCAACTCTGTTATTGTTCCCCTCTCGCAATTTATAGACTTCCCTCGAGTTCCGACGGATCGCTAGAGGTTGTCCCCGTGCGCGCAAAGTGTCTCATTTCCGGAAAACCCGCGTTCGTTTCACGCTTATAAACAGCCCCGGTGGCCGATATACGAAGGCAGCGGCCTTGGCCCGAACGACGGGAGGATCTCCTTCTTTTTTCCTTCTCAACTCTCCCTCAACGCCCCTCGGGAGCCGCTGACGCTCATTGGGATTTATCGAGGAGCCGGTCTGGCCGCTTCGATTGAGATCGCTTTTCGGTCTGATTGCCTTCTTGACAAGCACGTGAGCGCGTGAGAGAGTCGGAATATTCTCAGGAAGTTATGCTGACGATCATAGAACAAGGTAAACAAAAACCAAGACGCATGGGGGAGCGCATTAACCAAACAACTACGATACATTTTTTTTTTACAACCAGAGTAAATGTAAATGTAGGTTTTTTGGGTGTCGTCATTGAGACGCCTGAATTTTATCGTGTTCTAAAAGTAAAGATATTACATATTGATTAACTAATATAAGCCGCAGAACATATAAAGTTAAATAAAATCAATACACTTCTACCTGCGCTCTGTTGGTGACGACAGTCCGTGCTCCGTGTTTTACTTAGGTCTGTTGCCACATACACGTTGTGATGAAATCGACAGCTTTCAGAATACGGGCGGCAAGAAATCGAAGGTCTCTCACTGTAGTGGCGCTGTGTCTCCGTGGCTGGTCTACCAGATTCAGCCCCTGCGGAATCTGCAACTTTTAGACATAAGGACGCAACGGCTTACAAAAGACTTTGAGCACTGTTTCTTATCTGATCTTGGACTTCGAATAAACGATTGACGGACCTTCTCTACCTCCTCGTCGGAGACATGTTACCGGTCTCCCCTGAGCCCTTCAAAACATTCTCAGTCGCCGGAAACTTGAGTTGTCCATTGATATCCTTTTGAAGTCTGGTGCTGCTTTCTGATCAAAAACGACGAAGCAAACTTTGCGTGCTCACAATGAATTTAAACTTAAAAAGAGAGAGAGAGAGGTGTTTACGTCAAGCAACAACAGCACCCCGACTCTGGCCCGCGAAGTAGCATAAACATTTGAGAGAGAATTAGAACCCCTAAGAACGCAGGAGGCTCTTCAGAACTGAAAGAAGTGTGTGCTTATTTTTAATAACTTCCGAAGTCCGGGCGTTTTCTCTTAGACGTACTGTATATCTGACTCGGTCAAGTATATAGAGACCGCGCTACCATGACCATGTGGTTACGTGTTGTATGCAGATTGGTTACCCTGTTATACGCTTTACGAAAAGACATTATGGAAACACGCGAGACACGCCTCGTGAACTGGGTATTGCAGAACTATACGTGGCATTCTAATATCTAGTTAGGAGTGTATTAGCGCTGTTTCAAAGCATGTTGCACGATATTTATTCAAAGAGGCGCAGCGCCGGAGAAACAAAAATGGGTCCGTGCACGCGGGCAGAAAGTGAATTTATCAGGTTTTCTCTGGCGTTGCAAAATGTATTGCACGGCTTCGCAATGTATACGAAATATTTATCCTTACAATCGAATATCTTCCCCTCTATGTCATCCCCCCGACCCCTTCCGTGGATCCAATGCAACCCGCGGCCCTGACAAAGTTAGAATGGGACGCTGGCTGGTGCGTTCCTTGGCCCGTCGGCGAAACCCCTTTCTGACGGCTCATTTTTTTCCCCACAATGCTGGACGTGCGAAGAAGGGAACGCCCTCTCCGCAGACCAGCAATACAAATCGCAGGGATTAATCGGCAACCCACAAATTCGATTGTTACAACTCCGGAAGAGATGTGGATGAAAGAGCGGAGCGATCTCAGACGCCTTGCTGCGTGGGAATGCCCGCAAATTCCAGAAGTAAATGTGTTTGAAGCTTGGTACACAATTCTTCAGTTTTATGCCGACCTGAAAGAGTGCTCATGTTATTTGTTATGAGCGCCGGCTAGACATTGTACTGCAGTTTTGATCAGACAGATGTAGGTACACCAATATCCATGCGTGCGCACATCAAAAAGGAGTGCTACCAGAAAAATCTTCAAAAGATATATTTTTATTTCACTATGTCTCTATTGGAGAGAAAGGGGGCAAAGTTCGCATCTTGTAGAATTAATGAACAAAAAATCCGGCCGCACTTGAGAGAGTTTGTTTGTTCGTGTCGTTATTGCTTCCTGCACTCTTAGGGTTGAGTTGTGCCCAGTAATCTCCACCAGTTTGTTTGGGCCATTTCTGTTAGTAAGATATTCTTACAGCTCAATGGACCCTTTCCGGAATCCAGTCTGGCCACTTTGATCACTATCATCATCACGTGAAAACGCCATATGCGCTATACTAATGGCGGCCTTCTGTTTACTGATGAAGGAAGAAGTTGAAGATGCTCCTAAGCAGATGATTCGAGGTCTTATACATTCTAGATTTTAGTGCGACGTGAAGCAGGAATTGGACGCAAGAGCTGCGTGAGCGTTCATTTCTAACTCAGTCCCAGTCAATCTGTTAGTAGCACTTACTCGGCTTCAAAGCCCCTTGATGAATAGGACTCTATCAAGGCGCCTATGTGGGTTGGCGGTTCGTTCCGACTGGCTGCGTTTGTTTCGCCATCGCACTATAAGAGATTGAAAAGTAATCTTAGTGGAGTGCACAATCTCGTTTACCGTTGACCTTTAGGTCACGGTGCTTCATTAAATGCTGCAGACCACTGTTCATTGCCGCCATTAGTATAGTAAAAGATAAACAGCCATTTGAGTCACCAGATGGCACTGAATTCCGGAAAGGGTCTATGCTGTTAATTTCAACATATGTGAGCGTTTGTACATAATGTAATAAATTATTAAAATCAATAGCTTTACATGCTCATCATAAAGTGAAAACGTTTATAATCATTCAAATACAGTCATTTGTCAATGTCACTATGAACGAAAAAAAAAAAAAGAGCGTCAAGATATTTGTGGTTAAGGACCCAAGGTATGCATGATTCACAGCCGGCAGGCAATCTCAAAACACTACGAGAGGACGGAACATCGCTTTCGAGGGAAAGCAATTCATGTGTCATAAACATGAGCGCTGAAAATGCACCGTCCAATAGCTTTTCATTGAACCACAAAGCGGTCCTCACATTCCATTCTCATGTAGACAACATCGGAAAACACTAAATTTTTCCCTCATACCACATAACTTATCTCTGGTTTCTGCGTGGTGACTTCCTGCGAATTATTGGCTCTACTCGTGCAAAGACTATTATTTTTATGTGCTTCCTTTAGCACGAGTACGAACGCCCGCGCTAAAGGGGTGCTATTAAGGGGTGCGCACACACGAGCTCCCTGTCAATACATTATCTGCGAAGCAGGTTCAAAGAGGGTATACGAAAGCGGGCTATGCGCAATCGTATACCTACGCTCAGTTGCGCTCAACTTTAAAGGAGCTATGAAACTATATTTGGCTTAAACGTTACGCATTTTACTGATATGGACGGACACAAGTGGGACCCAAGTATTTACTCCCACGCAGACACGCTGAATTAGAGGCGTAACTTTGAGAATGGAAGCGGATTATGAGTTCTTTTTTTTTTTTTCTTTTAGCAAAGCTTGCAGATGTAGTTGTGGGTGTTTTGGTGATGACATAGTCCCCGAGATCACCCAAGGCCGAATAAGGCTCACGCATTGAACACGAGCACTGCGTGAGCACTTGACTTTTGGTAGAATATTAGAGAGTTTTAGAATAGGGGGCCCCAAGGATAGGGAGCCCCTGAGAAATATGGGCTCACCACTGCGCATGCGCCGAACCCTAGCCATGTCTTAGACTAGCGTTCGCCCCTAATGCAGAATTCGCGAGATCCCTTAGGCAAACAAACATGGCGGCGTCCTGCATCGCTCGCTTCAATATAGAACTATATAGTGGTGGCTGCACTATTAAAGGGGCGATGCAACAATTTTTGTACTTTGTGCAAATACCGCTTAGAACGAATCCCTGACATTATTGACCTATGAACCACGCGTTCATTTTTCACCAGACGCAATAAAAGTCGCCAAAGAAATTCTCTGTAATGCGCAATTAGAGCGCAGCTCTTGAGGAGGAGGCGAGGAAGGTATGCCCCTCTTCCCTCTCCGTAATCTCTCCTCCTTTTCTCTTCATCTTCTCCTCCTCCTTCATCCCCTCCTCCCCCCTTTTCCTCCAATTCAGTTTCCCCGCTAAATTTAGTCGGGAAAGTGACGTCACATGACATGGTGTCACGTCACTTAAGAACAAATTCAGTTTCTGCACTAGATTTAGCGGGAAAATTGACGTCACATGACCTCAGCACCAATTAAATTCCACGCTAAATTTATGGGGGAAAATAAGTGCTAAATTGGTGTTGAGGTCACGTAGCAGAAATTGATTTGGTGTTGAGGTCGCGTGACGTCAATTTTCCCGCAAAATTTTAGCGCGGTTACGCCGACGCTGACGGCGACACCTACGCCGCTCAACCCGGAAACGGGCGCTTTAGAACAGCGCTCTAACGAGCAGCGTTCATCCCCTCAACTGGCAGGCAAAACAAACGGCCGGGTGATCTGGAGCCGATTAGATGTCGCCAATGTCGATCATAGCCACGCGCTGGAATTAGCAAAGCACAGGACTCGCGCTGAGTTCCAGACATAGTGTTATGGTTCGGCTACTGTCATCATTTCAGTGATCGGACACGGACCACTACCCGAATGCTTGTTGAGCTATCACGAGCCCAAATCGAGTGCTCACGCAATCATCGAGTTGAATCGATGAACCCCATTCAAACATCGTCAATGGAGGATACTGCGACCCCGAGCTACGCCATCAAGTTTTGCGAGGGAGATATTGAAAGAAAACGCTCGCTTTTGTCCTTGAAGTCACACCGCGTCAAAGGAGACTTTTGCTTAGTGGTGTTGCGTGCGAGGATACTTGGGTCCAAATATTGGCAGAAGGCTACTAAGCTTACTGGCTGTAAGCTTACTAGCTTACTTAAGCTTAATCATCGCCAATAAGTGATGCAGCAGGCTTTCGCTTCGCCTAACCTTACTTAAATCACAAAGTAGGAGGGATGATCCCGCTCTGTTTTCTAGCACCTTCTGATTCTGGCCGTTCTTAACCCTGAATGTACGCGGTAAAGGCTAAACTCCGTGGAGCGAATATGCAGCAAAGAACCGACGAACTTCGTCCAGCGGCGCGTTCGCTTTGTGCGCGGCGCAACATCCACTCTTCTTCTGACACAACGCACAGAGCGAACGCCGCCGAGCGAAATTCGTCGCCTTCTACGCATGGAACTGCCACTGATCTTTATGACAATTTGCTGGATCGCACATTCTTGGTCGCTGCAGCGCATTTGCGACCACCGGAAGTTCCGAATCGGCCATCTTGGGCCCGTGTAAACCTACCGGGTAAAGAGTTGCAGAGACTGGGCGGATGCGTCCTAAAAAACACGTTTTCTGCTCGTTCGCCGTCATTTGCTGAAGGATTTTTCGAAAACCCTGGGTGTATGGTCGTAGATGCTTTTGAGAACCCGCGAAAATGTCAACATAAGCGCCGCACCTCGGAAAAAAGGCAGACCTTGTCGAACGCAAGACTCGCGGTCAGGCGTCATGATAAAAACGACGTGGCTTGGCACGACGAAGTGCTGCACCTCTGTGCCTTCGCACGCTTGGATACCGATCAACAATCGACGCCGTGTTAATCCTTCGCGAAAAAGTCACGAGTGCAACATGCGTGAAGGTATATGTGCCTCTGGAGCAACGTTTCACTTTACTTCGACGACAGTATTTCTAATTTGCGGCACGCGCGGCCCAGAAACGAGTTTGTTTAAAGGGACATTGCAAGGCAAAAACAAGTTTTTTTTAATAGCATATAGATGGGACAGGTTTTTCTTTTTTAATACTTTTCTCCACAAAAAAGTTTTTTTTGCGCAATATTTACGGTATTAGACGCAGTTTAGGTGGAGGTCACAACCCGCTCAAAGCCCCGCCAACCAATTAGTGACCCCACCCACTTGACTGGATTGGGTGCTCGACCGAACAGGCTAACAAGCGTAGTGTCTCCCTTTCGCGTCATCCGGTGCGCCCAGTCTTGAAGTATAAAACCGATAGCTAGTCGTGCGAGCAGACGAGCGGCAGCCTCCGGCATCTTCTGCTATTTCACCGCTTTCTATCGCCGTCTGCAATGCCGTGAGACGTGGACACAAAAGCTGTGTGTCGGCGCCCGCTTTCGTCTCTGTCCGTCTGCTATTCATCCGTCGCCTGAAAATGTCTGCAGCGCTCAGAGGACACGACCACGAAAGCGGCGTTCTAGCGTTCTATCAAGCCCGCAACACGGTC
The DNA here is from genome assembly GCF_016920785.2 of Ixodes scapularis. Taxonomy (NCBI): domain Eukaryota; kingdom Metazoa; phylum Arthropoda; class Arachnida; order Ixodida; family Ixodidae; genus Ixodes; species Ixodes scapularis. The sequence goes on from NW_024609868.1 coordinate 23,928,932, forward strand.
CAAGAAGTCAAAAGTCAAGCCAAATAAGTCGTTAGTTGTTCGAGGTTAGTCTGCGACAACATGGCGACATTGTTACCCACTGTAGATAAGCAATTTAGCCAGTGCAGTACGACTGCTAGCCTGGGGTTTTTAATTTGCACCACGCAGTAATGATGCACGACCACACGCCGTTACGATGCTCGTCCAGATCGAAACGGGCAGGGGTGGGAATTGAACCCAGGATCCCTGGGTTCTGCACACGCGAGCTTTCGCTCCACGTGCTCCGAGCCGGTATGCGCTAGCTCACCCCGCGACCGATATGCATGCAGTAAAGACATGTACGCACGACCTAGATTCAAAACATCAACACGGCGTTAATTCTTGAACGGTGTCCCAGCGCGCGAAGGCGACTTGACGCAGCACTTCGGCGTGCAAAGGCACGTCCTTTGATCACGCCGCCTGACCGCCGGACGCGTTCGGCAAGTTGTAACTTTTTCCTGCCGTTTTTGAAAACAGAGTTTTCGAAAACTTCTTTGGTGAACGACGGCGAATGAGCAGGAAATGTGTCTTTCAGCACGCAGTCGCCCAGCCTCTGCAACGCTTCACCCGGAAAATTTACATGGGTCCAAGATGGCCTATTGAAAACTTCCGGTGACCGCATTCGCGGAGAGGGAAGCATGATCCAGCAAATAGACCTATTGCTAAATTATCCAAGCATGAACGGGAATTCTCGGAATGTAAGTTTACGCGCCGCACGCGCTCGCCTTCCCCGTGTTGAAGATTCGAAGTAAATAAACAAAATATTGTGCTAACGAACGCGCGTGAAAGATGCCATTTTATTTTGGGTATTCACTTCAAATGTTTCATACAGGGAAGGTGAGCGCGTGTGGCGCGCAGACCTACATTGACAGCATTCATGTTTATGTTTCGTAATTTAGCGATAGGTCTATTGCCATAGGGATCAGTGGTTACTGTTGACACGAGAGCTCCTGGTGAAAGAAAAAAAGAAAGGCGCATATATATGTTTGAATCGTATTGATTTGGACTTGACTTCCAACATCCAAACATTTAATGATTTGTAGAAAAACAATACAAAAAACGAGTACGTTGGGTTTTACCTTCCCCAATATTGTGACACAAGCAAAACAATGCTTGTTAAAGGAATGCCTCATTCTCAACTGTTCGAAGAGAATCGCGATGTCACAATCTTTGCTTTATCCCGCCCTTTTCCAAACATACGGCCATCCGTTTGAGATATCGATGCATGAGTGATGTTTTGGAGTTCGTAGCGTCCTGTTCAACGCTTCTGCGGCCTTATATTGAGTAATCCAAATTACGGTTCAGCATCCCTCTAAACTTAAGTATATTACGTTCTTTTTTTTTTTTTTTAAAGCGGAGCTTTTAAGGGCTAGTTTCCCCAGGATCGTGTCCGTCAGCAAACAAATGATGACACAAATGATGATGATGATGATGATGATGATGCGGCTTTTCCTTTTATACCGGGCGAGCTCGAAGAGTCTTTGTGCCCTAGCCCAAAAAACCCTATAAGCTTCAGTTCTAAATTTTCTTCAACCAGTGTTCCAGAAGGGCTTTCGTTCTTCGCACGCACCGCATGGTGGAAATGCCATGCCCGTCCTGTGAGGGTCGTCTGCTCCGCCAGTATAGCGGTTGTCAGAGTCAGCCGTCGTGCACATGCTAGCATCGCCTCTGAGTGAAGCCGGCGATCCACCAGTGGGGTTTGCAGCAGGCACTTACAAAAGAGCACTAGGTGTTCAACTGTCTCAGGTACTTTTCTACACGCGCGGCACATCGTGGAAACCACCTTGGGGTCAAACCGCTGCCGGTATACCAGAGTTCGTAGAGCGCTTCTCGCTCCTCGAACAGAAGGCGGCTACCCAAGCAGTTGTCATAGAGCAGGGTTTCAGTCGCGATCAGTTCTTGTTTTTACTATACACCAGCAGCGTCAGCTTCGCTTGAGCGGCTTCAAATCACTGGAAGACCTCCCTCTCACGTACTCTGCTTCTCACTTGGCCTCCAACCTGTCACCCATCACTGCCTCTAAGGGTTCTGCGAAGAAGCCATACTTTTTTTGGAGTTGGTAGAAACGCTTCTGCCACCTTGTTTGTGTCCCAATCACCTGAGTGTGTACAAAAAGGCTCTTTGCCCATCGGTTTCGATCCATGCGGCGGAGTCGTGCATCATAGCTTATTTTGCTGGTGGCTTCCCTGGCCTAGAAGCTTCGAAAAAACAGAACTTCGGAAAGCTACCGCTATCTATATGCGACGGCGGCAACCAGACAACCGGCCTTTCGAGCCTTTCCACTCTGGCTTGCCGACGTGCGGCCGGACATTACTCCATTCCTACCATCGTACAACTACAGTGGCTTAAAGAGGGTAGTATAGTTACCGCATAGCTTCCACTATGCATCGGAAACGGCCGCTCCTTGGAAGACGGTGTAGGTGGCGGTTCGATCCGCAGCTCCGTTAGGGTGCCTCCATCGGCCGGCAGATAGAGGCACCCTAACACGCTTCATAACTAATATAAATACCTCAAAAACAATTATTTGTTTCCAGTGAACTTCCAAGGACATTGTTTGTGTTCGTAAGTGAATAAAATGTGAAACTAGCAGACAACGTTACTAGAACCACTCAGTTGGGAAACTGCCATAGAGACTGCTCTGAAAAAATGGCCCCAAGCTGTCCACCAGAACCGAGCTAATGGCGAACACAACGCCACCATTTCTCCCGCAGCGGCCACTCGAGGATCTGCATGTTACTTTTATTTTGGCTTTCATCGGCCACTTTGGTGCCGAAACAGATACAGCGGAAGAGGTTACAAAGGTGCCACCCCCGTCTCCCCAGCGGACACGCCGCGAATCTCTTCCAAAGTTAAAATGCACCCAGGTCGGGACGCGTATACCTGAAAGGACCGCTGAGGCATGGTTGTATAAAAACATCACGCGCCCTTCATTTTGTACTAAACTTCAACAAATTTCATACAAAAAGAGTCTTTTCCGTTTGTTTTTACGGAAAAACATGCTTTCAAAAAGTTTAAGGTGACCACAGTACAGACAAATGATAAAGAGTGGCGCTGTTGTCGTATTTAGCTCGGTCTCGGTGGACGCCAGCGGCCCAGGTTTCGACGGCGAGTTTCCCAACTGAGAGTTCTAGTAACGTTGGTAGCAGACGACGGTGTAGTCGACAGCCTCCGGAGCCAAGCTGGCCAAGTGGCCAAGCCGGAGCCATAGCCGAAACGACGGTGCTGCAAGCGCCAGCCCCACCCGCGGCCGTCTTTCGACGCTGTGCCGCTTCTCCGGTTTTGGTAGTACAGCTTCTCTGGTCTTCCTTCTTCACCGAAGTGGAAAGGCCTGAAAGCTTTTTTTAAAATATTTATTCATTTCGCTTGTTAGCCATATTGGCGCTGCAGCGAGTTTGCGACACATCCACACGGCGTCAATTCTTGGTCGGTATCCAAGCGTGCGAAGGCACAGAGACACGGCACATCGGCGTGCCAAGGAAGCTTTGAACACGCCGCGAGACCGGCGAAACGTGCTTTCGACGAGTTGTGCCTTTTTCTTGCGGCACTGCGATTTCGTAAAAATTTCCACGTGTTCTCAACGGCAAGTATCACGCATTAAACAGGATCTTAAAGAACGTCTTCGGCGAATGACGACGAACGAGTAGAAAACGTGTCTACAGCACGCTGGAAAACCGCAACAAAACGCTAGCAAAACGAACAAATTTGCCATGCAAGATGGCCGTTCGGAGGCCGCACTCCCGGAGCGGGGATGCGCGGTCCAGCAATTGTTATTGAGATCAGTTAACTGGAAACGCAAGCATGTCACGACGTAGTGAAAACCAACGTTTTTAGATTAGGGTCAGTTGGCACGCAGCCAACCAAGCCGCGATAAGACTTGTAAGACGATGAACGAAGTGCATTTAAAGAGATCATATGCAGCAAACCTAAAAAGTAAAGTGCCAGTATATTATACAATGTTTCCTTGCCACGAAGCGCATCTGTTTTAGCTCTTTTCTTTGGGGCATGCCGGAAAGCATCGGTCAAATAACAGAATTTTCTGCTCGCGCGTCCGGTTAGTAAAGTAGGTCGCTCATAAGGAACAGTTGGGTATTTTAACAAAACCGTTACCGCGTACCCAGTGTTGTAGACGTTACCAAAAAAAAAAAAAGTAACGAAATGCGTTACTCCTTACGGTCAACATAAAAGAACGAGTGACCGATATACGTTACCCCAAAATAAAAGAAACCAATTTCCGATACCGATAACGGGGACGCATGTTACTGTTGCATTACTTTTTATTTAAAACGTTAACACAGTTTATTTTTTTATTTTTTTTGCGGCTGCGTTTTTTAACATTTGATGCAAAGGCCGTGGGCTTTCGGGTTTTTCTAACGCACGAGTTCTTGCGTGGGGAAAAGACGAACAAAATTTCGAAGGTATGTGGAATGAGTGCTATAATTAATGACTTGCCGTATATACTTCGTTTCAGCTTAAGTCCAGACGCAGTCAACGCTACGAGGTAGTGGGACCAATCAAGCATCATAAAAAGCGCAAGTCACTGGGGCTTTCGTGTTTATAATTGGTTCAGTGATCATACAACACCTACAGAAACATGACGACCACCATGACGGTGCGCTTTTGACGATGTCTGATCGGCCTCATCAGCTGGTAGCGTCGGCTGCGTCTGGACTTAACGTGAAACGAAATATATAAGTACGAAAAAAAATTGTACTTCAAAAAGTGTACTTTTTCTTTTAGACCCTGGGAAGAAGGTGTAACAAATAACGTAACTACTTTACCCGTTACTTTTAATAAGTTACGTAAGTTACACGTTACTGTTATGAAAAAAAGTAAAGAGTACGTCCTAACTGGAACAAGTAACCCGTTACCGGCAACGACGTTACTTAAACGCTTTAACGCCAATACTGCGCGAACCGCACTATCAGAGCCTTTGAAGCACGCTTTGAAGCGCGCGCCCGGGTGATACCATGACCGCGGGGCACGCGCTTAGATCGCAACGGGACGCCAGTGTCGCCTTTCGGAAACGCTAAAACACTGAAGCCGCTGCCACCCGGAAGTTTTCCAACTGACCCTAATTTTAAAACGTCGGTGAAAACTCAATCTGGCGCGTGTTTAAAGGCCGACGTTCAGACTCAAGATTCTGCAAGGCAGAAGATCCCCCTCACCATGGGGGAGGAGGAAACAGGTAACGGTGGACAGGGTCGAAGGAGGGGGAGGAGGAGGAGCAAAAATGGAAAGCACGAACTGGTCGTCGATCTTTAAAGCGTCGATAAGACGCTTTAAACACGCGCCAGATTGAGCCGCCATTGCCGGCCTTCTCTCGTCTTACCGAGATGCCGAGCCACTGAAGCGGGGGATTGACGAGCCTCCACAAATGCCTACGTTGGGGAGAAGGAAGCAGTAGCACCTAAAGTGGCAATAACCTGCCCTGCTGCGGCAATGATAAAGGGAAGCTAGCGGAATAAGAAGGACAAAAACTGAAGGTCGGTTATGGCGGCGCCCGTACACAGCTGCTGCAAAGCGTCTATTCTATAGAGCCGGCAGCGCAAAAAAAGGTCGCTTGTTTTGGTCATTGGTTCTGGCTGCGAGTTGAGGGCACGAACGATGTTCTTCATTTCGTTTTCAACTTTTTCTCCGCGACTGCCAATATTTGCAAAACAAAGGTAGAAGACTTTTTTTTTTTTTACTATAAGCATTAACCTTTTTTTTTTTTTGCCGTATGTAAGTAAAAATACAATCTTTTCAACGGCCCCGTTTACTACTACTATGTTGCGGAAGCACGTGTGATTGTAAGCTTCTCAAAGTTACCTTAGCGTGCAAGGCTGCACGTGCTTGCTCATATGGGGATACGTGGGTGCGCCCGCCAACCAAAACGTGCGGAATCCACGAGCGGCGGCCACAGCAACTGCAATAGTTCCCTCTGACGGCGGAGAAACCGTTACCGGATCCATTCGAACCTCTCCCGAATTTTTAGTGACCACTGCCTCCTTTCGTCGCTGTAATGTCTGGAGACTCGTTGCCGCGTTCGGTGACTGACGTCGAACTTCAGGAGTATTGTCCTCGTCTTGGTCTCTCGGTTCACGCCCACACGCAGACTTTCGGGGATTCTGGAGTGTCGGGTTTCTCAACGTCTGAGCGGCAAACGGTGCCATCGAGTAGATCGACCGAAGAGCCGGTGAGTAAATAATAATCGCAGAGTTTTTGTTTTATTTATAGGGTGTTATTATTACCGGAGTTATCTCTAAAATCTGTCGTAAAGCGTGGCGCCTGAACGTTGCAGTCTCCAATTGTCATCAACGTTTTAATTTAGTGGTGGGTTTTACCGTGTTAATTTTTGAGGCTTGTAAACATTGAGAGCGACACCACTGACATGCTTAACGGCATACATAGACGGCCTACATAGACGGCCGAGTTGACCGAGGGCAGGTTTAGTAACCGGGGGTATGTTTGCGGTGCCATCTCCCGATAGTCAGAGCGGGCAGATGACGATCTCGACCGATTGCAGACAAAGCCGTCATCTACTCGCCGATTATTATTGATATTTTTTTTAGAGCGCACCTCTTAAGCGCCCGTTTCCGGCTTGAGCGGCGTCGGCGTCGCCGTCGGCGTAACCGCGACCCCCCCCCCCCCCCCCCCTCGGGGGGACCTCGGGTTCCTTTAAAGGACCTCGGGTTCCTTCTGGAGGACCTCGGGAGGACCTTGAGTACTTTCGGTGACCTCGGGGAGAGGGGGGGGGGGGGTCACGTGACCCCCCCCTCCCCCCAGGGTCACGTAACCCCTCTCCCTAAGTACCCTTCCCTACTCCTCCTCAAGACCTGCGCTCTAATTCAGCGTTACAGGGAGTTGTAAACGGCTTTCACTTTTTTGCAAGGAACACACCGTTTTATGGTACAACGGCTTGTACAATAAATTTTTCCAAGCTTTGCCGTAATTTTTTATTGATAGTACATTGATAGTACGGACGTAGCTTGGTATAAATTTCCGGTTCGCATTATCCGTACAAATTTCAACTATGGCGACACTATACTCAGAATACAGTATTTTAATTGCGTTAAAACGACCGTTACATAATAGCAACACCTTACACCCGGATGAAAGTCACTATTTTCTTTGAGGTACGGAGGTCCAAAACGCACTTCATTTTTTGTTTGATTTGTTTTAGTGAGTAATGAACAAGTGTAGAGTGAGTGACAACGAGACGGACAGCTTCAGAAACAATTTCAGTGAACAACCACTCTCGAATAAACTCAAGAAGTGACGGGCACGCTCCAGCGGGTCAGAGAAAGTATTGTATATAAAGTAATTGAGGACGATGGTGATGACGATCGTAATGAACATAAAAAACGAAAATTAGGAGCTATTTATTTAAACCCTCCTTATAGTGTTCTTTATCCGGTGTGTATCTTTTGTATACCTCAAAACGTTTTCCATCATATTTGTTTTTACAAAAAACGAAAACAAAAAGTGAAAGCTGTTTACAACTCCCTGTAACGCCGAATTACAGCGCAGCTCTTGAGGAGGAGGAGGGAAGGGTACTCAGGGGGAGGGGGGGTCATGTGGCCTCACGGGGGTGGGGTCACGTGCCCTGGGGGGTGTCACGTGACCCCCCTCCCTCCCCGAAGGTACCCGAAGCCCTCCCGAGGTCCTCCCGAAGGAACCCGAGGTCCTCCCGAAGGAACCCGAGGTCCTCCTGAAGGAACCCGAGGTCCTCCCGATGGAACCCGAGAGCCTCCCGAGGTCCTCCCGAAGGCCCTCCCGAAGGTACCCGAGGTCCTCCTGATGTCCTCCCGAAGGAACTCGAGGTCCTCCCGAGCTCCTCCCGAAGGAACCCAAGGTCCTCCCAAGGTCCTCCCGAAGGAACCCGAGGTCCTCCCAAAAATATTCGAGGTCCTCCCGAGGTCCTCCCGAGGTAATCCCGAGGTCCTCCCGAAGGTACCCGAGGACCTCCCGAAGGAACCCGAGGTCCTCCCGAAGGAACACGAGGCCCTCCCGAGGTCCTCGGGAGGAGGGGGGGGGGGGGGGGGGGGGGGGGGGCTCACGGTTACGCCGACGCCGCTCAAGCCGGAAACGGGCGCCTAAGAGCGGCGCTCTTAAAAATCACGCGAGTTAAAACTGCAGGAATTTTATTTTTACTGTCTTGTTGTTATTTGAACACAATTGAAATATGCAGTGATCTGTTTGTGCCATGCTAGTCACATAAGTACCTTGTAATTAGTAAGACTGCTTCATTGAGATATCAACAATTCCAGGTTTCTGTTGGAGTTGAAGTTCAGGTCTTGAACTTCACCTGTAGCTCCTGGAGACTGTGGAAGCAGGCTTTTTGCGCTGGAGCCCTTCTTAGTTTTGCCGCCGCAGTCGTCTACTTTGGAGTCACCGTTCGGATGGGTATCAAGTATCCATACTTTACTGCGGAAAGAAAACCACTCGGATTCCTGTTCCAGCTGTCATCCTCCTGCCACGAGGTCGCCTGCCACAAGTACGCCCAAGAGCTGGGCACCTCACTCAACCAATCCATAGATCCATGCGAAAACTTGTACGACTTCGTCTGCGGTGGCCGCAGGACATCGTCGGTCAAGGCTGAGGCAGAGGAAAGGCTGTACGAGCAGGCACTGACAACCGCGCTCTGGAGCTCGGCGACTTCCGCGCACAGATCTGTTGCTGGCAAGATCGGTGCTCTGGTGCGGTCCTGTTTGGCCATCTCCACGCACGGCCTGAACGAACTCGTCCAGTTCCTCAAAGATCGTCATTTGCCTTGGCCGTATCACCCGAGACTCAATTTACTCAGTATTTTGGTGGACTTATCCGTAAACTGGAACATTCACGTATGGTTTGAAGTGGTGGTTCCGTCAACGCTCGATAAGAGCGGCACCGTCCAACGACCCACCATCGAATTCCGGAACAGCGCGCAATTGAAGGAATGGTTCAAGACGCTGAGCACGCTTGGGCAGACGCCCCAGCACAAAAACAACCTCCGGCGATTATTTCAACTTCTCGGGATTTCGAAGTCTAGGACACGAAAAATGGTTCCTACTATACAGGCTATGGACAATCTTATTAGCAAAGTGCTGTTACCGGCTTCAATGAGAGAATACCCAAAGGCGATGGTGCTATCTATTGAGCATATGTCGCGTAATTTGACTCCCAGTGTGTCGACAGCCAGCTGGATCTTTCTCCTTAGCGGATGCGCTCTTTGGGCGGGGCCTTTCTCCGCTAACGACCTCGTGCGCGTCAAGAATCCAAGTACCCTCCTTGCAGTCGACTACTTGCTGAGTCTGAACTCCGACATCGAAGAAGGCCTGGCGCTCAGTGTTGGCCTCCGAGTGATCCAGGAGATTGGATGGATGGCTCACAAAGATATCGATATTCACCTTCGCGACACTGCGCCCTACAGATTCACCCGACGGTGCCAGCATCAGGTGGAGCAGATGGTTGGCGTGGCCTGGTTCAGTCTTCTGTCGCTTCCAGAGGGAGACAATGGCTTGATCAAGCGCATACAGAGCGCTCTCCAAGAGATCGGTCTGCCACATGGGCCGGCCGAGGGCATACTCAAGGGTCCCTGGGACCTGCCATCACTGCTACTACCCGTTCAACGGGAGACCTTCTTCGGCAACTGGATGGCCTACACTCAGCTTCACTGGAACTTGACCAAGAACAGAAACATAATGAGGATGAACTCCTATCAGGACTGGACATGGAAGTTCAATGTCACCGTGACTCCTCTGATTTTTTCTTTCCCTTTCTACCACAAAGACATGCCTAGCGCCGTCAACTACGCTGGTGCCGGTCGCCTTCTGGCTCGCGAGCTTCTTCGAGCAGCCCAGGGTCCAGCACAATTGCAACTGACCACGGACACTAGATCTTTGCTCGCATCTTTGACGGCATACCGCCAAGAGAGCAAGACACCGAGGTTCAGCCTCGGGCAACCACACGGCAACACGAAGGATCAGCTGTTTTTTGTGGCGTCCTGTTACGCGCTCTGTTCAGCAGACCAGGACGGCGCTGCTCGGAGGGCCTGCAATGCGCCTGTCAAGGGTTTACCGGACTTTAGAGCCGCCTTTCAGTGCTTTGGGACATAGGCTGACTGGTCTTTTTTTTTTTTTTTTCCTTTTATAAAGCAGTTTTTGTCTTATGCAAAAAAGAAAGAAAAAAGAACACTGATCAAGACAGTCACTGTGGAATTATTACTTTATTAAAATTTTAGAAACACAGCAAAATGCTTTCCGGATGTTGGATCTTAACTGCCGACGTTTTTCTTCATTAATAAATGAATACACAATAATCCACATTGACTTCACACACAAAAAAATAAGTTTATTTATAAAAATACGGGTTTTTATTATGCACTGGCGCAAAAAAGTACTACAGTGCACGACAAAACACAAACCATGCAATGATCGTAATTTTTTTTTTATTTTACAATTGGAAGCCTAATAAACTACTAGTGTGGTGGAAACATCATTTGTGGCACATGCCTCGGCATTACAGTACAGCGATCTTCAATACCATTTTTATTAAAATAATAATAAAAAAAACGCTAGCGTCGTGTTTGCGCTACCTGTGTCGTACAGTGTACATAGTAAATATTTGCGAGCTTCATGGACTGCGTTTCAAACACATCAACGCGCATTTGACTCGTTGATGACCTCTCTGTGGCCCCACTGCGCCCCTCCACAAGGGTCATATATAAAGAGAGTTTCGTCCCAATAATCACTTTCACCTAGCTCTCCTATTTGTCCATTGAGTGTAATGTTGTCGAGGCTGGCATTATTTTCCACGATTTTTCAGCCTCGAGCAAATTGAGCAGGAAGCTTTAGCAGACCATTTCATTCTGGAGATATATAGTGATCGAAAGGCTAACACTACCGTTTTATGCAGGCATTGAAGATTAAAAAGAAGAAAAACAGTCGGTAATGCTAACGATATTAAATACTAAAAACAAAAAACACTAGCAGCCACCACAAAAAGGTTCCCGTGCATGAACTTGTATTGTTGCTTAGCCTCGTGACGAAAAGAGATGGCAGCACATATGCGTGTTCACTTCTTGCAAAGTTTTGACGAACCCCAGCGGACGCCACGAGCCATGCCAACTGACCTAGCGCTTTGAACGTATCACGTGAGTACACGCCATGCGCGTAGTGGTGCCCCTCCCGAAGGTAACGTGACACTCGCGCGACATTGGATTCGCTTCGATGCAGTGCAAACAAAGGCAGCTTCTGTCTCCTCTGCATTCTTTGAACGTGTTCGAACGCCGGGCGCCGGTTCCGCGTTCTTATCAAGAAACCTTGATGTAACTTTCCGTTTCACTAAACATTTTCTGGATGACTCGCTCAGTTTCTTTATTAAATTAAATGCTGTCTTTTTTTTTTCTTTTTTTTTATCGTGAACGGTAGTCATGAAAGTGTTTGTCCTGTCATATAACCAACGTGTGAAACTTCCCTTCAGCTGTTTGTGCATTTGGTCCAGCCCCATGCTCTAGCCGACAACCCAAGGGCTCTAGCCAACAGCTACCTACCGAGCGCTCAAGTAGCAATCAGTGCCCGCATCATTAACTTCTGACGGCATCACGCACACACACGCACACATACACAAAGGCGCAAACATGTAGAACAGGTTTTCGTGGTCTCCTTGCTAAGTGGGAAGAGTGAATAAATATAGCAAGAAAGACAGGCTGTTACGAAACAATAAAAATCCTCTGTGGCTCAGTTTCAGTTGCTGTCAAGGCCACTAGGCCTCTGGAGAGTTGAGAAACTGGACAGATATTTTTATATGTGTTCTTTTTCATTACCACTATAACGTTTAAACGACGCTCATTCACAGTGACAAGGTAGCTTACATATCTTCATCAACCTCCCCTCTTGCCATTTTCTTTATTCTAAAACGTCTCAGGGTGCGCTCTCATGGTAACGATTTTCTAATTACCTTAAAAGTTCTCGAATCAACCGAGTGTGTCAGGTTTTGCCTCATTTAACCGATAACGTAAAAAGTCAGGCTAGTAAAAAACCAAAAAAAAAAACCTTTGAATTACTTAATGAACTGTTGAAAGACGGGATAAACGTTTTCTTTTAAAGGGAAGCTAAAACACTTAAAAAATAGCTTATGTTTTTTTTAGCGTTATTTATTTTCCTGGAGAACCTAAACACAGGTGTCACCATCATTTGTTCTTAAAACAACACTAAATGTGTAAAAAAAATATTCAGCCGCTCCCCACCGCCGAACGTTATTGGTTGGTTGGGCCGTGATGTCATAAAAGGACCTGGCGCTATTATATTTGCATCTGTCGCTCATTTATCAAAATAATAATTGGGTTGTGTGTATGTTTATACAGCCTAGAAGTTGGTCTGCGTCAACGGGCGACGAGTCTCCCAGCAGTATAGATGAGCAATTTAGCCAGTGCGGTACAACCTCTGGCCTGGGGTCTTTAACGTGCATCACGCAGTAGTGGTACACGTTCACGCACATTATCAAACTAATTGAACTCATCGTTCGGCACCATCTTCCTTTCTCGCCGGAGCGAAGGGACAATCTGTAGGAAGGGAAATTTGTCCTCGGCTCTCTGCAGAGTTCCGGGATTAGCAAGCGTCCGTGACGTGGCCCAGATAACCTCGAAACATGGTGACGTATAGGCCTCTACTTGGAGAAAATCTCCGTCGTATGAGTATGCCACAAGAGCAATTTCAGACTGTCAACTTCGACGCTGGTGGTGAAAGAATGCGACGACTTCAAGCTTGCCTCATGCTTTTGTAGAAGCCACCGAACTTGTCGTTCGACGCCATCGTTTCTCGCGGGAATGATAGGGCAATCCTCGGCTCTCGGCGGAGCCAACGTGCTTTTCTAGATGTTTCTGCAACGAACTGAACATGCTACACGCCAGGGGGCATTCCGAAGTTTCATTTTTCCCTTCAGCCTTCAGGTTGAGGGTAAGCCACTTCAGCTCGAGGTCGACGCTGGCGCTGCATGTTCGTTGATCAGCGAAGAAAAATTTCACTCAACCTGACCCAGAAATCCACCAAAGCTCACTAAAGACGACTCGGAACCCTAAACTTGGAGCGGTGAAGGCCTAAAACGTTTTGGGTCGCTTCAAGCACACGGGTACGTGTTTGCACGGGTACGGCAAGCAAAAACCTTCACAGAGCTGGTTTCGCTGGGATGGCTTGTAGAGTCAACTGCGGTCAAACCTAAGGTGAAATGAACTATAGTGAACTAATAGTAGATATTTTATTTCATTTATTTTATGACTGATACTCGTTACAGCACCGTTTGGCAAATAAAATACGACACGTTTTCTTTCTCATTTCCACAGTTACAACAGAACAGAAGGTCTTAGTTCCGGACAATTCGTGACATGTGAAATCTTTGCGTCATTTAGTAAAACCTAGACCCTGATACAACTCTGTTTAGTCTCTTGCTCCCCCAGGGAGCTCCCCGCTGCGGTTTCTGTGAGTTTTTGTTAGGTGAGCAAGACTAAAAGGAAGCAGACGGCGGTCTCTTCGGTTCAACCTACTCACTGACGCATGAGTGAATAATGACTGTACATTATAAATCTGTATCTAATTCGAACTTATGCGTTGGATACACAAGCCCTGTACGAGGGGGTGAAAAAACGCCTTCTTTTGTTCCGTCGCCCACTATTCTCGTTTATGTTGGCATGGGGCGCCATAGGCAGTATTGCGGGCAGACGATCCCGCTTACTTCCCCCTTCCTATTAAACACAGGGCAGTTAACTCGTCTTTGCACAAAATAGCATCAAGCAGTCAATTGTTTCATGCTCTCGTTGCTTTACGGACTCCCGATGGTGCATGCCCATCGGGAGTCCGGAAAGCAACGAGAGTGCGACTTTTGAAGCTGCTTCCAATGTGCGTCCTAGTACGCCTTTGCACGCAGCATGAGGGAACCTGGACGTCAGCGCACAACTTTTGCAGCGGCGAGGACCCGAAACACACTTGTTCGGCGTCTCGCCGCAGCGGGGCGACAGTCATGTGGCTCTCCTCCCATCCATTGTCTACCGCTCAACCTTTTCTATTTCGGCGGCCGCCTCTCGTGGCGATCTACCAGGCTTTGTCAGTATATAGGAGGCTATGGTTCAGGGCAGCATGCTCGTGCTTGTGCTTCTACCTTGCCCCCACATAAAATGAAAAAAAAAAATCCATGGTAATATCTACGGAACAGGGCACATGCACGTAAGCCTAGATTTGCCGAATGTTTTTGCTTGTACGGGAATCGGCACACAGAAGGCAATTTCGAAGGCCAGACGCTCGCGCCCGTGCTTTTGTCGTCAGCATTACCGATCTCTCTGAGATGGAGTAGAAACCCCACAGTTCGCTCTGCCTGTAACCGAGAGCAGAAAAAGACACCTCTGGAAAATGCACATCATAGACTCTTTGACATAAGTGAACCAGGCCACCGCACGCAGTGACATCCTCGCGGCGAAATAATACAGCGCCGCACGAACTCATTCATCAGTGCCACGTCATGGGATGGCGCCACTGCGTAGAGCCCAAAAAACGGTGCCTAGCCGACGAATTTTTGATTTCACCGAAGAGGAAACTACCTCAATATGATCAGTCATATCTTATTGACAAGTTAGAAGCCATTCAAAACCGTGCCATCCGCTTCGTTTTCCGCAAGTATACACGTACAAGTATAACAACACTTGAACAACAAACTAATATGTTAATATAATTCTTGCTGACCGACGTAAAATAACACGACTAACTTCCCTTCATCACATGTACTATCATTCACCCTCAAAGAAAGAAAAATATTGCCCAGCCGCCCACCATATCTCGGCACGCACAGACAACTCACAGAAACTTCAGCTTGCCACTCCTAGAACTAACACTTTCAAATTTTCTCCCTTACAGTTATCTATATCAGACTGGAATTGCCTCCCCGACGACATCGTGGCAGTAAAAGAGCCGATTAGATTTCGTTCCGCAATTGCCACTCTTCACAATATGTAAAAAAGAGCGGAAGGAGGAAAAAATTCCTAACTCTTGTTGACTTGTATCTGTATTGTTGTTTTTGCCCCCCCCCCCCCTTCCCTTATGTAAAGCCCCTACCGGGCGCTATAAGAGTACAATAAATGAAATGAAATGAAATTAATTTCCTAACGATACTGCCCTGAGGAAATCTGTTAGCAGATATGAAGTCACAAATTCATTTTAAACTGCAACGCGCCACTACAAGTTGTATTTATCCTTTATTTTATTTCTAAAACACTTCAAAACAATTTTCTTTTTGTTTAATTTGAGGTTCTGCACAAGAATAATGAACGCAAAAGCGAAAAATCCTCCTAGAACGTTCTGGGCCAACAGCGAAAAAGTCCGCTCGTTGCGAACGGGAAGCTTCTGTGTGTAAATATTGCTTTTATTGTAAATTAAAGAATAAATAAAATAGAAAGAGGGATGCAAGACGCATTGTTAGTCACCCATGGAGGGGTCTGGTTCGTCGTCTTGCGGGGATCGGGAGGAAAAGAGGATAGGGTAGGAGGTGACAATGGGGATGGGCGTATTTACAGAAATGAAGGGTATAGCCGCCGATGCGCTGGAAGGACAGGTCGCATCCCACCGCCGCCCCAAACGCAGCCAGAGCACGCGCTCCCCTGCTGGGCGCTGACTTCAAGAAGCCAAAGCGCCGTGGCACGAGCGCCCCCGCCACGACTAGGGCGACGGAACGAAGCACCCGCCACTTCGACCCATCGGCGACCATAGGATGAAGGCATGTTGTATGCTAGTTCACAGTCTCGATGACAGGTTTGTCGTTTCTAAAAAGTCAATGAGGGCTTTCAGTATATTTGTCCTTCTCGTCCGGGATCCTGATGGGAAGAGGAGAGCGTTAGAATCCCCCGGCGAAACATGGAGAGCCTTCAGTGTTTGCGTTAGTGTGGTTCGCTCTGTCTCTAGCGACTGACACTCCCAAATAATGTGGTTTCTGTCTTCGATGATGTTGCATGTGGTGCAGTTGGGAGACTTAATGCGCTTGATGAGATGAAGTCTCTTGTTGGTTGAAGCGCAGTCGGCTCGCAACCTGTGTAGGAGTGATTGTTGAGGCCTGGAGAACTTTTTCCGCGGAATCAAAGCTGGGATGGGTGTTAAATTGGTTTCAATATACGGGTGCATGCTTTCTATTGCCGTTGTTATAAGAGATTTTGCTGCGTTGTACGGGTGGACAAAGATAGTGGGACTTTGGTCTGAGTGGGCCTCTGCTGCCAGCGAATCTGCTCTTTCATTTCCGGGTATACCTACATGTGACGGGATCCATTGAAACCAGATGGTTGTTTCCTGTTTTGCAGCGCGCCTGGTCAAATTTGCGATGGATCTGGCTAGTGGGCACGCTTTTTCCAGACATGTTAGTTGTTGTAAGGCGCCTCGAGAGTCCGA
The DNA here is from genome assembly GCF_016920785.2 of Ixodes scapularis. Lineage (NCBI taxonomy): Eukaryota > Metazoa > Arthropoda > Arachnida > Ixodida > Ixodidae > Ixodes > Ixodes scapularis. Next base: position 23,945,329 of record NW_024609868.1, read on the forward strand.
AAAGATGGCGATGTTGGATAGGTTGGTGTGTCGTAGAGTTTGGGTAATTGCTAACCAAATGGCAGCAAGCTCTGCAGTGGTGGAATCAACGCAGATATCAATTCGTCCTTTACCGTGGTGTCCATCTTCAGGCGAGACATAGGCTGCAGTGCACGATCTGTCTTTTATACTTCCATCGGTATAAATGTGCGTCATGCCGGAGTAGGTATTTTCTATTGTCTCAACGGCGATGCTCCGCGCTACCACCTCAGAAACGTGCTTGCGTCGGGGGAGGTCGACTATCTCTGTTGAGACGTGGAGTTGACAGTCATCCCGATAAGGGGGAGGTATCGGGCATACATCTGTTGGGTAGCCGATAGTATCGCGGAATGTTTTTACAGCCTTTCCAACCTGAGAGTGGTGTCGTGTCATGAGGCGTTGAAGAAGTTGGTCCGAGGATGGAGCATCTGATAGACGGCTGACATATCTTAATGCTTTCTCCTGTGCTTGGAGCTGCAGTGGAGAATCTCCCGCCTCGGTCAAAGTTGGAGTGTTCTGTGCGGATTTAGGTAGCCCAAGGCAGAAACGGAGGGCCTTCCTGTGAAAGGTTTCTAAATATTTCCATTGCGTTTGATTTATATTTAAGAACGGCAAGGCGTAGAGTATACGACTTGTTATTAGTCCTCGGTAGAGTGTCGTCATTGTCATCTGTCTGGCACCCCAGTTTTTTCCAGATATTCGATGGAGAGCGCCGAGGAGCTTATGGGACTCATTGAGGATACCTTTTACCGCGGGGCGCCAAGTGACGCGGTCGTCAATGATTACGCCTAAGTATCGAACGGGAAGCTTCTCGAATGTTGGGATGTTGCCAAAAGTCACGGGTGTTGAAGCAGTTTAGTGAGTCGCCTACCACGGTTTTTATCAGTAGTCTGCCAGCACAAAATATTCCTTATTAAACATTCTTTTTTTTTTTCGGCATTTCATAGGCGTGTACGAAGAGCAGTTGAAATCGAAAAGCGCTCTGTCCTTCATAGCATTCGCAATGCCTAAAAAAATAATAATAAAAAAAACAAAAAAAAAACACGTTGTACCGGTTTGTTTTGCAGTGTTGGAGCTCTTCGCCTCGAGATTCGATCGTCACGGCTCATTAGGTGAAAACCATAACTACGCTTTGCTTTACCACTTAGAGGAAAACGAATGCTACGCACGCGAGGCCGAAGCCATAGCGGCGCCGATGCAGCGTTTGCGCTCCGGTATCAACTGCTAAGAGCTCGCGCTCTCTAACCTTGCCCGTGCTCTGAGCCGTTGGTGTGGACGCTTTGTCTTCATCCGAACTGTGGACAGAGGGATCCACCCCGTGTCTCACAAAGAAACATAGATGAACAAGAACGCGCTTCTTCTAAATTCAACCTGGGTCTCGAGGCCAATGGGGTGACGCCGCGCTGTTCGAATCGAAGCGGTATTCGCGCATTATTTAATTTAGTCGCACGATTAAGTTAATTGTGACGTCAATACACGCCATGTGTCCCATGGCTTGCATTGACGTCCCGTCAGCCGCCATTGCTCTGTACCAGGGATGGGCAGTAGTTCAAATACAAGTATTTGCAATACGCATTTCGAATACTTTGTGTATTTTGCATTTGTATTTAATTACAAATTGGGTCATGTATTTGACGTGTTTATTTAAATACTAAAACGTGGGTATTTCAAATACAATTCTAATTAAATACAATTTTGTGGGCGAAAATACATCCCTCAAATTTATTGTCACTGCCCAGAGCAGGAAGTAAACTACGTTCTGCACCGAATGCAGTGTCTCTCAATCAAGCACCAGCGTTTAGTGACTTTGTGATTACGGTACTAGTCCAGGGCAAGAATAGTGACGAAATCGACGTTCACGGGCAGACTGGCTAAATAAGTGCCTGTGACAACTTGTGATGCTTTCCAGCCTGATTTCCATTCATGTTTTTGCTTGGAACATTCTAAATGCGCGGGTCGTCCAGATTTTCGTAACTGGTGCGAGTTGCAACATTAAAAAATTCTCTAGCCAGGGCTGCGCGTCTTGGTGGTCTCGGTTCTTTGTTGGTCTATACCAAAATGTAATCGACAGAAAGAGCTGCTTGAAGCTCTGTACTTTTTTCGCCTATTACGTCCAAGCTGATTACATTTTTTTTTCTGTTATTATATTTCTATTCCGTTACTAGAGCCTCGTACACTAACTCCCGAGTGTGCGATGCAAAATTAAAATAAGATACCCAGAAACCCGTTGCAGGTGCCCTGAAGTAGCTGACGCAAATTTTGAGGAATGTATTCGGAAAAGTATTTGGAGGAGACCAAATATATTTGGTTGTATTTGTATCTTGTACTTAAATGCTTTTTTTGGAAATCTAATTAGATTTGTAATTAAATACATTTTTGGACGAAGTATTTTGTATTTGCATTTCGATACATACTTGCATGTATTTTGCCCATCCCTGCTCCGTACCATGTTCCAGTGCCCGTGCCTTCTGCGGCATACATTTAGCACCATCGAATCTGTTCGCCTCCGCAAGGTTTGCCAAGAAGAACGAATTCGATTATCCGAAATGTATGCTGCAGATGGTACGGGCACATGAGCGTGGTACGGAGCAGTGGCGGCTGGTACGGTGCCATATGACGTCACATGCAAGGTCTCTTTTCAAGACGCGCCATTAGTTTCTCGTAGTCCGTTCTTGGTGAGAGTGAGGGAGGGAAGAGAGAGAGAGACACATCTGCCACTTTATTGCTTCTCCAGTGGTAACGAGATAGCCAAGACCGGAGTTACGTTATATCTATTCGTAACAACCCAAAAACATTCCGATTTTTTTTTTCAGGATTGTTACGTAGTCTTTTATTTCGGTCAGTGTTTTTTTGTTTTTTTTTCTTCATGTTCAACGGACGTGGTGTTTTTCCGTGATCAGAATTCGGTGCGGTGTTGGCGTTCTTCCGACACTCCGATTTCCGGACGTTGAAACGGAATACCGGAATTTACCATTGATCTGTGTACGTTGCCCGGCGCCGGCAGCCGCCGCAGCCGTTCCTTTTTTTTTTCTTTTCTTTTTTTCATCCTTCCTTTTTTTCATCGTATTCACCACGCAGTCTTTCTTCATTTACGTGTGGTGGTGCCTCTGATATTTTCTATCTTTCTTTCTTCTTTTTTTTCTCTCTCTCTCGCGCTGTTTTCCTCTACGTTGCTCGGTCTCCATTTGTTATAACGCGACGTCCTGACGGCGCGAGTCCTGCCAAGGCCGTCTATCCAACAAGTTCCCTTTGTGTCCCCAGACACCAAACCCAACTTTTGAAATTACAAACAACAAAAAAATGGTATTAGTCATAAAAGAATGCTACAAATTCGCTTCTTTCCCTTTTTCTTTTTGTATTGAGTTTGTTTTTGTTTAGCCTGCCTGACTATTCATATGCTCGATGGCAAAGCAGACCAGAAGGCGGCTCCTTCGTTAAACGTCCGGTTATTATACTCGAGTAGTGACGATATTATATTTTTCCCGCGTTTGTCATTTAAATCAATCTGAAATTGTTTGCCATTACGCGCCTGCGTAAAGCCGCAATTTCGCACTGCTCGCACATCATACAAAACAGACGGTGTTCGCTCCATTCATGATGAGAAAAATTATCCGCGAAAAGGCCACAAGCGTGTTTTGCTTCATACATTTAAACATGCCAGCAGGTAGTTTCGTATTACTAATGCGACCGTTATACAAGGAAGGAACACGTCTCAGGCAGTTGAGACTTTTAGGGAACCGTCTTTGCAAATCCGACACGGTACGATGGGTCTTCCGGTACGAACTGCGCATGCGCGAGTATTCTGCGGTGACGCATGCGCAGTTCGTACCCGACGGCCCATCGTACCGTATCGGATGTGCGAAAACGGTTCCCTGAAACTTCCTGGTGTCTGCGGGCTGTCTTTTGTATTATGTATTCGCAGTCGGACCGCGGCTTTAATAACAGTGTGTACGCGGCTTAATAGGCGTTGGCAGATTTGAGTTCTATTTCGTAACCCACGAGGTATACTCCGGCCGTGTACCACTACTGCGCGGTGCACGTTAAAAACCCCCAGGCTAACGGTTGTACGGCACCGGCTAAATTGCTCAGCTACAGCTGAGATACAAGTCGCCCGTTGAGGCAGACTAATTTAGGGCTGTATAAACATACAGACAACTTTAAAAATAGTTTATTTTGACGGTTAGAAAACACGCGCGCACACACACAGGCGCACGCGCACACACACACACACACACACGCGCGCGCGCGCTCGCATGCGCACAAGCGCACACGCGCACACGCACATGCACTGCACATTCTTGAGAGCATAACCTGTACGGTTCCTGGACATTTCATCGAATGCCGTTTCGTCGGACGCCGTTTCATCGAAAAAATGGACGTTTCATCGAACGCTCTTTCATCGAACGCCGTTTCATCGAATCGCTGACGGCCGTTTCATCGAATGTCTTTTATATAAAAAGTGTGAAAGATGCTCTTTTATGCACGGATCGAGTGCATTTTCGTGTCATTCACCCATTTCATCATCTCATCGTCAGGTTTTTTAATATACAAACTTGTAGCTGTTACAATTTATTCTGATGCAAGTAACCTATGGGGATATTTGTACCGATTTTTATGTTTGTTTCGCATATTGTGCTTATATGTTGACCCCCTCTGTATTACCCGATGGGCCTTGAGGGTATTGTAACAAATCAATAAAAAGTCGCACTCCCGGTAAGAGCGCACTCCGATTCATGGAGGCCAGAAGGCGACTTAGGTTTTGCGCAGGCGCAACAACTTGAGCCATGTGAACCTCCTAGCCTCTCATGTCTTGCTATTGATACTTTTTTACTGCCCGAAGCTTGCAGTAGCTGAAGCTGAGGTGCTATTTATGAAACTACAACGAAACATTTTTTTTTTTAGTTCTCAGACTCAATGAAGTAAAAAGTAAGTACATCACTTCAAATTTAATTTGAAAACTTTCGGGGGGTTCATGTGCTTGTGCGACAGCCATTCAACGTTTCAAATGATGAGCAATTGCTCTCAAAAAGTCCCCCACAGCCTTGCTCCGTCGGTTCTCATAAAAAGGGCGGACCTTCTCATTTCTTGCCACTATGGCCTTCTCTGGCGAGGAGGCTCTTGGGAAATCAGCCTGGCCTCCAGCTTGTCTTCCGTCAGTTGATGTTCTACGGCGATGCAAGTCAAAAACCTTCAGAACCCGGGATGGGCACCTCCGACCAGCTTCAGGAAGCGGGAATGCCACCCTGGCGTTCGATAAGACGGCGTTCGATAAAACGGCGTTCGATGAAACGACTTCGATGAAACGGCTTCGATGAAACGGCTTCGATGAAACGGTGTTCGATGATACGGCGTTCGACGAAACGGCGTTCGATGAAATGTCCGGTCCCAAACCTGTGCATGGTTCTCTGCCCTCTGCTTCTGCCATCAATTGACCCATGGCCTTTGAATGTACGCCAAATAAAACAATATCTAAAATAAAATGACTTTTTTAAAGGTATTAATCCTGCATCGCGAAGGTTACACAAATCCCAGCAGTTGTGATCCCCACATATGAAACGTGAGAGACATAATTTCGCTACCCTTTAGTAATTTTTTAGTAATGAAAGAGAGGCCCGATTTCTTAGCGTTGCAGGAAACCAAGATGTTTGAGGAGGAGCAGGTAGCCAGTGCACTAAAGCCTTCCTGTCTTCGTATGAAGTTTGTGTTACGCACGCTGCCGGTGTTTCGGGGGGTTGTTTTTCATTTTCGAAAAAGTATTTTCCTTTGCCTGAGTTGGCTGTCACCACTGACACAGAAGGGCGTTTGATTGTGTTGGTATTTTCTTCTTCAGAAGTTCACTGGCGGCTTATTTGCTTATATGCCCCCGTACGATAAAAGACCAGTTTTTTTTATTTATTTACGTTGTTTTACGTCGTTTTGTAGATAGAGACAGGACGGTTGTCCTGTTAGGTGATTTTAACTACGTTGTCAGAGCAGCAGACAGAACGCAGTCTCGACAGCGCGCTGATAGATGTGCGGACTTCTTGCAGAACTGCTTGAAGATTACGATTTGATCGATGCTGGTACCGCTAAAAACGACACGTGCGAGATGCTTTTCACCCACTTTCAAGCTTCATTTCATGCCCGGTTAGACAGAGTGTATGTTTCAGCCTCTATGGCCACGTTGTTAACAAAGTACCGCGCCACCCCCGTGTTTTTCTTTCTGATCACTGTCTAATTTCAACAACCATCGGTGAAAAGGCGCAGCCGCAGGCAAAGTTAAACTGGAGGCTTTGGAAGTTTAAAATAAAGCTCCTGAAGGATGATGCTTTTCTTGAAGCAGCAGATAAAGCATTCAGAAACGTTTTTGAAGGAAGGGAGAGCGACATTTCTGAGGCGTGGGAAGTCGCAAAACAGGAAATTAAGATGATCGCTATAGAGAGATCTTCCGTCTTGGCGTTTGCTGCGCGCAGCAGTGAGCGTGAGATGAGCAGGAATTTGCTAGCTCTTTTGAGGGCGGGGTGCGAAAGGCCTGGCGTAGATTTTAAAAACATAGAAAGCGTTAGAGGTCAAATAGAGAACTTGCATCGCGAGCGGTATACTTAAAGGGCTACTCCACCGATTTTTTCATTGTCTCCGATTTGCTTGAAATTTTGCTAAACTAACCAACAAACATCGCGAAAATAGTATCCCAAATATTAGGTCAAAATATTGTTTTTTCGCGAAGTTATTGAATTTACAGTTTTGGTCCTCACCGTGTTTTTCAAGATCGAAGTCTCTACTGGCAACAATGAAAAAGTGACGTCAGTGGAAGGCAGGGGTTCACTCTTTGGGGTGTAGATTTTGTTTTAAACTGATTCGAAGCAGTTTCATGGTGTCAAAAGAATGCTTGGGAAGCTCGCTGCAGTACCCGCGCTCCGGCACGGAACAAATGATTGGCATATTCTATTTTTTGGCTGCTTGCTGGACTGACAAGCCTGCCTGCTACTGACGTCACGGCCCTGAAAAGCGCGCGTATATTTGAATGTTGGTTTTTGCATCATTTTCATTTGCCGATTTCGCAATAACTATTATGAATTTCGCGATTCTAAATAGCATACCGGAGAGAGTAAAGGCCGGGGAGTCAGAAAATATAGTTAGTTGAGGTAGCTCAAAAAATCGGTGGAGTACCCCTTTAAGTGCCATGGTTCGTGCTTGGTCAGAAAAATGCGTAATGGGAAAGCAACCGACAAAACGAGCCTTACCGGAGGAAAAATGCCACGCACTCCGTGATGAAATCGGCGAGATCGGGTACCGGGGTGTAAGTAGCACGAGTCCAAGCCATGATCAGAAGGCTTTTGTTGACCATTATAGGACTCTTTTTGAGATCCAAGCCAACGGGAGGAAAGATCCTATGTTTGCGGACCTTCTTGAGGCCCTTTAGACGCAAAGGAGCAGAAAATGCTCGAGAAACCTATTACGCTACAGGAGGTGGAGAGAAGGATCGGCGACTTGCTGAGCGCAAAAACGCCGGAGTCAGACTGACTGGGGGAGAGTTTAACAAGAAGTTTAATAACGTGGTGGCTAGTTTTTTGTGGTGTAATTTGCGAAGCGTATGAACGTAAGGTGCTGCCATCGTCGTTTGCCCAAACGTATGCGGTTTTAATTTCCAAAAGCGACGATGTTGACAAGCTTAGAAACGTCACAGGTTATCGACCGATAACGCTGTGCAACGTTGATTTTAAAGTTTTCGAAAAAATTTTGGTGCGTCGTTTTCAGAGTATTGCCTGCGAGATCATAGGTGAGTACAAACTTGTGGGATTCAAGGGCGGTCTATAGGAACAAATGATCACGTTGCTCGTAGTGTTTTAGAGAGCAAGCGACGATGACATAAATCAAATCGCTATGCTCTAAATAGACCTTGACAAAGCTTTTGACCGTGTTAAACGCGACGTTCTTTTTATGTGTTGGAGCGCGCCAATGTTGGTACGGAATTTTCGGAAGGGGCCAAGATGGCATAGAGGGGTTGTACGACAAAGTTTATTGTAAACAAAGAGGGTACCGAAGAAATTAATGTCCGGTCATCAGTCAGGCAAGGGTGCCCTCTGTCACCTTTATTTTTCCATCTGTACTTACAACCGTCCTGGTCGAGTATTTTAGGCAGCGAGGATTGTCGTGGTTACCGGCTGGGTGATGTTGAGATGAAGATAATGAGCTACGCCGATGATATTGCAGTATTTTGTAGAGAAAAGGAAAACGTTAGGTGCTGCTGTGGCGTTGGTAAAAAGGTTTTGTGAGGCCACAGGGGTAGCAGTGAATTGGGAGAAGTGCCGTGGATTTCGGCATGGGGCGTGGGACACAACGCCTTCAGTTTTCGAAGGCGTCAGCTGGGACCGGGCACCGTGCACATTCCTCGACGTGCCTTTAAACTGCTATCGTGAAAACAAATCCTATTGGTCGGGTGTCGCCACCGACCTCGGCAGGCGCGCCTCTCACTGGAAGAGGCGGGACTTGTCTATTTTTGCGCGCGCGACTGTTTGTAATGTTTTTTTTCTTACTGCCAAGTTATGGTATGTCATGCAAGTAATTTATTGTGCCCGCATCAACGTACAAAAGTTTCACCGCGTTTTTGTGACATACATCTGGAACTCGTCTTGGGAGCCCATGAGGCGCGACAATCTGTTTCATCGTGTCAGGGATGGCGGATAGGGATTATCGCCCTTGTTTGTGCGGCAGTTGGTGTCACGTTTCATTTTTCTCCGCGATCAAGACCACCCTTTCATACGCTCGTTCACTCAAAACAAAACTGCCACCTCATTTGCTGACCTTTGTAGTCATCAAGACTGCAAGGTTTTCACAAACAGGCTGTCGACGCATTCCCCTTTTTGTTTTCCCGCTTTTCTTTAGAGTATCTGTCTCTGTAAGCAAAGAAGACGCTGAAGCGTGAGTCGGTGTTAACTTTGTTTCCGGCCCCGCTGAACAGAAGTGTCATTTTTAGCGACGGCCGCGATGTACTCAAACGTGTTAAGCGCATGAGTGTTCCACCCGCTGTCCAAGCTTTTTTTTTTTTTTTTTTTTTTTTTTTTCAAATTGCATAGCAATACGCTTCCAATTAAAGCTTGGCTTAGAGAAGAGGACGTGGGTGTGCCATGGCCGGTGGAGTGCATGTTGTGTAAACAACCCGAGACAGTTGAGTACGTTTTTATTTTTTGTTAAGACGCAACTTTTTTTTTAGCCTACACTAAAGAAAGAGTTCTATATCAACCCGTCGGGCATACGTTGTTTGAGCGTAAGCAGCGACTATCGTGTACGATTTGATATGTTCTTTCTTTTAGGACTGTGCAGCATATGGCGCTCGCGCATGGCAGTGCGTCATGCCGACTTCAATACCAAAAAAGTTCGGTTTTACTTCTTTGCCCTTGTTAAACAAATAGAAAGCGTTTTTTTTTTTTTCGCCCATTAGCCTAAGGCCGAAAGGCTAGGCCTTTTCAAAAAGCTATTAAAAGGCTAGGCCTTTGCAAAAAGCTATTGGAAATGAAAGCTTTTTAATGTGCCCTGCAAAAGCTTTGGAGAGCATTTTTATTATTATTTGACATGTGGTTCCTTGCTTTATGCAATAAAGGAAAAAAAAAATGTGTGGACTAGTCAGTAGCGCTAGCTCACAACCGATGGGTCGTAAATTCAAATACCGCCTAAGTTTTTTTTTGTTTTTTTTTTTATAATTTTTTAAGGCTAATGAACTACTTTATAATGTAAAATCATTTGAGACCTGCGGCGACCTTTAATTCGCATTACATGTCATGTTTTTTATTCACTTTCATTTCACGCGTGACGTCACGTTTCACGTGAGCGTTGTGGGTTGTTTAAAATTCCCGCTCGAGGTCACGTGCCTGTTACGCCATAACTCTATCGACCAATCAGGATTTTCCCGCCTACCGACGTAGACGCCGACCCCGGCTTCTCCGCGACACAAACTCCGTAACGCTCCCCCGTTAAAAAAAAAAAAAAAAAAAAAAAAAAGCAGCTTAATTTGGCAGAATGATGAAGCCAGCCATATAATCTGGAGCCACCTACGAGCTCCATCGATAAGGGCGCGCCCCTTAATTTTCCGGTGTACGAGGGGCCGTGAGCACCTGCGCGATAAGCGGTTACGACTTTTGTGACGTAGCCCGTCCGCGTTGTGTGCGCCAGTGCAATAGGCAACCCTAGCTGTTGTAGTCCGATGCCCGAAGCAGAGCGATAAGCCGGCACAGTGCAACGTCAGACGATGTCCGAACCTCCGTGCGTCGGCGAAAGTTGGCCGGCCCCCTTCACAGGGTGAACCCATCGCACGAGTACGTCGTCCGTTGCTGGACGACCTTGAAAGAACGGCTGCCGTGAGTGTTCCGACCAAAATATCTCGTCAGCATAATAGTGTTACTAGGCTGTCCATACGTTGTGCTCTACGGAACCAGAGGGACTCTTGAATCTTGATATTCCGCAGGCTGTTATATCATTCTTCGTGAATGGCGTTCGTAGTTCGTAATGGCTGCCTTTTGCTTGTAACATAGAGAGAATGATAAATATATAGAGAAAAAAAAATGGTTAGGAGGCGTTTCTATTAACTCTGATCTAATTTAGATCTAGGCAGCCACTGTATTGCCCGACTCCCGTTTTTTATATATTTATTTGTCCATTCATTTATTTATTTATACTTTATTGAAGACTGTCATGGGGCACAATAGGGATGGGTTGCTGAAAACTGCTGTAGTAAAAAAGCGAAGTCATAGACTGGCTTCGGATTGAAACACTTTGCACATTTTCATTGTTTGTAGAAATCGATAGTCAATCTGAGTTTATTAAAGCGAACATGACCATGATGTTATATTTTTAACTGAGAAAAGAGAGGGGGGTGGGGGTAAATTAATAAACTAAGGTGTTTAGTAAATCTGTCTCTTCGCGTGCCTATATACTTTATTGCCAGCAGGGTGGCTTGCGAGCGCATATTCTTAATTTCAGATAGTACCGCGCATAAAGGCAATGTAATTTAATTATTCAAATAAAAGAAAATACCAACCGGTCTTCTGGTTAAAACGCCAGAGAGGTTTGTTCCAAAACACACAGTTCAAACATTTTTCGATATCATTTATATATAAAAAAAATTATGACCTAATGTTATACCTAAGGTTTCATATATAGATCGCTACAGGGTTGTGGGGAAAAAAAGAGAGTTTGCTCTAACAGAAGTTGATACGGTTTTTCGTGGCAGCAGGTGTCACAGAAAGCGGAATACAAGGCAGAACAAAACGAAAAAAAGAACGAGTGGACAAGAGAGAGAAACGGGAGAATTAAGGGGCTCACAGCAATTACAGCCAAATTGCTCTCATAGTGAAAAAGAAAAACTTCACACTAGGGACAAAAATTGGGACAAATATTTTGTGTTGTCCCAGTTTTCGTTCCTAGTCTGACAGGTTTCTTTCTTCTCACTGTGATCGTTCACTTGCTCGCCTGCGCAGTAGCCCTTATTTCAATGTTGCTGTGCCCGTGTTAGAAGGATGTCAGCCAGCCAGCTTTAAACAAGTGATGGCGACAACTTGAGAACTTCGACTGTGACGAGTTGACTCACGGTTGTATGCGATGTCGAGGTTTTCAGGGTTGCTCGTCCCAAGGATTACGAGTTCGTTAAAGATACATTTACTGAAATAAGATCTGCGCCAGGCTTGTCCCTATTTCAAATACTCCACTCAAAATACTGCAGTTTAAATACTTTTGGTAGTATTTTGGTACAGTATATTACAATTGCATTTATCGATGGTATTTGCTACCCTATCTTAATTTTAGCTATCACAATCTTGTACTGATTATCTCAAATATATATATCAACGTCCGAAGAAATGTGTCGCTTTAATATTTTACGGGAATTCAGGGATCGGCGGAACCGATTGCAGACTTCGAGCGGATACTACCGACAGGAAACAAGCCATGACAGCCGCAAAATGCTAACAAAAGAACAAGTAGAGGAAATTAAGAGTACACCAAACTTGAAAAAACGGTTAAAGTGCAGGCGAGCTGGTGTAAGTTATACATGATGATTGAAAACCTGAGACTTTGGTTTGAAAAACGGAAACTCGTGAAGTAGAAAGAAAAAGAGACAGACAACGTCTGTCCCTTTTTCTTTCTACTTCACGAGTTTCCGTTTTTTAAACCGCAGTCTCAGGTTTTTAATCGTCAGGACAAAATGTGACTTTGTTTTTCAAATTCTTTCTTTTTTACCATGCTTACGGGTTCATGAAATGCGGAATGGACGTAATTGAATTATATTTTTCTGAAGCAGGTATTTAGAAACTTATCATCTTAATTACTATTGTCGAGTATTTGTCCCACACTCATCTGCGCTCAAACTTTGTCTTTATCAAAATGAGGACACCATGAACTCTAGAGTCTACATTTTGCAAATTAAAGAAACGTATTTTGCTAAGGATTCTTTTCTATTCGTGTTTTCGCGACGCGCTGCGTTCTCAGTATAGATTCCTATGCGTTCACGTTTTACCGGAATTGTTCGCGGAACCTATATTTCGCGAATTGTAGGCGATTCGCGAAAATTAGGTCCCCGCGAATATTAAGTCCGTTTGCAGTATTCGCCGAGAAACTGAGAGGGAGAGGGAGACCTACAGTCACTGAATAGGTTTCCAGAGTACCGAAAATCCCAAGACCCGCGCCGTGGCGCTCAAATTCGTCCATGTCCGTGTCGCCATTTAGGTTCCTTGCATAGTACACTGTGCAATAACCGTACGCATACCGCGTCGCTGGCGTTGCCGAAAGGTCTTTCAGGTAAGTGTGCAGCGCTGTGGATAGCCGCTTTAAATCATTTGCGACATCATTTGCAATGCAGTCTAGCTGCACTCGTGTAATCATTACTCCGCGGCTTACGTTAAAGACCCCCAGGTTAGTAGTCATTGGTAAAATATCTCATTTTGAGGTCAGTCACCTATCACTGTCTAAATATTCAGAAATCTCAATAATTCACTCGAAGAGGGTGGTCTGTTTCGTGTTCCCATTGCAATGGCGAATTTGCTTAGCCGTTTATTTCTGGCCTCACATTATGCCGCTGACATTTTTTTGTTTACGCTTTTTGAACACTCAAAAGAGGGTCGTATAGACGCTTTGCAGCAGCTGTGAATGGACGCCGCCATAACTGACCTTCAGTTTTTGTTTCCTCGTATTTCGTTTATTTCACTTCATCATTACCATAGCAGGCCAGGTTATTGCCACATTAGATTCAACTGTGTCCTTTTCTAAAACATCGGCCTCTGTGGAGGATCGTCAACTACCGTTTCAGTTGCTCGGCATCTCGGTAAGACAAGAGAAGGTCAGCCATGGCGGCTGTAATTTGGCGCGTGTGTAAAGCATCTATAGATGCAGAAGCATTTCATAGATTTATTTACAACTGCATACAAGATGTTCAGGACTGGACAGGAACTGTATAGATTGAAACATAGTATGAAGCCATTGTGATCACTTGACAATTGCTTTGCTGGCCAGATGAAGCTTGCAGCGAAGTACAGCAATAGGAGGTATTCACTGGACGCCATATTTGAGGGCGATGTTTAGAGCGCATACTCAGAAGGAGCTCACATTAATAGACGCTTTGCACACGAGCTATATTGCAGCCGCCATTACTGACCTTCTCTTGTCTTACCGAGATACCAAGCCACTGAAGCGCGCTTTGAGGAGCCTCCACAAAGGCCATTGCTGGGGAGAAGGACACATTCGGACCTAAAATGGCAATAACCTGTCCTGCTGGGGCAATGATGGAGGGAAATGATCAAAATAAAAGGAAACAAAAACTGAAGGTCACTTATGGCGGCGCCCATGAACAGCTGCTGAAAAGCGTCTATAGGCTGCTAAGACCGGTAATCTTGATGGTCTGAAATACACGTGGTAAAAGAACTGCGGAAGCTCGCCGTCTGCACGCGCTCAGTAGCAGCGCACACAGATATGGCCGCCTGTGAATCCTCCCTATAATTTCCCCATGACGATTCTGGAGGCAGTTGATCGTTGACGTTATCTCTGTAAGTGGTTAATGCGGACAAATGGAACTGATGGTGAGTTACGAGAATGCCTTGATACGAATTCGATGACTCCCTAAACCGCAAACACCAAAGATGTTTTTGTGATCAGTTATTCTACCCGAACAGCAAGATGCATCTCATTCGCTCGGGGCATCAAGCACGGTGGCATCAAGTGACATACCTATCTAAGACTCTGCTGTCAATGCTTCATTCATGTTTTTGTACCACAAAAAGGGAAAACCAGCAATATAATAAAAATTAAAAAAAAACTCAAATGACAACCGCCTTACCCATTCAAACACAACTGTTTGCTTAAATTGTGTAACGAGTCACCCGGACATTCGTGCTTCGAATTTTGCATGCAAAGCTCTCCTTACATTTGTTTCTTGCGCTTCGTAGGAAGCAAAGCAGTGTGAATAAAAAGCACCGTTCGTGCGGAACCAAGCTCAGTCGAAGAAGCCTAATCGGCTAGGAGGCGACGAGTAATACGCGAAGGAGACCGGTGAAATGCACTCACCTCACAAAGCTTCCTTCCTGCAGTGGGCTTGGAATTCTTTCGTTTTAAAATGGCAAGCCAAACACTCCTCCTCTTCACATTAGCGTTCTTGCCCGACGTTCTCGGATCTGCTTCGGCACCCGAAGGCACAGCAAGCAGGCATATGAAGGTTGCGAAATACGGAACGTCAAGATGTCATTCCATGGGGAAATCCCTTGCAGTCGAAGCTGGCTGGACCCAACACGGTGGCTCATTGCGGCGATCAGAAAAACTGTTAATGATAGTGACGGCACACGTCTCGTATGACTGCTGCCGTACATTGATGTCGCAGGAAATCAAAACTTACACTACTAGAGTGGGACTGTGGTCGGCAAAGCATTAAAGAATGGGAATTCAGTACTCTCACACAGTATTCGGTGACTCCAGGTAGATCTAAAGAGACTGGATCGTGGCAAAGTAGCACCAAGGTCCCCCCATGGTCGCCATTTTGACTCATGAAATGAGCAACTTCTCCTTCACCTCTCCATTCCTGGTACGCCGATCTAACTTCGCTGGTGGGGGTAGCTTTATAGAGACGTGTCTTGTATACCGAGATTTCGCTATCCCCACACCGGCGAAACAAGCGGACATTCCGATATTAATTCCTGGAGAATGGGTGCAAGGGGGACAAAGGACAAACACAAATCTCTAAACACGGCTTGGATCCTTGTTCCCCTCCTCCTCTAGGGATTATTATCTCTATTCTTGTCAAGCTCGCTTGCACCTTTGCATTTATTGCATTATCATCACAAGCGTATACATCTTCGTACCACCACCACATGCGTTGTCGGTGCTTGGAGTTATTGAAAAATAATTTTCCTGTTTTGAAATACAAAAGAAGAACAATATCATTGTAAGAGATCCGTGGAGATGGGCACGATGAATAAGTTGATTGCATACACAATGCCAAAGACGCTTATATTGGCGAGGAACGCTTCCAGTACGATGATGCTCCATGGTGATCTTGGTGCGACTGGATAAGAACAACCCTCTCGAAGCATCGAGGTTTTGAAGGGGCCGAAATGGCGATTGCCATAGCTATACAAAGACCGATTAATCAACCCCTTGCGAAATTTCGGTCGTCTGCATGTTAGTATTTTTTTATTTATTTATTTTTTTGCATTCGTCTAGCAGACAGGAAAGGCAACTGCGCCACTTTTCCAGGATCTAGTGAGTATATGTAGACCTAGAGCTAGGTGCCTTTATGTCCACTGCAGTAGTCGAACGCGTTCGAATGCAAAAGCGAAACGCCGGATGCCGGCGTTCCGCGTCTTAACGCGTTCGGCGAGTGCAGTGAAGATAAAGGCTGCAACACTCTAAAAAAAAGGGGGTATCACTTGACACCATTCCGTCGCATATGGTGCACCCCAAAATTTTATTTCGACGTACTGCGCACTATAGTCGAAAAGACGGCCCTAAATTTTACGAGGAGCTTGATAACGGTGCGATATAAGTTATTAAATAGCTAAAGTACGTACCAAAGACCAAAGAAAGAAAACACTGAGGTTTTGCAGTAGGGCAAAAAAAATTATTTTATTATTATTATTTTTTGTAGTCTGTAACACGTGCATTAGCTATTTTAATAAGTTGTACCACACGGCTATCAAGCCTCTCGTGAAAATTAGTACAGTCAGATCGAGGTCAGTGCGCTGTTCGTCGAACAGACGTTTTGGGGTGTATTATTTCATTTCATTTCATTTATTATTCCCTCAGGGCCCGAAGGCATTACAGAGGGGAGTGGGCGGTCGACAGATAAAAATAACATAGTTGAACGAGGCAAAAATAGAAAAAAAAACAAAAAACACACACACACACACACAGCAAAAACACGCGCTACGCATCATCTGTTAAAAAGTTGGTAATAGCATTTTTAAAATAAACAGTGTTAGTTATTGAGACTATATGTGCGGGAAGGCGATTCCAATCAATGGAGGTTTGGGGTAGAAAAGAAGCATTAAAAGTGGATGTGCTACAATGGGGAATCCCTACCTTTAGGTCATGGTCTACACGTGATGATATGTACGATGGTTCTAAAAACAATGCTTGACGGAGAGCGGGGTTAGAGTAATAAATCTTGTGAAATAAACATAGACGAGATATTTTTCTTCGGAGAGAGAGATCAGGTAAGGAGAGGGACGATTTCATGGAAGTTACACTGGCTGTACGATGATAGTTCGAGAGTATGAAACGGGCAGAACGATTCTGAATAGATTCGACAGCTGATGCAAGGGTGATACCGGGGCCCCAGATAGAAGCTGCATATTCCAGTTTAGGACGAACTAGGGTTTTATAGAGGAGAAGTTTTAACGAAAGAGGAGCAAGCGAAAAGTTACGTTTGAGATAGCCCAAAAGCCTATTTGCGTTGTTAGTGACATATTGGACGTGGATATTCCAGGAGAGGTCGTTGGTTATGTGAATGCCGAGATATTTATAGGAGGACACAGAAACTAAAGTAGAATTGTTAATAGAGTAGGAAGGACAAGTGTTGTTATGACGAGATACTCTCATAGATGTACATTTAGTGATGTTAAGCTCCATGAGCGATTCCTTGCACCATTTGCAGATGTTGTTAATATCAACCTGAAGGGCGGAAATGTCAGAGTCGTTAACTATATCTTTATAAATTACACAATCGTCAGCGAACAAACTAATAGAGGAAGAAACATGCACAGGAAGGTCATTGATATAAATAAGAAATAAGAGTGGTCCGAGTACGGAGCCCTGAGGGACACCGGAGTTAACAGGTGAGGGCGAAGAATTAGTGTCATTAGTTCGAACAAATTGGAAGCGATTCGTTAGGAATGATTTTAGGAATGAATGGGACAAAGAATGTAAAAATACACCTTTTTTTTTAAGAGTGTAGTTTTTGGTATGCCCACTAATCTTTCCCAGTAGAGCTCGGCGTTCTGATGTTCCCGCGTGCTCTCGTCTCCTCTTCTCCCTTATTTTCTCGGCGCATTGCGACTACCTAAAAACCATCATTTGGGTCTCTAAATGAGCTTCGCATATTTGCCACTGGGTGCAGTCTTTATGTGGAAAATATCCAATAAAGTGTTTTGGTAGATCGTTCTCTTACCACCGATATCGATACCCGGTGACGAGACGATGCATGCGCAAAGGCGTCGGCGGAGTATCGTGTATCGTTATCGGAGTCATCGGAACGATCGGGTGAAACTCACTATTACCTAAATGTGACATGCGTCCGGGCTCCTTCAAACTTTAGCTTGCTTGCAACACTCAGGAAGTTGCGCGCCCGTCTCTGTTGCCGAGCTCGCGGAAAGAAAAAACGGGAGACAGTAGGGAGTTTCCGCAGATGGTTTTCGCCGTCTGCGAAAACCATAGCGGGTTGCGGAGTGCGTTGGCAACGCAACGCACTCAGCAACCCGCTACGATACCCGAAACTCTACAGCCAAGGCCATCGGCGCGCAGCCGCAGTAGCGGCTTCTTGGTTACGAAAGGGCTTAGCAAAGGGGGAAACGTGGTCTACGAAATCTCTTAATGAAGGCCGCATTTCGCAACATCAATACCAACATGCAAAAAAAAAAAAGCGAAAAAAAGAAACACGAGTAAATTTATTTCGCCGTATGCTTTTTTTTTTTTTTTTTTCATTATTAATAGTTTGTTTTGCAGTTTGCACGAGAGCTTCCGGGTTGTGTAGCTTCGAAGGCCACCGTCGCCGCCGCCCGATGGCACGGGCAGGGGCAGTCGAGGCCGGGCTTTTTTTAGCCACGGTCTTGGCCGCGTTCGCGCTCTGGTAGCGACCAACTGCCGACGGGAGTAGTTCGAGCCGATAGGCGCTAGCTGCCTCGTCTGCTCAACGCTGAAGCGTCTGTGCGCTCGCAGAACACGAACAAGGACTGCGCCCCAGCAATCGCTGGCATCGGCTACTTGGTCGAAAGCAGCGATGGAAACATCCCTCAGTGAGCGACGTCTTGTCAATATCTCGCATGGAACGCGCCGCAGAAACCGCGCTCACACTGCTCATTCCACAGACGACCACTGTCTGCGGCTCTTCCTTGGATAAACGGTCCCGTCAGATTGGCCGCGCCAAAGCGTCTGCAAACCTATTCGAGGCATGCGTACAAATTTTTCGACCATGTCTGTAACGCGTTACCTCTAACGCGTTACTCGCACATAGTTACGTTTTCCAGTAACGAAGTAACCGCCAAAGACTAATTTATTTTTATTACTTTTTGTTGTAGTTATGAGTAACAGTATTTATAGTTACTTAGAGAGGGGAACGATTACAACACAAGTACCGAACCTATGCGGGGCGCAAGTTCGTCTGCTTCTATTGCAGGGGTTGTTGTGACGTCAGAGAGACGCCGAGCTCTCATTGGCTCTGATTGCGAGGATAGTGGGTAGACCATGAAGCAAGCTGCCTTGAGGCCTATCCACTCCTCTTCCATCAGAGCCAATCAGAGCTCGGCATTCTGACGTCATCACAATCCCTGCAAAAGAAGCAGACGAAATTGTGCCCCGCATAAAGTTCTCGCCCGAGCTCGCGCCTGTAACTTGCACGACGAGAAAACGCTGATAGATTATAAAAAGTATGTACACAAGGTACGGTCAGGGTACAGTGTACGCACAGCTACCCTGAATGAACGCGTTAAAAAGCGAGGAATTATTAACAACGACAAATATTGGAAGCGCCTACAGCTTTATAAAAACGACACGTTCGAAGTAACGAGAAAATAACGCGTTACTTTCAAGCTGATGTACCGCATTCCCTTTGAATCGTAGTAAGGAGTAACGTACTTTGTTACTTTTTTGAAGTAAGTAACGAGAAAGGGTATTTAATTACTCTATTTCAGTCACGTGCACATGTCTGATTGAAACGTTAGTTGAGGCGTGTCCGCACATGCTTTTGTCGTCATGTCTGTAGCGAACGCCGTGTTTTGTACGAGAGATGGACAGTGTGGCTGCGCCTTCAAGGTCACGCCGTCTGAACGTTGCGTTGCTCTTCGTGCGAACTGACAGTCTTGCGAAGGGTCGAGGTTAACATCATATCTTTTGACCGTGCGCCCACACGGAGTAGTTGCCCGATTTCACCCTTTCGCAATCCGGAACGGATTGCGAAATAGCGGAATCGATACTCGAAGGTCAGCCCTGAGTTTGAAAGCGGGAAAGTAGAGGAACGGATTCTGATGGCTCGAATTTGGGAAGCTAGACTATGCCCTTTACAATTTTCTGTCGTGGGGTTCGAAGGTCCTTGGCGAAGTTGTTGCGAGCGCGTAGTGGTGACGCCCTATTCATTCATTACCTTTGTTCGACTAGAAGGTAAGACCTCAATCATCAGTAGAAGTTCAATTGTTAGACCATAAGGTCACACTGTAAAGATCCGTGCAGCATTTAATTCGGATAAGTTTTGAAAGGACAACCACGGCTTCGCGGCGACAGTTTTCAACGGCTCATTACAAAAAAAAAAAAAAAAATGTTAACTCACCTGGCATTCACGTAAACGCCCGACCATTCGCTAATGTGTCTTTCGGTGAGAAGTCAGCGTTCGCTAAAACGTTCGACCAACTGAGTGCCGCGCCACCTAAACTCTATTTTCATCGGTGACATGGTATCTATGGGAATCCTTTTTCGAATTCCTGATTAAAAGGCGTGTGCAAATACTGTTTCGAATCGAATGGCACAGAGTCATATCCCTAGCTTCGACACTGCAAAGTGGGTCAGTATTACATAGGGCGCTGTGAAGGCTATTGATCACTCAAGTTCGGCGTTAGCATTCTGCTGTTACTGGCGCAGTGACTAGTTGAAGCTAATCGCTGCTCCAACGAAGAAATCTCACGAGCAGATTTAATTTTAGTTTCAAAGTTTTCAAAGTTGCGCTTTACAGATTTCTCAAAAGATCCTTTATGCAAATTCAGACTCGGAAAATTTAAGACTTCATAGGCGACGTCTCACCGAATAGAGTCAAATGTCCTAAGCTCCTTGAAATTTTTGTTTTATTGGCCTAATATGAGCAGTCACCGAAAAGGCGTCTGTTCCTGCAATGTTACGCTGAAGCACGGTAGGGATACCATGCAGGTAATCGTTCGTGCTACACTAGATGTTAACCGGTTAAAATATAATCGCTTCCGTAAGACTCTATACGTCAGGGCAGACTGACTTTCTGTCGTGTAACTATTGCAACTCGCAACTTCGTATAATTGCGTTCGTAGTTAGAAAGGACTTCCCAAGCAAAATTAGGTTATGAAATGCTTTATCAGGAAAGTGCACCGTTGTTTCTCCTTCGCCGTAAAGCTGAGCGCACCCTCGCCTTTGCAGCGGCCACGTGTCTCAGCAGCTGTTTGTCAACACCGGAGTGCCGGGATAAACGGAAGCCATAGGTCGCTCCGCAAATAGTCACGCCGCTCGCAGCGGAACGGCGGAACTTTCAAACCCTCAGTCCCATTATAGCGGCTGGTTGACATCCGGGATCGTCTCGACCGGCATGACGACACAAAATCGCGCCATTACCATCCGGTTCACGTGACAGCCCGGCGGCGAGTCACGTGCCCCGTCGCTTAGCAACGGGGCGACAAGCCAGACACTCCGCGCGTGTGCAGTGGACGCTCAAGGAAAATTCCGCTTCTCGGTGCTTCGAGTAGGATTCGATCCGGGCGGAGCGCGGCATCGATTTTCGGGAGCTGCAGCTGCGCATAAAAGCGACAGCGCTCACAGGCGCCGGTCTAGCTGAGAGAGTTCTCTTGTCGTTCGAGTCGCATCTTCAGCTTCTTCGGGAAGGACGGTAGGACGACCTCTCTTTTGATTCTGATCCTTTCACTTTGTAGCGTGTCGTGCTGAGCCTGTGTTTTCTGTTTCAGTCGCTTCTCCTGCCCACCGGGGCTTGGGTGCGCGCTCCTTCTCCTGAGGATGGGCAGCCGTCCTCAGGAGAAGGGCTCTTGTCGGTCTCACCCGGAGAAGACCGCCCACGTCTGGCGCTATTGGAGACGCAGCTCGGCCCCGATCAGCTGCTGGCTCGTTGCCACGACTTTGACCACGGCGATTGTTCCAATCAACCTATCAAAAGTGCAAAACCACCGTCCTGCCTAACAATAAGCACTATCTGGTCAGATATTATACGAAAGTCTGGGTTCCGAACGTTACTTCCGGAAACTGCCAAGCTCCCTTGCACTTTCGAGGTTGTTTGTAACATGCCTGATGGTGCTTCGTTCGTAGTTGTAGCTATTTGAATCCTGGAAAAAAATGGACCATTCTATGTAGCACCCGTCATAGACCAATTCTTGGCAGCACTTTGCCGTGTGCTTGATCACTTCTGTCCAAGCCGGTATTGTCCGTCTATGACTGTTGCTGCTTAGGACGTGTTCTTGGCAGCGAGCCAGCTTGCGTCGTTCATTAGATTGTCGTCCGGGCATGTCTAAATTTTTCTTTTTTCTTAAAATTCAATATTAAGTGCACACTTGCGAAAACTTAACGAGACCTGACGATGTGGCTGAGGAATTCTGCATGCTATGAACATCGTGCGTGTCCAATGATCTCATCGATTCGCGGCTGTGCATGCCAAAGACCAAACGAGATGTATCAGTGTTTTCTCATTTATATTTCCATGAGATAAATCAATTCAGACCATTCGTGTGCCCTGTATTCTTGCCATCGAGAGTGCCTCTTCCCAGTGGTGGCGTGCCGGTGACGCTTTTTGCCGAAGTCCCACGACCCGTCACCTCTAAAAGCAGTTTGTCCTCCAGAGGAACAGTATCTCGCTGACGTGTCTTGTGCGTGGCGGACTGTCCGACTTCCCCGGTGACACTGCTGTCATTCCCGCTCTCTTTCGTCCGTAGGCGTCCAGCTACAGCCATCATGTCAAGTAAACATGTTTCAATTAAATAATGTCGTACTTTTTGCACGTGGGAGCGTAAAGTACCCGAGCCAACATGGACTACCTTCCAGCACCGACACTTGTCCAAAATGATTGTCCTTGTCAGTACTTTTCAATCAAAGGTGCTGAAATTCTCTAGGGTATTTAGAACCCTTCTAGATGTAACTATATCTCTGTACTGGCTTTAGCTTCAGAAATTCTTTAGATGGGAGGGAAGTAAATTGTGTCGTACATGGATGGTTTGGATGGAGATTTATGCTGCGGTTTTCCGTGCGACAGGTGTCCTAACTCGATGACCCAACTCTTCAGGTTAAAGATTCTATTATGAGCCCCTGATGACATTAATCCAGCCCTGACGTTATTTCTCGGAGCACTTGGCTCGGTGCCAGTGACAACGTTCAAACACCCGCTATAGCAGAGACGAATGTGCGTCTATGTATGCGTTTGTGTGAGCGTGTACAAATATAGGCGCATTCCTGGGGGGGTCGTACGCGACAGACCGAGACGTGTGGCGCACGCAGAGCCGACAGTCAGACTTGCATAACGGGAAGAATGTCGCCGGGAGGGTTGCAACCGGTCTGACGGCCCGTGGCGCGACGTCTTCGCGTGTCGCGGGTCTCGCGGGCAGTAGCGGTCGCGGTGGAGCGAGCACGGGGGCGATATCCGCTCTCCTGTTTTGGCATCGGAGCAGATCGCCGCGTGGCCGACATGGTGAAGGTGGAGATCGAGAGCCCCGGCGTGCGCTACTCGGCCGAGCACATCGAGGCGGACTACCTCTACTCTACGTCTGAGGTGAAGGTGGATGGGCCTGTGTACCGCGTGAGGCCTCGCGAGGTGCGCATGACCTTTAGGACCAAGCGCCGAGTACCCAGGCTGGGCGTCATGCTGGTCGGCTGGGGAGGCAACAACGGCAGCACCGTCACTGCGGCCACGCTCGCCAACCGGATGGCCCTCTCCTGGAGGACCAAGAACGGCACGCAGGTACGTTTCGATCGGTGGACCGGGGACTGAACCCTTTGTAACAGGCGGTAGCTTGCACCACGTAGTCTGAAGACTTTAGGAAATACACTATTCTTCCCGTCTTATTAAGCTACCGTATATCTCTATGACCTGCGGCCATAAGGCTGGTCAAAAAATGTTATAGAGGACGGAAAGGGGGGGGGGGGGGGGGGAAGTTGCTTTTTTGCTTTTTTTCTTTCGGAGGGGGAGTCGCCAAGTTTCCTCTCGTCAAACCTTGTCGGCGTCACTCCGACACCAGATCCACTGGGGGATAGCATTGAGCAAACCAAAATATGGTTTGTTTAGGATGGCGATCAACAAAAGTAAGGAGCCTACGGTGTGATAAGAGTTAGAACCCCGTTGCCGTTACTGTCGGGACATCTACCGTCATCGCTGTGTGATAAATTGTTATTTCAACTTGCAGTACTAGAAAAAGGAGTTGGTGACTTATCCTCAAGTTTCTTAAATCCGGGGCGGTCTTACGAACAAAGTAATGGATCCCCCCAAAACTCCATTCGATATGTCTTAAAATGCGCTACAATGTCTCCCAGTCAGGCGATGGAGAGGGACAAGTCAGATTCATGAAACAGTCAGATTTTTGTGCTTTAAAAGCATGAAATGATTTTTAACGAAACTTTACGAAAAACGAAATCCCGAAATTTGGTCCGTTTGTCCGTCCGTCCGTCAGTGCGTTTTCCGGTAAATTTAGCGGAGAAAGGGGCATCACGTGACCTCACGTGACCAATACACCTTGGGGAAATTGACGGCGCGTGACCGATACGTCAACTCAGTTTCCCCGCTAAATGTAGCTGGAAACTGCACGTCTTGTGGCCAAAATATGAATTCAGTTGCCCAGCTCAATCGAAAAATAGCGTCGCGTGACATATATGCTCCAATTTTGTTTCGCCGCGAAATTTAGCGGGAAAATATACGTCACATGACGCACCAATTCCCTCATTGCTCCCTCCTCTTTCTTCCTCCTCTTCCCCCTCCTAGCAACACTTTCTAGATAACCCTAGGGGATGTTGCTCCCAGGGTGTTTCACAGCATGTCATGCATTATAAGACCTTCATGGTCGATGCCAATTTGTGTTGTTTAGGTCACAGGTTAGCGATCCGGTTATTCACTAGTCTAGCGTTTTGGTTTAGCGTGTAATCAGTCGAAAGGGGTGAGAGCAGTGACATATAAAAAAAATGAAAGGCGTTTACACTTATCCGTACTGCTGAATTTTGAGGAGGAGGAGGCGAGGGTACGGAGAGGAGTCGAGGCCCCTCCTCTCCTCTTCGCCTGCTCCCCTCCCATTTAGCGGGAAATTTTCGCTAAATTTCCTGCTACATTTAGTGAAAATTTTCTAAAGTTAGCAGAGAAATTTTCTTGCTAAAGATAGTGTTGAAATCTTTCCGTTAAATTCAGCGGAAAAATTTCCCCGCTAAATTTAGCAGAAAAACTTTTCCGCTAAATTTAGCGGGAAAATTCCCCCGCTAAGTTTAGCGAAAATATTTCCCCGCTAACTTTAGCGGGGGAACGCCCCATAACGCAACGCGCGGTTAAGTCAACGCCGATGGCGACGCCGACACCGCTCAACCCGGAAAGGGGGCGCTTAAGAGCTGCGCTCTAAAACGCTCGATAACGTCTTTATTTTGCTGCCTTCAAAAGAGAGTAAAGGTCAATAAAGCATAATCTCATCCTTAGTGATTGCAATACCGCACACTGTTTTTTTTTTTTTAAGTCGGAACATCAAGAATTTGTTGATGAGGCTGTTAAATTTATTGACAGGGGGCAACTCGACGTATTAGACATGGGGAATTTGTAGAGAGCTCATAATGGGATAGCTACATCAATAGCAGTGAATTGAACTTATAAAAAAAAATCTTAAACGAGCAATGACTCTATATACGGCAAAGACGCACAGCTCAAATAAACCGTTACCTGCCGGTGAGCAATAAGAAACAATGAGCCTCATGCGACTTAAGCTACGGCGAGATAGTACAACGAATTCATGTAGAAGACAATTTTTACTTCACTCTCGCGCTTTCGATTAGTGTTCTGTGATCAGTCAATCGCGTATTGGCCGAGAAATCTTCAGCTTTTATTTTTTATAATATCTGACATTTGGAGCACTCATTTGGTTTCCGATTTCTCATCTGTCAGAAATACCAGGCTGAAACAATACTTTATGGCGAATTTCACTGGTCGTTTTGGAGCGCGTCGGGATCGACTTTTCTGGAGCGAGCCTATTTCACTGGGCGATCGGGATCGAGACCGACGTGTTTCACAGGTCGTTTTGGATTAGCTCCCGCTCCAGATCTCGATCTGGATCCGAGAAAAGTCGCTCCCACGATTTCGGCGGATTCAACCGGATGCCAGCCGGGCCAGCCCTCGGCGCACACACGTGACTTCCTTGCTCGTGGGGCATCTCGCCTGATCTCGCCCATCTCGCCGCAGAAGAAGAAGAAGAAGAACGTCACGTGCTGGGCTCCTAGATTATCTCGACATCAGAAAAATTCGTAATGGCCGCTTGCTTACCCCTTGGCTCGACAGCCGGTTCGTTTTCCAGGAAGGAGAAGAGAAGGTATTTGCCGCGCTACGGGCATTCCGGCAATCTTTGCTAGAAGCGCCTGAGCCATTCGTGCCGCTTGTGCGTCAAACACGTGTTTTAGCGCCGCGATTGCGAAAACGTCTTCGAAACGACCGCTGCGGCCGCGGAAAGGGGATTCCCGGGCAGTTGAATGACGGGAAGGCATCCGCCGATCCCGGAGCAGTGGTCATGTTCCATTGGGGATCCGTAGGCGGCGCGACCCCGTTCGGATCGTGTGCTCTAGTCCGGGTCTGGTCAACTGATCCCGGCGCGCTCCAAAACGCCCAGTGGAATTCGCCATTAGATTGAGCATATTCCAGTTCAATTCGCTCGCTATCCTTCCGTGAAATTACCAAGTCAAATTAGGATTTTGTAGTATGTAAAGAAGCTCATTGGGTAATTTTCATTTGAGTTAAATTTCCCAGGCAAGGAATACATTTAATCAGTTTGTTGACCTGCTGAGTTTCAAGCATAATGGATCCCAAACGTAGTGTCCCAAAGTATTTCTGTCCTTAATCTCCATCTTTACTGCGGAAAAGAGCTCATCGCCACGTATTTAAGACAGCTCGACATCTTGCAGCTGTCTGCACAAATAAGCGCGAACAGAAAGAGAGTGGGAGAGAAAAGGTAGTGCCGCAACCAACGAGTTGTGATGGTATAGTGCCGCAACCAACAAGCTGTGAAGAGATAGTGCCGCAACCAAGGGGTTGTGAACAGAAACTGCCGCAGCCAATGAGTTGAGAACTATCTTTTACGGCCACCACCTTTGTGTCGCAGAAAGCCAACTACCTGGGCTCGATAACTCAAGCGTCGACGGTGAGCCTGGGCACGGGCCCCGAGGGCGAGGTCTACGTGCCTCTCAAGGACCTGCTGCCCATGGTGAACCCAAACGACGTGGTCTTCGACGGCTGGGACATCTCGAGCGCCAACCTGGCGCAGGCCATGCGCCGCGCCAAGGTCCTGGACGTTCAGCTTCAGGACCAACTCTGGCCCCACATGGAGAAGATGAAGCCGCGGCCGGGCATCTTCGACATCGAGTTTGTGGCCGACAACCAGGCGGAGAGGGCCGACAACGTCATACCTGGTGAGGCCACGGGGCGACACCTTCCGATGCATGGCTTGCTTTGACGTTACATCAGTGACGGATGTCCTTGCCGCTGAACGCGTACTGTCTGCAACAACACAGTTTGCACCATGTACCAGATCTTTTTTCTGCAAGAGTAAGTTGAAGTTACCACCATAATGCGACGGCGTCACGCCTATGTCATGTATGCTTTTTACGCACAGGGATCTCAATATATATTTACGCCAAACACACTTGAACCCCCAGTGGCGCATCAGATCGCGCACCCGACGCTGCGCGCGACCCTCGACTTGCTCTAATTCGTATACCAACATGCGTAAATTTGCGAGTCCGTAAAATATACAAGAAAAGACAAAAAATAAAAAAAGCGATCGGTACAGGGATGGGTAAACAGCGCTTCACGTTTCTTCTACTTGTTCCTGTCTTTGTTCCACTCTTTCATTTTAATTGCTATCCAGATTCGATTATCCTTTCAAATCCCTCGGCATAAATGCCATTCGAAATGCCCGTGATAGTCAGGTGTGTCAGTTTTTGGACAGGGAAGACGCCCGTCAGTTCAGCTGAACTCGACCGTCGCTGCACTAACTAGACTTTGCAAAACAGTGTCCATGAAACTTGAACGAAGCAGACACCGCCTATTGCAATAAGAGTGGCAACGCGCAGCTGTTCCTGCAGGATCTAAAAGCCACATCCGCGCTTTTGTTGATAACACGTGGCCTGCAGCGCCCAGGTATCCGGGGTTCAGTTTCGATCTGGGTGAGCTTCGTACCGCCTGAACCTGCGCAGGGTGGTTTTCACGACTGTCATTTTAAATTTGTCGGAACATATAAGGCTTAACGCTTTTGTTTATTTAAATGCCCCCCCCCCCCCCCTCCCTCGCAGTTTTTATCAGATGTTAATGAGGGACACCACTGTCCCTCGTTAACATCTAACCATTCAAAGCTCTTATATTTGAGCTTTAAAATAGAGAGTGTCTAGTCTAAGTGATCGAATATGTGAACCTGAATTTGGGACCGCGTGGTTTTCAGGAACCAAGAAGGAGCAGCTGGACCGAATCCGGGCGGACATCCGGGACTTCTCCAAGAAGGTGGACAAGGTCATCGTGCTGTGGACGGCCAACACGGAGCGCTACTGCGACGTCCTGGAAGGCGTGCACGACACGGCCCAGAACCTGTTGGCGGCCATCGACCAGGGTCACAAGGAGATCTCGCCGTCCACCATCTTTGCCGTCGCCAGCGTCCTCGAAGGCGTGCGTTGCCTTTCTTTCAAACTGGGGCAACTGAATACGATGGAGCCAGGGCTCCTCCGCGTTCATTTTCCCTTCGCCGTCAGCTCAGCGTATTATCGGCGTCGATGCGTATACGCTGTCACATGCGGAAACGCCGTTTAAGAGTACTGCAGAGAAGCGACCTTTCGGGGCATTCAAATTACAGTTCCTGTATTCCTTTTAGATTGGAAACTATTTCAATCAAGACCAGCAGGCGCTTGTCTATGTACAATGTTGTGCGCCTCTCCAGGTGGAACCGTAAGACAGTAATGGAATCTGTGTGAAATATGGCTGGGCACTTGGCGCACCCGGCCGAGCTAGCTTTTGGCATGCCCTCAATGGAAGTTACGGCGAGCCGCCCCCTTTACAAAGGGGTCGCTATAAAATCCGAATCACCCCCCCCCCCCCCTCTCCGCCAAAAAAAAAAAAAATTACTTTTTAGAGTTTGTTTTGATCAACGTTTTCAGAAACCCTTTGTTTGTGTGTGTGTGTCTGTTTTTGTGTGTGTTTGTGTGTGATCTTGTAGTCATGTGTAATCAACCGCGTTTTGGCACTGCCAGCCTTGCGCTCGTTGCACGAGGGGTAACCTTAGCGCACTTCCGCGCTTCCAACACGCCCCAAATCATTCTAAAATTGACTTATGTAGTGGTTTTCGGTGACGCTCACCAAGTTTTTGATTAAAACCACATATTCATCTTTAATAATTAAGAAGTTAATTAACAAATATTAGATAATTAAATGGCTTATCATGAGGAGTATCCTTCTTTACTGTGGCCCCCTGGCGGTATAGTTCAACTGCACAGACCGCAGTGTAGCTCTCACGACTTGTCTACAACAAACCTGAAAACCTAATAAAAACGACCTGTATTGTTTTACTCGATCAATAGCCTATTTTACGCTAATGCAAAAGGGCTAACTCTTATTTAGGAGCAGTCATCCAGCATAAATCCTTAAATACTTTTTTTTCTGCCAGAAATTGTTTATGCAGGTGGCAATCACGTGAAATTGTCTCTTAATTGAGTTCCTGTTTCAATTCCATTATTTTCACGACATTGCGTTTTGCGTTTCGTGTGCAGTGCACCTACATCAACGGTTCCCCTCAAAACACCTTCGTGCCGGGCCTCCAAGAGCTTGCCCGGCAGAAGCGCACATTCCTGGCGGGCGACGATTTCAAGTCCGGTCAGACCAAGCTCAAATCTGTCCTGGTGGACTTTCTCATCTCGGCGGGCATCAAGCCGGCCTCCATCGTAAGCTACAACCACCTAGGCAACAACGACGGCAAGAACCTGTCCGCCCCGGAGCAGTTCCGCTCCAAGGAAATCAGCAAGAGCAATGTGGTCGATGACATGGTTGAGAGCAACCCAATCCTCTATTCTCCGGGGGAAAAGCCCGATCATTGCGTGAGTGTCTTTTCGCAGCTGACGCTGCTTTTACTCCTTCCCATGGACCACAACGGGCCTATACGAGCCACAGGAGCCAATTCATATATCCGCGGTGGGCGAGAAGTCACGAGATGCTCCGAGCTATGTGGATTGGCTTTGGTAGCTGGCAGCGTTCGTCGCGGTACATTTAGATTCCCTAGTAGCACAATTAGTTCTGTGAACGTCCTCAGGATGCCCTAACGTTCTAGGGTTGTCCCAGGGACGTTCACAGGACATTTATGCTGCTTGAGTTTGTTTCACTGGGATGGGACCGGCTAAGTTCTAGGGCACAGAATACCTTGTTTCGTTTCGTACACCGATCATTCGTGGTGGGCAGGGCTGCGGTAGGGGATGTACAGGGAAGTGAGGGCCCATAAGGTAGGTAATCTTCACACGGGGGAACCTCATGATTGACGTCTTATTTTGTGGCTTTGCCAATGGCGCGGCCGCGAGTTATCGCGTCACTGGAATGGCTATCCTAAATATTAATGCCAGCAGACGACTCCACGCCGCCCTCCGACTCTCTGGGGCGCGGCCCGCAAGCATCCCGTGGCTGCGAGCCCCCGTTCCCATGCTTTGAGTGCTACACGCGCCATGAATAATAGTTTCATGGCGTTGATATCTTTTCGCTCGAGAAAGAGCTCTTCTCATATAACGTGTTCACACATTTTGCAATATTCTGTTTTTTTTTTTTACTGAAAATTGCTTCGTTTACTTATTTGCTTCTCGGCCCTTTCTCGCGTAGATCAACCGGGCTTTGCTCATAGGCCCATCGGCTCCATGAATATTTGGTCAGTAGGAGCAACTGCCAAAGATAAAGCTACCAGCGCAGGTTTCTGGCCGTCGGAAAATATCCCTCAAATACAAGTATTTTCGTATAATGCTGCTATAAAAATCATCAGGAAAGCAAGAAGTGCCGTAAAAAGAGATTTGTTGTCATGCCTGGTGCGCCTAGTAAAATATACAAAAATTAAACTTCTGGAAAATACGCCGAAATCGCTGCTGTCGCTACTCTGATTCTCAACTAAATGCGTTAGCATTTGGCGCAGGGGTTCCGACTCGGCGAAGGATGAGAATTCCAACTTCGCGACGGTTCGTACAGTGTTGTTTTCGGAGAGCCGGTCTGCTCTCCCGGGCGTCGGTGGTTTCGGATGCAGCCATCACAGCTTCCGTACAGTCCCGCTCCTGCGGCGCGTCATTGAAAGCGTGCCAAAGAACCTTTCCCTCTTGTAAGAAGACAAGCGGGCGTAACGAGCGAACGAACGAAGCGAAGGAGCACGGCAAGAACTGTGCACTGTGCCGCGGCATCATGAAGCCATTCTAGCCCTGTCCAGCCCAGTCGAAACTATAGTCCAAACCAAAGCACGACCGCTTAAAGGGACTGCTACATGCACCAAAACGATAAATTCTAACGCGTTCGAAAGAAATAAAATAGGCTTTGTTTGAATGTCAGTTTTCAGTATATTTTATGGTGCAGTTGTTGTCCAGCCGTATGGCCTCAAAACTATCGGATGCAAAATTTTGAATACTCTTGTTATCCAGCCGTCTGGCCTCAAAACTATTGGATGCAAAATTATGAATGTCATTCAAGCAGTTGTCAAATGAAAATGAAGAGGTGAAAAGCGCGCTATCTGTCGAACTGTCTTTTCTACATAGGAAAACAAAATGGCACTCCTGTGACAATCACTTTGACCACAATTTCTATAGTCTGGAATCATTACTGTGGCATCTCATGACACTCTCATAAAAGTATGTGCTCAGACTCTTGTTGCTTCGGATTAATTTTCGAAATCTGATGAAAGGGACCGCTTACCCCGCGCGCAGGTGGTGATCAAGTACGTTCCGTACGTGGGCGACAGCAAGCGCGCCATGGACGAGTACACGAGCGAGATCATGCTCGGAGGCCACAACACCATCGTGGTCCACAACACCTGCGAGGATTCCTTGCTGGCAGCCCCCCTCATCATCGACCTGTTCGTCTTGGCCGAGCTCTGCGAACGCATAGAGTTCAGCGTGGCCGGCAGCAAGCTGCAGAGCTTCCACAGCATGCTGTCGCTGCTCTCGTACCTGTGCAAGGCCCCCATGGCTCCCCCTGGAGCTCCCGTGGTGAATGCTCTATTCAGTCAGCGCTGGTGCATCGTCAACGTGCTCCGCGCCTGCCTAGGGCTGGCCCCGTGCAACTTTATGGACATCGAGCACAAGCTGAGCGATCATTCCGTTTGGGACAGGCCCAAGACGCTAGTGCCCGAGGAGACCGCCAAGAAGACCATGGCTAGGTCTCCGCACGAAGTCCGCACCATTGCGTGAAAGGGGCGGAACTGCGCTGTGTTGAGTTTGTCCAGATGCTGGCTCATTCGAAATTCCTTGATCGCTCGCCGGATAGCTCTAAAGGGAGCAGTCTTCGGACGTGAAGCTGGCGATGTTTATAATAGGTCTGACTCTGTATTTTGCTTCCCTTTCGGAATTTGTAAGGTTGCATGAATCTTCAGCAATGTTCCTTTCCTGTCTCAAGAATACTTTATTTTGCTTAGTTACTTGGCTTTGTTGGAAAAAGAAGTGAAACAAAGCAAAGGAGTGTTGCAGGGCGTGCGCGAAATGTTCTGACCGAGAGTAACTGTATGTTATTAAAACATACACATTTACTTTCTTTGAGGTTTAGAATGTGCGCATACAGAAGTTAACCACAAAACACTTTTTATGGTAATAAATTTATTTTTGAACCGATAAAAGACACTACTAAGGCACTTGCACACCTCAAGTGTTTGTGTAATGCATTCGTGTCTCGTACAGTAGTTTGTGGGTTACTCAAACCGACTAGCGACAGCAAACGATGTTTTGTATGTTTGATCTTGTTTCTGTGTATTCACCTAAAAATAAAGCCGATGGCGTTTCTTTTTCGTAGCATTTCAGTGTATCACTGTTGAATTTTGACAATATGTAGATTTACCTAATGGACAGAGCTCAGACGGAAGTAGATAAAATCCACATTCTCGCACCGATGCCTGTTTATGTTATGCTCAATGCCGCGGTGTATGTTTGCTACAGACTAGAGACAGCACAGCGGAAAACGAGACATGCGTCCAAACGAATTGCCCGAACAAAAAGAATCGTTTGGATACGAAATACCATTGTTGGTGGTAAATTAAGATGCTCTCCTAATCTAATACTTGTCAACAGCTCTATTACAAAAAAAAAAAGAAAAAGAATGTTGGGGCTAATTTATGCTGTGAAGGTGGTTCGACAGTGAAGTTGGGGTATCACATGCGAGGGACTGCCCGCTGTGCTATGGACCCTTTTCATGGCAAACACCATTAGGTGGTGCTTTGACGTCTTATAAAACTGCCGGTTTATAGAAAGAATGAAAAAAGGCAACCTTAACACCGCTGCTTCAAATGTATGGAAATCGCTTAACCACCAGGGCCCGTTTTCTCGAACGCGAACCGTGGTTTCAAGTTAACTATTGTCCCTAGAAGGGGGAATTCTAGGTCACGTGACTCGAAGAGCAGGGGCGCCGAGGGAGGAGCAGTACCTAGAAGCAAAATGGCCGCGGCGTCGCTTAATGAGGGCTAATAGTTCTGCTTGGTTCTGCTGAGCATTCATTTCGATCCGGCTGTTATATTAATGACGCACCACCAACCTTTTAGCACGTCAAGCAAAGCGATAGTTCATAGGGACTACTAAACTAACCGACGGCAGCATTCCGCGAACGCATCACTCTTCAGCAGTCCGGGATCCAAGAGATATGACGGTACTTAAGCCTTGCAAGTGTTTTTATGGTGAGTAAAAAAAAATTTTTTGCGAACGAGTGTTGGTGTATATTTATACACTATGCACGCCAACTCGTGAGCAGCGATTACTTTGCGGAGAAAGGGGGTTATCCTCAATAAAGTCTTCGTTCCGGGTGAACAGCTGAGACATTGTACTGTTTTTTTGTTCACAGTGCGCCGACGGTATTCCGACAGCATTGAAGTTTCTACATATCCCCGGTGGCCAGCAATTTAACGGTGACGAGAAGCTTAGCTTCTCGTCACCGGTGGATCGGTTGGGCAAACGGAAGAGAGGGCAAACAGTTGAGATCAGCAGGAATCGCAGAAACGTGCTTCGCAAGGAACAAAAACGAGACTACAGCACCGGCGTTGCCAGACTGGAAGGAACACGGTAAAGTTATGCGTTGTTTATGGCGAAACATATTGAAGGAAATGATTCTTATATTTTCGAATATTCGTCGACAAACTCTAGTATAGTAGCTAAAATTTCTTCGTACCATCGGAAGCAAATAAATTGGTCTTCAAGTACAACATTACTATATTTTGTCTTAAAATACCATACTAGATCGATGACAACCAGCGGAAAAAGAGGCTAAAAAAATAACTGGCTTGTTTCACCGATAGATGGCGGATCTTAATGCCCAATCAAAAAGAATTATTGTTGTTCTATATCCAGCCGTTTATTACACTACCTAGGTACTTTTCCCTTCCTAGGCACCGTGGTTTACCAAAATGGGTTTACCATCGCTTCGAGAAAACCGGCCCTGGTGGACGCCAAAAGAACGAAGGAGTGCGAGATCTGTTGAAGGGATACCGAACCAAACAATTTAACGTGCGTAATAAGGCGCGCGCTTAATTCTTTTCTTTCCACGAGCCAGCAGCCGTCGATGTGCGCGAGCGCACGCAACGAAATTGACGTCATAGTCCCCCAATCGCGCTTAAGATGACAGTGAAATGTACGGGCTCCGGGCAGAAGGAGAATAAAGACATGATTTTCATCGCCACAAGCGAAAGCTAAGTGTTTGTTACACCAATTAATCGCCTACCTTTTATCACTAGACACCCCTTGAGATGAAAAAGCCAGTCTTTTTTCTCATTCCCATCATCGAAGAAGAAGCCAACTGGGCGTAAGACGTGTCTTTTCGATCGTCCGAAAGCCAGCCGGACCAGTGGCACAGACCACGTCTTCGATCGACATGGTGCTCAGGCTGCTCAGTTACAAGCTGGACCGCAGGCTGAAAGACTCCAAGGCCCGCTTTCGTAAAGACCGCCGCTCGGCCAACACCGGCGCCAACCCCTGCAGCCCGCCCGCGGGGGTGATGGATTCCCTGCGTCGCCGGTAATTCGGCCGGCTACTATGCAAGTCGGACACGCGAGGAGCCCACTCCAGGTGTTCGAGACCGGCCTGCTAGAAGTAAGCAGCAAATGGCAGCACCGCGAAGACCACAACCGCGAAGAATGCTATTAGGCCTAACGCACATACCTAATCATAAGCACTCTCATCTTGTATATTACATCATCTTATAATCCCCTTCACTAGACGCGGCACCGCGGGCCTCCTTGGTACGGGCTGTTGCCTTTCTGCGGTGCCGCGGCTCTCCTGAGCAAATAAAGATTATTATTATTATTATTATTATTATTATTTTCCCCGGGGCCCATATTTCCCTGTCATCTTAAGCGTGAAGTGGAGGGGGGTTGCGACGGTCAATCTTGTTGTGTGTGCTCGCGCACACTGGCGGCCGTTGGCTTGTCGAAAGATCGTGCGCTGCTTAATTCAGACACTGAAATGTTTGGTTCAGCATCCCTTTAACATGTTTTGAGTGTTCTTGTAAGCCAACTTGCCTCCTCAAAGATGTAATATCGTACAGCCGAAGGCCCTCGTTAAATCTCCAACTTTGTTGTCCGTATAGCACATGTGCTTTCTAGCACTGGTGACATAAGCAAGCTCAACAGGGTTGCAAAGGCGGTGCGACCGGAAGTCGCTTGGGACGCAAGCGGCAGTTCATGCTGGTAAACAGCAAAAGGGTCCATGATTATTTTTATGGCAAACGCCACCAGATGGTGCTCCAGTCTTTGACGTCCCAGAGAACTTCCGGATTAAAGAAAGAATGGACAAAGGCTGCTTGAAATGTAGGTGAAACGTTTGACAACCAATTCTCCAGGTGAACGCCGAAAGAACGAAGGAGTGCGAGATCTGTTAAAGCATAGCCTCCTCTCTACTCACAAAGCCTGGCAGTTCGATGACGGAGGCATAGAGTCCCCGGTCACAGATTTGGAGCGCGAGGATCCGGTAGCACAGAGCATTTCTCGTAGTCTGGTATTCAGCACACAGCTTTTGCAGCGGCGAGGACCCGAAACATGGATTCAAACCCGACGAGAAAAGAAGCGGTAGCCCGAGGAATGCGAGAAGCACGAGCGGACATTCCATCGCTCGGGACAAGTGTGCGTAGGCGGCTCGCCGCAGCGGGGCGCCCGTTACATGACCCTTGTAGAGTGCCTTCATACACACGCGCGCTTTTGCTTGAGTGGTGACATCTCAGCCATTTTTCCGCCCAATCGTTTTTTTATGCATTTTGAAGTGCGCGCAATCCGGTGTCACTCAGCTCGAGCGCGTAGCTCTGGCTGATGCATTGACGCCATCTTACCGCCCAAGTCACGCACCGAGTGCGCGAGAGCGTCACGCGCTGGCACATTCCGGACAACAATGGATGTCTTCACCCTGAGACAGACAGACATCTAGGCACCCTAGACCCTTGTCTGCCGCTCTACCTGTTCACTTTCGGCGGCCGCGTCACGCGACGATCTGGGGCTCTAGTTCGAGGGATACTGAACCAAACAGTTTAGTGTCCATAATAAGTAGCGCACTTTCTTTCCACGA
Organism: Ixodes scapularis; assembly: GCF_016920785.2. Taxonomy (NCBI): domain Eukaryota; kingdom Metazoa; phylum Arthropoda; class Arachnida; order Ixodida; family Ixodidae; genus Ixodes; species Ixodes scapularis. The sequence goes on from NW_024609868.1 coordinate 23,981,713, forward strand.
GCCAGCAGCCGCGGTGTGCGCGAACACACGCAACTAGATTGACGTCATAGTCCCCCATTCGCGCTTGGGATGACAGTGGAATGTACGGCCTCCGGGCAAAAGGAGAATAAAGACAGGATTTTCATCTCCACAAGCGAACGCTACGTGTTTGTTACGCCAATTAATCGACTAGCTTTTATCACCGGACCTTACTGTGGAGATAAAAAGTCTGTCTTTATTCTCCTTTTCCCCGGAGCCCACACATTTCACTGCCATCTTAAGCGTGAAGGGCGATCGATGGCCGAGTGGGCTAGCGCACACCAGCTCGGAGCACGTGGAGCGAAAGCTCGCGCTGCAGAATCCAGGGATCCTGGATTTAATCCCCACCCCTGCCCGTTTCGATTTGGATGAGCATCGTACAGGCGTGCGGTCGTGTATCACCACTGCGTGGTGCACGTTAAAGAACCCAGGCTTGTACTGCACTGGCTAAATCGCTGATCTAGAGCTGGGAGACTCGTCGCCCGTTGAGGCAGACTACAGCCACTAAATGAGCTGCGCTTAGAGTATCGGCACTCCGCTCCCCGACTTTGTTGTGGGCGCCGCCATTTTGGCTCGTATGCAGAGCAGACGAAACTGCCGATCGTCATGATTCAAAAGTGCGACTTCCTCAGCATTAGATTCGATGTTAGGAAGCTCATGTAATATTGTTTTGCTCTGTCGTAAACTGTTTGAACATTTGTGGATAGCGGAAAAGCGTTTCCTGTGATTTCAGATAAAGCTTCAGGTAACTGGCAACCATAATTCTAAGACACAATATGGCCAAGTGTCGTTACTCTGAAGGGTAGATTATTTAGTGGCACTAAGGCAGACCAAGTTCTAGGCTGTATAAACATACACAACACCTTTTTTTTAAGCGTGAATGGAGGACTATGACGTCAATTCCATTGCGTGTGCTCTCGCACACCAGCGGCTGTTGACTCGTGGAAAGGATGTGCGCCACTTATTATAGACACTGAAATGTTTGGTTCAGCATCCCTTTAAAATGCTGCGAATGTTCTTCTAAGCCAACTTGCCTCCTCCAAGATTTAATATTGTAGAGCCGAAGGCCCTCGTTAAATCTCCAACTTTGTTGTCCGTGAAGCATATGTACAAGGTGTCACAAAAGAAAATTTACACAGTCTTTTTTACCGCAAAAATAAACTAGGCATCGCCGAACGCTCATTCTCCGCCCAAAGGTAGAGCTAGAGGTCACAACCAGAAGCCAAAGTTTCAGCCCGATCCGATAACTTAATCAAAAGTTATAAGTGATTTTCTGAAAATTTCAATGGGAAAATGGCGGCCGACGGAGTTTTCAAACACATGGGGCTCTATGGCACCAGAAACCGAAAACGGGCAAAAATGGGCTCCATTTTCCCATTGAAATTTTCAGAAAATCACTTATAACTTTTGATTAACTTATCGCATCGCGCTGAAACTTTGGCATCTCGTTGTGACCTCTAGCTCTACCTTTGGGCGGAGAATGAGCGTTTGGCGATGTCTAGTTTATTTTTGCGGTAAAAAAGACCGTGTAAATTTTCTTTTGTGACACCCTGTACATCCTAGCACTTGTGACATTAGGAAGCTCAACAGGCTTGGAAAGACGGTCTGACCGGAAGTCGCTTGGGATGCAAGCGGAGGTTCATGTCTGTAAACAGTAAAAGGGTCTATATTAAATGATTGGCAAAAGAAAGGTAAATGAACCGTACCAAACCTTTTGTATATACGAAAGGCTAGTGATGTTACTTTCCACGTGACGTCACAAGCTGCCGTCAAAGCTGCGGCGACGGCAGCTTGCGCAACAGTAATCTTTACCGAGAAACGTAGGCGGCGAGCGCTACGTGCTTCACATTGTTAGCAGGAGCGCCTTATGATCAATCATCTGGTTCGTGTGCTTTTTTTGTTCTTGCTTTTGAGGGTGTTTTTTTTTTTTTTTTTAAACAAACGCTGTGTTGTATTTTGTAGGCGTGATAAACACTTATCGTTTTAATCACTGAAGGTTTTTTTTTTTTCCCGTGAGGACGACTACACGAAAAAATTTAAAAACAAATCCGACCTGTAAACTTCAAAGTAAAAAAAAAAGTTTAAATTTAAGCGTAAATATACTCGTGGATGCTTGAGCGCGTTGATGTCTAATTCAGGATAACGAAAGAGCGCCATGGAAGACAGACGGCACAGACTTCCGTCTGTTTCTCTTCCATGTCCGTCTTTCGTTGTCGTAAAAACTATAATACCCTTGTTACACGGGCACATTTAACTGCAGTTACGCTAAGCCACAGATAGCGCACAATACTTGCGGACAACATTCTGCGGCTATGCAGTCAAAGCTATGGGCGAACGTGCGCTTGAGCATCTTGAGCATCTATCGAAGCAGTGCGCGCGCGCTCTTCACTTTTTCTGAAATAGCTGTCAGAGAGTGTAGTGCGGTATCTGTGGTGCCGCGCAACAGCAGTTAAGCCGAGTTAACCGCGGTTAAGTGTGCCCGTGTAACAGGGGTATAAGAGTGATTCCTGTCCCAGTCAAATTTTAAATGACGCAGAGTAATGCAACTTGCTTCGTATGACATATTTGAGAAAAAGGGGAAGCGTGTACACAGGAGCACGGAAGGGAGGGTAGAGCAAGTCACTGGATAGAGCGTCAACAAAGGGACTGTCCGAATTTTTCAGTAATTTTCTGATATTTTGCTGCAGCGTCGCGTATATTTTCAATATAGTCAAACATCGCAGCTGCTTGAAACCAAAACCGAAACTGGACTGGGAAGGGGGGAGGGGGGGGGGGGAGAGGGTGAGAAGAAATATGGTAACTATTTCAACGTCAACAACGTCCACTTTCAAAATAATTTTTAGTATTACTTTGACGTCCGTGACGCCACTTCCTGTAGACTTGAAAATATTTTCAAAAACATCTTGACGTCCCCCGTCAAAATATTTTGTCATTATTTTGACTTCTCAAATTTAGAACTTTGGAGCTTCTGAGTCCGGAGCGATCAAAAAGGCGACTGCGGAGCGATCAAAAAGGCGATAAAAAATATATATATATCAGGGTGTCGAACCGGAACCGAACCGAACCGAAAACCGGAACCGAACCGGTATTTTTTTCCGGAACTGAACCCGAACCCGAACCGTTATATTGTTATCGCGATGAACCCGAACCGGAACTGAAGCGGAAAAAGATAACGGTTACCGGCTTATGTCAAAACGGTTCGGCCACGCGCTGTTGACAATGAATGTGCTATCAATGCCATTTGTTTTTTAAGTGCCGTCAACTGACACACACCTCGCTTACATATTTTTCTTCTCCACTCAGTTTTAGGAATATAAACGCTGCATCCATGAATCTTGACAAACGCTGCATCCATGAATCTTGACATAGGAATTAGTATTGCGCTGGTCGCGGCTTGCACGGAAGAAAAAGAATTGGAAGGCTGTGCAAAAAAAGAAAATCGCGTCACGGGATTTCATTTTCCTACAATCTCATAAATCCTAAATGCTGCTGTGTGCTAATTTCATAACACGTTTCTAGAACGCGCGAATTCTTGAAGCTTGCTTCCATCGGAATGAGAAAAGAAAAGGCTGTGGAGTTTGATAATAATGCATCCGGTTTCGTATAGGCACTTAGAAGCTAACGTATTTGTGAGACAGCGAACCCTTTTATTTTAATATTTATCCTATTACGTCCTTCTGGCGTTGCGTTCGGTGAAGTGTTTTCATATCCGTATCTTGTTTAATGAAAACGTCTTTAAGGGTCTAATTTGAGTTACCGAAGGCTAGTTCAAGTAAAGAAAGCTGTATTTTCTCCCCACTGTTCCTTCAATTGCCTATACGCCGAGGAGGCGGGATAGTTAGCGAGTTCTACTTGTAAGTGGGTTTGTAAGGAGGTCGCGGATTTTACAGCTAATGCGTCGGACCCAATTACATGAAGTCCGAATGCGTAAACGTCGGTGAGGTAACCTTTGAGTGCACATAAAGAAACCATTCCTGGTAGAAAGCCTTACACTACGATGTATCCCGTTTCGTATGTGCTGATTTCAGATGTTTTATTTGTAATTTATTTTGATGTTGCAATTTGTCATTTATAATTTCCGAACCGGTTCGCGAACCGGTTAGCGGATCCAATTAATCGAACCGGAACTGAACCGGAACAAAATTAATTTACCTGAACCTGAACCGTAACCGAACCCGTATTTTTTTCGGTTCGACACACTGATATATATATAATCTTTATTGCAGGCAGCGTCGCGGTTCGACACGCATTTTCCAGAAACAAGTGTCATGCAGTCAACTGCTGTTTTATGACCTTTTAAACAATGTGAAATGCAAAAAAAAATGTTGGGATTTTAAATTACGCTGTGAAGCTGGTTGGAGAGCGAAGCCGTGGTATCTCCTGAAACGATTGCTCCCAAGTGCACACCAGCCGAGCAAGATGGCGGCGCTCTGAAGCCGGACTTGCAAACGTGTATACCAAATGATCGACGAAAGAAAAGTAAATGCACCGTACCAAAACCTGTTTTATATATGAAATACTTCGTATGCTGCCGTTGCCGCGGCAGCCTATGGAACCACAATACCGAGAAACGCATGCGGGGAACGCTACGCGTTTCGCAATGTTCGCGCGCGCCTTATCAGCTAGGATTATACTTTGACGCTTATTTTGTGGTTTTCTTATTGAAACAAGTATCAAAACCCCATGATAAATGATAAGGCGCGCGCGAACGGTGATAAGGCACGCACGATGGTTTTCTGTTGACTATTCCGTCGTCTACTGTTCCGTCGACGGACTCGAGAAAACTTAACCAACAAGCCAAACACAGGGCGTCACAAAAGAAAAATTACACGTTTTCTTTTTTTTTCTTCTTTTTTTACCGCAAAAATAAACTAGGCATCGCGGAACGCTCATTCTCCGCCCAAAGGTAGCGCTAGAGGTCACAACCATATGCCAAAGTTTCAGCCCGATTCGATACCTTATTCAAAGGTTATAAGTGATTTTCTGAAAATTTCAATGTGAAAATGGCGGCCGACGGAGTTTTTGAATACATGGGGCTCTATGGCACCAGAAACCGAAAACAAGCAAAAGTCGACTCCATTTTCCCGTTGAACTTTTCAGAAAATGACTTATAACTTTCGATTAAGTCATCGGATCGGGCTGAAACTTTGGCATCTGGTTGTGACCTATAGAGCTACCTTCGAACGGGGAATGAGCGTTCGGCGGTGCCTAGTTTATTTTTTGCGGTAGAAAAAAAAAAAAACCTGTAAATTTTCTTTTCTCACACCCTGTTCAGCTTTGCTGTAAAACTTCTCAAAGTACATCAGCTATCAGGTCGCACGTAAAGTTTTCTCGGTTGTGCCAAACAGCACAAAATGCGGCACCGCTAATTTTCATTATTTATTTTGCGTGATTTATATAGACAACGGAGTTAAACGCCGTGTCATAAAATGCGCATGCAGTTGATTGGGAAATGGTATCTCGAACCCCAACCGCGCCCGAACCTTTGTTCGTTCGCACCGGTCAAGAAACATGAAGGAGGCGATGCATTCCTTCACAACCTTTTATTTAACATCCCGATCGTTTCGTAGAAGTGGAACGACACAAGGTGCACTCGCAACTGTGGTTTATTTCGAAAAGTACATGCATTTATAGACCCCAGAACCCTGTCAGTTGCGAGGGACACGCTGATGACTGACAGGGTTCTGGGGCCTATAAATGCATGTACTTTTCGAAATAAACCACAGTTGCGAGTGCGCCTTGAGTCGTTCCACTTCTTTGTCCTTGTCTCTTTCGTCGCTTTTAATTATTTAAAGGATCAGTCATAGTTTCATAATGATGAAATTCATGCGTGCATTTGCGTGCTCTCCCTGTCTTTCTTGAGATGTTCCATTTTTGTACTCTTTTGTATTGTGTCCATAGGTTTTGGGAATTTTTGATGCTTTTCTGTGTAATGCCCACCCCTCATGTAATACCGTAATACCTCCTTCTCCGGGGGTCTTCGAGGAAAATAAGCTTCAAAATAAGCCTGAAGCCTCACATAACCCTCCCCCCTGGCTACGCCGCTGCGGTAAGGCGGTGAATAGTCCTGATTCCTGAAGCACGCCGCGCAAGCTGTAATGTGAAACTCGAGGCTTGTTTTTAAATATTTTAAAGTTTTCTCATGTAGAAAGAAAAACTTCGTGGCGTTGTTATTTATTAGAAAGATTACTGGTAAACTAGCATAGCCAATCTGTGCTTTCGCATAGCACGTCGTTAGCTTGCATCCTACTAGCTGCGTCACAGGAGGGCGCCCGCTAAGTGGCGCCACCAAGACATATCGTTGCCAATGCCCGCTATGTTCATGCGACACTAATGGGACGAGAGAAGTTGCCACTCATTTACAGTCGACTTGGGGGAAATTTGAGTTTGTCTGGTTCCCTAATATATAAACAAACGTTGGACTTCGCACGACAATTCTTATACGCGTAGCTGAGCGCGCCGCCGGATACTAGCAATACATTTCAGGGTTGATGAAAATACAAGACTCAATGACAGAATACGAACACTGACAGAAATAACGGTGGTGTCCGTTCTTGTCCCTAACTGTTTTTATTCTTTTATTGATTCTTGTCCCTAATGCATGTTGGCATGTTCTATGATGTGTCATAAGAATGAGCCATGGAAACTCGGTGCCTCCACGTGAGAGCTCACTTTTATATATCAAACGTGTATCTTACAGCGAAGCTGTATACGGCTATGGTTCCATGCAGTTTTGGTATCCATGTGAAAAAACAAAAGTATGAAATTGCACTTAATAGCCCTCTGTTGTATAGAAATGCATATGGGCCCCGTCACCTCGATATGTATTTTAACAAGAAAAGACGTCGAAACGTGTGACAATGGAGATACATCCGAGAACAATGGGGCCTTTATCCCGCTCGAGTCGGGTTTTATATATGTGAATTGTAAAGAATTATATGTGTAGATCTCACCAAAGTTCTAGTGGAACCCATTATCATAGTGATCACAAAGCAATCATCACTACTGTTTCAAAATGATGAATATATATACCGTAAATCAGGGACGGCGCCAAAGGGAGGCGAGGGGTGGCGGGCGCCTCCCCTAAAATTTGTCCTGCCACCCCAAAAACATGCCAGCCTTTACTCCCCCCCCCCCCCCCCTCCTCATCCTAATTTTCGCGCGCAGACCCACATACGTTACATGGTTCGTCATTTTCCTAATTTCCTCGTCCCATAGAAAAGGCATTGGCTTGAAGGATAGCCAGCCTAAAGAGGTCTCATACCGGACGTTTTGAACTTTTTCGTGCCGTCCGCTATATTTTCTTTACGTACCCCGTGAAGAACGATGCATGAATAGGGAGTTTTCGTAGATCGTTTTCGCCGTCCCGCAAGGCCCTCCGCAACCCGCTACGATAGCGGGAACTCTACTGTCAAGGCTATCGGCGCGCAGGCGCAGTAACAACTTCTTCGTTGCGGAACGCTTAGCGGAGGGGGGCAGCGCGGTCTACGAAAACTCCCTAATATCTGTATGGCTTGCCGAAGCTAAGGAGCGTCGTCGCCAACCATAAAAGACTTCCTGAAAGTAGCTTCACCCAAGTGATTACTCGGAAAGACTTGAAATCCCATCTGCACTGCGCCGTCGCTTCGTACCTGCCAGACAAAGGAACTCAAGGGCACTGTTCATGTTCTGACCGAGGAAATCTCCCAAAGTCCTGACACGCTCGGGCCGACTGGCGAGTTCCCAATGGGCGGCTTTGATGTGTCTAGGTCATCCTGCTTATTTCAAGTCTCTATGGGGTCCTTGTAGCAACTTTGGTGACGGCGACTGTGTGTGCTCGGGAAAAAGTATCGCGACTCCAGCAAAACGGTCGCCGCCAAGCGGGAAAACCGGGAACCAGTCGGTCCAGGTCGCACCGCGTCCCGCCGCGTCTCTGATGGCTTTCGCGGACACGTGCTGTCGGCGCGGGGGCGAGCAATGTAATTTGACGAAGGTCCGAAAATTTCTTAAGTTTGCCTGAGTGTTCATTAGTGTGGTGAAGCCTCAATAGATCGTTTCTTTCCATCACGTGTTTGAAAGCCCGTTTACTCCACAACACACGGTCGCGTGCTTTCAATTTTTTGGATGAGGAGGAATCACGGAAAAACGTTTTGATTTCTCGTCTGTCTCTAATCACATTCAAAGTGACGACTGCTTGGTAACTGATAGGTGGTTTCTTTATAAGGATGTAGAACAGTGGACTGAGGTCGACGGACGAAGTGTTTCACTGGAGGGAACACCAATGTTGCAGTTAAGTGAATGGGAAGGTTCGATAGCTGCTTTCCTTGAGTTTGGTTGTGCTCGATTAGCTTCAAGTTAATTTGAGCCAGTAACGCCGGCCGGTGCGTTGGCTATTCATCTTGGCGGCTTTTCGCCGAAAAAGACCACGTTAAGGGAGTTGGGCTAATTTCGCAATTACTTGATTCAGAAAACCTGCTCGCTGCGTATGATTAATGACGGAAATTATCTGCTTTCAAAAGGTGGGGGCGCGTCTCGCAAAGTTAGAAGCTGTCACGTCATTAAGATCTATCGCGCCTTTAATATTTATATTATAGCCCCTGTCGAAGCCAGCAGCAATACACGTCTACATTGCTCAGGTTGACCGGCCACAAAAAATACCCATTTTATCCGTTCAGGATTCGAAGTCAAGTTCAATGCAGAGAGGTCTGAGTGAATCTCCGATGAAGACTCTCCTCAGTTTGTCCGCATTCGTCTCCGTTCTACCGGCAAGAACCGTGTGGAACCGTGTGGCTAAGTTTAAGTAGTATCTCTCTGTTTGTCAAATATACTTTTATTCAGCAGTTCACATAATAGTTAACTAAGTTCATATTTCAACCCGAAGAATATACTAATATCGCTTTAGTGGGACCATAGTACGTAATATGATACATAATCCGCATATTCGTTAAAATGACTTGTCGATTGCTACTAAAACCTGAATTGAAATACGAGTATCAGCTGCTTAGTGAAGCGCCAGCGAGTTGACATGCTCCTTGGCTCAACAAGCGCTTGCTTAATTTTTGTAATTTTCCTGCAGCATGTGTTCTTGACCGAGCACACAACTGGAGCTGTTTCTTGAAACGCGGACAGGCACAAAAGCTCAATTTGCGGACAGATAAGTCGCATGGTCGAGGCATGCGAGTTAGCTAAAAATTACTCTCGGTGGAACAATTTTGTAGCCCTCGCCGCTTTCCTTAGATGATCAAAACTAATTAGAGTCTATTACCGTTTCTCCGGAGCCCATAGTTTCGGTTTTGATCGAAGTCTCCGAAACAAAAGTTTGACATAAAAAAAAAAAAAACACCGGAAAAACAAAGCTATGCTCGGCAAGTTTATGCGCACCGGCTACGCTTAACTGTCTCAGTTCAAATACCCATAAAATTGGGCATTCAACAAAAGAAAATTTGTTAAATTGAATGCGCCACCCATTCAGGCGGCCCGGCCGAGCCGACGCGACCTGGACTCAGCCGCCATGTTTGTTTGGTGGTGGCGCCCCCTATAGGTCGCTGGAGTCGCGAATAGGTCGGAGCCTGGTGGTTCGAGAACTGCCATGCTCCCATCATTAGTGACCTTGGGGAACGGAGTCCTTTCGAGGGACTATCCCAAGAGGTTGGAGGAAAGCTGAAGGTGTTTCTGTATTTGGGGGGGGGGGGGGGGGGGGGGGGGGGGGGGGAGGAGGAGGGGGGAGGGAGAGAGGGAGGGAGGGAGGGAGTAAAACAGTGGAAGTGCTGTATTTGGACAGAGGCCTATCGAAGGCGGACTACCACGCAGTGCGGCACGCAAGATGTCCCAAACATCATCGGCTTCCTTGAAGCAGATGAAGAAAAATGGCGCGGCTAAATCTGTCACCGTGTACCTCTGCCAGGCGTATTCAGCAAAGAAGGGAGAATCGTCACTACATCTACATGGTCGCTGACGTGCTCCGGTTTTCCGCGGTGCAGGGGACTGCCTAAAAAGCAGATGATGAATCACGACAAGCGTGAGCGTGCTTATTTAGTATTGCGGAATGTAAACATGCCTGAATATTTTGCAGGTGAAATGCTACATTAACCAGAGTTGTACATAGGTTGTAAAATAATGAAATAAACTGAGTTGATTTCTATTAAAAACTCCCGAAGCGCCAAGTCATCGTCCCTGGATATTTGTTCTTTAAGTCGGATCGAAAGCTCATGCCTCCCCAAATATGCCGTGCGCCTCCCCACTGCCCCCTCATTGTGAAAAGCCTGGCGCCGTCCCTGCCGTAAATAAACATTTGGTGAAGTGCTTTTGTGTGTCTCTTGGTGAATCATTTGTGGTGGTGCTCTACAGTTTCGCTGGCCAACCACCTTCAAAGAGTGGAATAGCTCAAAAATTTTTTTGGTGCATTTCTAGCAGCGTAATTTGGCTCGACATATAATAGCGTCTCGTAAACGTAGACGATAGAGTGTAAAACGAAACCGAAACTGCATAGGTGTTAGGTAAATTCCTTGATCTAATATAAAGCCTGTGGTTAAGATACAATGTGAAACTATGACAATATTCAGAAAATATTACGTTGTTATTTTTTTTAACCAACTTGATTGGCATTACCCCTCGTTGCTCAAGATGAGTGGGTTTCCCAAGAACTCCACACAACCTTGGCAGCCTTCAGATGCAATGGCGTCTGCGTATCAAGCTAGGTCTTTGTACGATTTTGACAGCAAAGACAAGCGGCTTCTAAGCTTCAAACAAGATGAGAAATTTATTGTTATCGAGCAGTTATGTAAAGATCCTAACTGGTACTATGCCGTTAGTGAAAAGGGAATTGCGGGCTTCGTACCGGTCACTTATATTTTGCGCGAAGAGGTAAGGGCGTTTTGACAAGTGTATTTATTTGCATTAAATCCTCCGTTCGCGCTTCAGCGAATTTTTATAATGTAGCATACCTGAACTGTTACCAAGACAGAATGCCAATGTTATATTATTCGGAAACGCCGGTTACCTGTTCTGACACTGAAATTTGATGTATATTTCGACTAACATGTATTGACCGCTTTCGACGCGGTTTCCAGCATTTGGTGTCCTCGTCTTAATTTGAATCCGCCCTCTCTTTGTTTTCAGAGCGATAGGGAACAGTTCTTGGAACTTGTCGAGAAAACACTGGAGGCGCTGCAAAACAGCACTTCAAGCTTAGATGAGGGCAACACCAGTTTCATGAGCCTGCAGAGGAAAGCGCTTAGGTACAGTAACGCTCTTTTGTAAGTCAACTTTCCACTTTCTGTAGTCGACCCGTCGTCTTGTCTTAGACAAGACAGAGTTCTCATCTAATCAAGGTGCTTTTTCCTTCGTAAGAAAGTGGGGGCAATATATAGTTGTTTCGTGACACCTTTCGAAATAATTATTTTTCTGTGTGCAAGCAAGTACAGATAAAACGCTATTACATATGAAAAGCACTATGAAATCAGCATACGAAAAACATCACATCTTTTATGTACTGGGGTTTTGTGCGACCACTTGTAATGGTCAAAGTAGCTGATTGTTAAGGGTTGCAAATAGAGGGACAGTAAAAATGCACCAGCTTTACCTGTCCAACCCCACTTAACTACTAAATCAGGTTCCTCAGACAAACCTACCCCCTTGATAAGGTATGTGTAAGGCAGAGGCTACATCCATGCACGGGGACGTAGCTAAGTCGGGAGGAGATAAGGCTCCATCCAAGCAAAAGGTCACGTGACTTATAATATAACGACATAACTTGTTTTTATATACATATTATGCTTTCTAAATTAAAAGTAAATTAGGATATTAAAATAAAGAGGTCAAATTTTATTGTGGTTTTAAAGTGAATATGTCATGACCCCGTCAAAGTTTTAGAAAATTTATCAATATTTTACTGTTTTCTCACAATAATAGCAAATATCATGCATCATAAAAATATTATCAATATATGTCTTTATAGTTATGTTGTCCAAGAGTCACACACGTGGGGGTGGCGTGCGTGCCATCCGTGGGTGTGGGCGTGGTTGGCTTGGTGCGGGTGGAGCCTCCGGGGCCTTTGCCCATGTGTGTATCGCTGCCGAGGCGAGGCGGTTAGGCTTCGTCGTGTCTGTGGTTGGCTTGGTTCGAGGTTTATTAAGGTCGGTTCTCACATGAAGCGAAGCGCTAATGTAGCGCTGCTCACGTGTTGTCAGCTACTTACAGTCTGCCGCGAGCAATGGATTTGACGGTGCGATACAAAGCTGGCGAACGCTCCCGTCGGCACGTGCTTAGTGCAAGGTCAGCGCTGGTCAGCGTTATGCTTGTAGCGCTCGGCTGTATGTATGAACAGGCCTTTAGTGTGGGCTAATGTGCATCGAAGAGGACAAGTGCGAGCCCACCGTTCCGTACTTGACTTGCGTTCCGTTCCGTTCTTGACTTGCGCGCACACTCGTTCCGTTCCGTTCTTGACTTGCGCGCACACTCGTGCAGTCTGGATTTCTGCAGACTACCCGCTCGTGCTTGCAGCTGTAGCGCACACAGCCCGGAAGTCGATTCCTGCGTGGACTTAGCCAAGTTGGGGAGGGCAGCACATCCATACCGGAAGTGACGTAGTGCGTTGATGGAGCCTTATCTCCTCCCAACTTGGCTGCATCCCCGCGCGTGGATGTAGACACTCCCTATTTTTAAGGGAAGCCGCATCACTAGCAAGATCACTTCCAACCTGCTTTCGAGGCCCAAGCATGGCCTCGGAGGCAGGTTGGAGCCCATTGGCCTTGTTACCACTTTTATATGCTTATTAAACATGTCCCAAGACTATCACATTTTGTCAAACACGAACTCAAGACAGAGAAGAAACAATTGCGCAAGACCGAAGACAGCATTCTCAAAAGTGCTTCAATGTAGTTGCAGCGGTGGGGGGAAACGAAAATGGTGATGGACAATGGGCTCCAAGCTCCCAAGCCTCTGGTTGCTGCGTCTCTGGGCCCCAAGGATTGGAAAGATGAGTTTCAAAGCTACAACTGGTATCTGTCCGCAGTGCAGCTCAACAAAGACTGCCGGAAGTGAAAGTCGCAAACCTCATGACCGATCAAGTCCGAAGCACAGAGGATCTGCGAGACGTTTGCAGCATCAAGGAGAATTCCAGAAAGCTCTTCACGATGAAGATCAACTCTGCTTATGAGCGGTACAACTTATCAAAATGAAGCAACAAGAAGGCCAGAGCTTCATAACTTTCTTACAACAGTGAGATTGCAGGCTAACAAGTGCCAATTCTGAATCCTGACCGACGAGATCCTAAGGGACTGCATCATCGTGAACATTTTGAACGACAATGTTCGCAAAAAGCTTTTGGCGACATGACCATTGACTTCAAGAAATCCGTCCACTTGTGCCGAGCATGCAAACAGGCAACGCTAAAGCTGAAAGGAATAACAGCAAAAGAAACAAAAGCTCTAAATGCAATCGACGACAAAAAAAAAAAAAAATCCCAAGTCGGCAAATTGACTGGAGAAAGCCTTGCAAAGTACTTTGTATCGGCATGGAGCAGCAGAGAGTGCCCTGCATACAGCAAGACCTGCAACTCGTGTTGCATAGTAGGCCATTTTGCTGCAGTGTGCAATTCGTGGAAAGCGAAAAATCTGTGAGGTTGGGAATGCCTTGGAGAAGCAAGAGTCGGACAATGAAGAAATTTATGTCTCCGGGTTCAGAGCTGCAGCCAGCAAGAAAAAATCAGAATGGTAAGAAATCCTTCAGCTCAGAAGTGCCAAGACTGTTACTATGAAACTGGACACGGGAGTGCCTGTAATGTGCTACCCAAGCAAGAAGCAAGAAATGAGGGCTTGAAGATGGTACCTTCAAAGGTAAAGACCATTGTCTCCTATACTAACCACAAGTTTTCTGTTGTGTGGGAAGCCCAAGAATTGTGTGAAGCTAGTAGTGAGAAGACAAGACTGACATTTACCATTTGGGATACCCCAGTCACACCTGTTCTTGAACAGACAGCATGAGAAACTCCCAACTTGGTGTAGCGTGTACGTCTGTTTAAAACACCGAGAGCTGACGACGGCATCTTTCAGATGATAGGCTGTATCAAAGACTATGTTTACAAAGCTGACATCGAGGAAGCCGCAGTGCAAAAGCTGGAATACAAGCCACCAAGAAAGATCTTATACGTCTTGATGAATGAAGTAAGTAAAAAGCTTGACAGCGTGGAAAGATGAGGAATCGTAAAGAAAGTCATGCCACCAACGCTGTTCAGCAGTTAAATGGTGGTAGTTAAACAACAAGGAAAACTCGGAATTTGTCTGGACCCAGTTGAACTCAGCGAGGGTTGCTGAGAAGACAATATCCCCTGAGAACCCTCAAAGTTGTCACCCAGATACAGAAATCCTCATATCACAATGTTGGCCTGAAAAAAGGGTTTTGGCAACTAAAAGTCTCGGGAGAGACACAGAGCTATCTCGCATTTAGCATGCCCTGGGAAAGATACTGCTTCACAAGAATGTGATTTTGAATAGCTACAGCATCAGAAGTATTTCAACAGGTCATCAGCTACTTGAAGTCCTTCCTAAGGTTGTGAACTCTATGGACGACATCTGGGTCAACGGCAAGACCAGCGAAGAGCTACAAAAGCACGTGCGCTCTTCTGAAAGTACTGTGTGAGGCAGGAGCAAAGATAAACAGAGAAAAGTGTGTGTTCGACCAAACTATACAGTGAAGTTCCTTGGTTACATGCTCACTGAAGGACTGAGAATTGACAATGAAAATGTGAATGCCATTGAAAGGATTGGCGAGCCAAAAGACAAGGCAGAACTGTTGAGATTGATAGGAATGCTACAGTACTGAAAACAATTTGTTCAAACGTGGTAGAAAAAACACAACTTTCCATACAAGACGTCGACTGGCTATGGATGGAGGAACAGAGCTCTGCTCTAAAAGAAATCAAAGAAGCTTTATGAAGTCTCTAACACTGGCGTTGTATGGTGCAGTGATTTCCCTAAACCCCCCCTATGGGGTGTAAACACCCCCCCCCCCCCCCCCCCCCCCGTTTTTCCGAAAGCACCCACTTGATTCACAACGACTCCTATATTCTCAATGCCCCCCTAAAAATTTAGACACCCCCCCCCCCTCCTCTAATTTCAATTCCTGGAAAAACCTCTGGTATGATGTAAATGGAAACATGACAGTCTCAGTTGATGCAAGCTCGGTAGTTCTTCGTGCGGCGCTCCCACAAAATGGAAAGCCAGTGTCATATGCCTCAGCAGTACTGACTTCTGCGCAACAAAACTATCGCCCGCAGATAAAGAGGCATTGGCAATCAGGTTTGGCTGTAAAAGGTTTCATCAGTACATGTACAGATGACCTCTGATAGTAGAAACGGACTACAAACCTTTAGAAACAATCAGCCAAAAGCCGCTGGGAAAAGCCCCACCACGCCTCCAAAGGCTGCAGCTTGATGTGCAGCATTATACACCAAAATTGTCTACACAAGAGGCAAGGAGCTGGTCATTGCAGACCTCTTGAGCAAAGACTGCAAACCAGAAGAAACATCAGATTCGGCCACGCAGGACAGTACATGGAACTGTTGGCCGTCATTCCTATAGCTCCAACGACCCTGGAGGAGTTAAAACGGATACCTATAACAAGATCCACAACTACAAGAAGTCATTGAAGCAACCCTCGAAGGCTAGCCAGAAAAAACAAGGGGACAGTCAGAAGCAATGAAGCTCTTTTGGCCATTCTGGTACGAACTTGCTGTTTACGAGGACATCCTCTTCAAGGGCAACTTCATAATCATTCCCTAAACCCAGAGGAAGCAACTGCTCCAACAGATAGACGAGGGACATCTTGAAATTTGAAGTGGCATCAAGAGAGCCAAAGAAACTGTCTACTGGCCTGGAATGTCACAGCAGATCAAGGAGTTTGTTGAATGTTACACGACATGCCAAGCAAGCCAGAAGAAGCCAACAAAGGAGCCAGTGCTGCCAAAAGAAGTACCAAGTCTCCTGTGGGTAATTGTCACAGCAGATCTCTTTGACTGTGCGAGAAAGACCAATCTGGTGATAGTGGACAGCCACTCAGGCTACATCAGCTTCAAAACGCTAACAAGTGGAACATCAGCAGATGTCAAAACACTGGAGTGCTGGTTCGCAATGCACAATGTTTTAAGGCTACTTGAGTCAAACAATGCACCTTGCTTGTCAGCAGAAGAATTCCTAGAGTTTGGAAAAGAATGGGGATTTGATCACCAAACATAGAGTCCCAGGTACCCAGAATCGAATGGACTAGCCGAAAGAGCGGTGCAAGTGGCCAAGAACATGATAAAGAAATGTCATAGACGGTACAGACATACACAAGCCATTACTAAACGTGAGCAACATGCGGAGAAACGAAGGGCTCGGATCACCAGCACAAAGTCTTTTCAGTTGTCGAACCGATACAACACTACCAGTCTGTGCAAAGCTCCTGAAACCTGAAATTATTAACAGTGTTGAAGAAAAGCTTGAAGCACTGCATCGGAAGCAAAAGATGTATGCAGACATTCATGCACACCCACTCCAAAAATGATCGAAGGATCCAAAGTCAGACTATTCGACAGTCACCAAAAATAAATTGTGGGAAATACGCCCCACCTAAGGTCTTTTATTGTGAAGACACTGAGGGGCAACCTCAGAGAAATATGTCTTTCATTAGACCTATCAAGGCAAATTTTGAAGGCACAAAGACAACACTACCCACTGTCGCACAGCCACGTACACCTTACAATTCAGAGAGAAATGGACCGTCCACTGTCCGGTCGAACAAACCACAGTGAAACAGACACTCAATCAACACATGGACACGGTACAACAACCACCGCATAAACTGGAATGCTAGTGAAGGCACCGGCTTGAATGAATTTTTAAAACAAACAAAAGAAGGGGTGTATAAAGGAAGCCGCATCGTTAGCAAGATCGCTTTCACCCTGCCTTCTAGGCCCAAGCATGGCCAGTTCTTTGTTATCACCCTTTAAACATATGCTTATTAAACAGTTCCCAAAACGTTCTTTGTTATCACCCTTTAAACATATGCTTATTAAACAGTTCCCAAAACCACAGCATCTGGTGGTACACAATCCCTAACTATGTCTTCCAGCTCCCCAAAAACTTTCCTGCCTTCTTAACTTTTTTTTTTTTTTAATTAAAACAATTTAGGAAACTTATTAGGCTGTTCTTTAGTGCAACTGTAAATGTACTGCTTGCAGAGAAGAGTATACTGTAATGAACTTTATTTTGGTGGGCTTAATATTTAGAGAATTCAGCAAAGTGTGGTGTTCAGAAATGTTTTGCAGGCATAAACTTTTATGTGTGAGGGTGGTATGCTATGTTTTTGTTATAACAGAAAAACATGTTTATGGATTCTATTTTTTGCAATATTATTTAGGTCGCTAAATTATTGAAAAGTAGATTTTAGCACAAAAAGAATTATTTACAGTATTGGTCTACAATTATAGCACCACCACCTCATTTTCGGAAAAGTAGTAGTCTCATGAAAAACACAAAAACAGCATAGCTTAGAAGGTGAATGCTAGATGTGTGTAAGCCAGTTAGAGTATTAGATAAGGCATTATGCCACCAAAGTATTCTGCTGTGAAGAGCTGTCCCAGTCTTCATCCCATCTTCAGATTGGCTCAATCAGATCGTTGATTTTGCCCTTTTCCAAGATTTTGCTTAAACGGAGCATAGGAAACAATGTCTCCAGGGGGCGAGAAATTAGCTTTTTCACTTTGTACTGTGCAGTTAATGTAATAAATCAGCTTGACTAAACTGCTTCATTTTTGAAACCTACATGTGCAATGGTGCTTTGGTAATTTATGGTGTGTTCATAGCAACAGAAATGTTTCAAAGCAGCTCTGTGCAAAGTAAACAAATGTTGGTGCCTCTGCTGGACAAGATACCATCTACCACCAAACCCAGTGTTTCGTAGCTTCTCCTATGATTACGGTGCCCACTTTTCTCCGTAGCTTGTAGAGATTGTGTTAAATCACTGCCTCACTCTGCTCCACTAGCAGAGCATATGAGTTCCTCTCACTACCATAGCAACATCTGCTTCTCTCTCACCACAGCTAGCTAACCCTATTTCCGCCGAGGCCACCATTGACCCGAACACTATGATTACTGGAAGTGGGCTATCTTTCTGTGTTTTGAAGAAAAGTATAAAAAATCAAGCCCAAAATAGGGGTGGGTTATATTTTGAGGGAGGTGCATCTCCCGGTATATTAGGTAGTCGCCTTGTCAATATGGAACTATGAACATGTCCAGCGATTCAGGGTTTATAATTGTCCACCTCCAAACTTGTGTCTCCGATCAATACTTTTTGGGGGTTTCTCATCTTCATTCTCACTCTTGAAGGTGTAACATTATCTGGTTTCCTGACTGAAATTACTGCTGTTGACCTTTTTTTATTTTACTTTTGCAGGCGGTTACACCACCTAAAGGAAAGCTTGCGGAGTTCGTGCGAAGGTATTTTTGACAAACAGTTACTTTAGAACTTTGTTAAAAAAACATACAATAATGGTGCATAATTTACATTGTTTGGTGTTGAACTAACGAAACAAACAACAGTTATTTGCTCTTTCAAGGCGCAAAAGCTTTTAAATGCTGAATTACCATTTTGCCTGCCATGATCACAGTGACCTGCAGCATGACACAATTGCAACATCACCAGGTAGAAATCAAGGTGACTAAATAAAACTATAATAATCACACCTGTCACGTATATGTTTCACGTATCACAATAACAAATTATCCTGTGAATGATACATCCGCAATGATGATAGTATTTGCTTGCCTTTGTTGCCGACGGTCTATAATGTAAGCTGGGATGCTGACCTTACCTGGTTTGACCTGAATTTTCGCTTGTGAAATGAAACTCAACCTGCAAAGGAAAAGCCCTATATACACTTCAGTGCTCTTTTTATTAGGTATCTGGGAAGAGAAATTTCTATATTCGAGATCAGAGTGCAGCAAAAATTCTACTATTGGTTGTCTCTCAAAAGCTGGAGCTTGTAGACTTTACTGACTAGGAGTGTGGTGTTTTCTGGGGCAGGACCAGTGAGGGACACGCCGAGGGAGACTGCCCTGGGCCACCAGTCACCCAGCGATTTCCTCCAAGAAGAGTACTCCAGGATAAACTCGGAGTGGATCTCGGAAAACCTGGCTGGAGCAGAGTTTGAAGTTGCTCCCCGGGACAAGCGTGTGCCCACTTCCAGCGGTGAAGAAAGTCACCCGGAACTTCCAACGTTGGCTGCGGAGCTCATAGAACAGGTGAACCCCCTGATAATTTTGCAGGGCGTAAATGTTGGACTTGTCATCTAACGTCTCTTGGAGTGGGTTACGTAGATGTTCAAGAGTGATCTACAGTCCTGCCAACCTCATGGACGAGAGTCAGTAGTTTGTGCACATTCTTTTTTTGTCCCAGTGGGGCAATAAATACTTTGCAAAAAAAGGGGCGAGTATGAGGCACGTAAGAAGTTGCGAGATTGTCCTCCTTGCCTTTGTAGCATCTACCACGTGGCACTAAAGAGAAGAAACAGGGTAGCATAGCTCACCTGCTCGCATGCTTGCCTAAAGCCTATGCCTCTGTCGTCTGCTACTGCTACCTTGACACTCCTTGAAAGATAACCTTGACCACAGCGTAAAATAAAAGACGCTAAATGTGCGACTTCTCCCAGCAGCAGATTACACAAGTTGGATTGTCAATAGTACAAGCCCCGAAGTTACGTTAAAACGAGGGGCCGATGCGAGTGCTGCAGGCAGCACATGCACAGGCGGCCTACGTTCTGGCGAGCGGCAGCGATAGTTGCGCAGCTACGCACAATCGCAGTAGCACAATAGCAGAGTGTGGAATCTATACATCCGGTTTTCAGAACACCTTTTGGCATGTGGGAGGGAAGGGGGGGGGGGGATGAAAGGTTTGCAAAATGTCCGCTGCAAAATCTAGCACAGAGAACCTATGTCTTCCAAAACTTAGACCTCGTTCCCGTCACCTTTGCTCTGCTCCAAGCTAAAGTGAAATGGCGATTAGTTCTGTTCTTCACCACCGTGCATGTGGTGGTCGAATCCTGTGCGCAATATTGAATCATTATCCACTCTGCCAAGCTTGTTTCTTCATTAGATCACAAAGATCCTTCCGATGCTGCAATCCCCTCCTCAAGTCTCCCAAACCCGTCGGTCTGACACAAAAACATCCTGCTTTGTTAAATCAGAGTCAGTAGCAGTGCCCGACAAGGAGCAGTAATGCAGCACATAGAATTTGGCAGCTAAACTGTCGGTTAATTTGAGCATGTGCATTGCATATTCTCACAGTGGAGGAAAGCATGGTGCACCTCAGTCTTACCAATATAACTACCTAATGAAAGGACAACTCTAACCAAAACATAATAATACGGAGCCCGACGTTTGAAGGCCAGTTCGGCCCCTTGTTGACGGGTGACTGTTTTCGTTCTTGTCGTCGTCTTGTAAACTGCCCAGCGTTGTTGGCTTCTTTAAAGCAACCGTTGTTTCTGCACGTGTGTTATGTTTCGTAGCGCCTCGCATGACGCACTGCAAACCGGACACGTAGCCACTTGGAAGTGTCCCAGCTGACCGGTTGACATTATTTTTTGCATTCTGAATGTACCACAACTCTAATAAAAGGCGTCTTCACCAGTTTCTTTCCGTGCCAAGAATAGAGCAGTTGTTAAATCCGATTGTGTGACCCTCTGTCTGGACGAGTTCTGCCAGCGTGCTACCCTGCACGTTATTCTTTTTGACGTCATTCTGATGCTGGCGTAGATGTTCTAGGAAGTTTTGTTTTCCCAACGTAGGAGGCAGCACAGTCACCACAGGGGATCCTGTAGTTGAGTCTCTGAGCCTTTTCTTTAAGGGACGATCCTTTGGAAAAGAGAAGAGGCATCCAATGGTGGACACCGGTTTATGTGTTGCACTGACGCCGTATTTTCGTAAAACGCACGCGAGAGTCTCGCTTGTACCCCTGATGTACGGGACGCAAATGCAGGTGGGTGGAGAGGGGGGCATCTTCTGTTTCATTGTGTTTAAGTTTTTTGTGTGTGTTGTTTGAAAACCATGCAGGATACCCATTCTGTTTCAGGTTGTGTTTGATCGTTGTGACCTTTTTCGAGCCTCTTCAGTGGAGCAGACAGTAATTGCTCACCTGAAGAGTGCGGAAGTCACAGGAGATTTGTGCGTTGCAGGGTCGTAGGACGAGAAGTTCAGGCATCGGCCGTTGTGCGTCCATTTTTTGTAAACTTCGAATGTCAAACAGTTGGACTTTCTCTTCGTGAGCACGTCCGAGAATGGGAAGAGAACCGTCAGGCTCCAGCTCAATTTTAAAATGTATCGCCAGTTCGATGGAGTGTAAGTGGTGTTGAAGATTGTTGATTTCACTTGTTTTGACCTAACAGAAACAATCGTCGACATACGAAATTCTTGGCACGGTAAGAAACTGGCGAAGACTCCTTTAATTAGAGTCCTGGCACACTCAGAACACACAAAACAATGTCAACCGGTCAACTGGGACGCTTCCAAGCGCCTATGTGTCCGGTATACGGTGCGTCATGCGCGGCGCTACGAACCATAACACATGTACAGAAACAATGGCCGTTTCAAAGAGGCCAACAACACCGGGCAATTTGCAAGTTGATGACAAGAACGAAAACAGTCACCCGTGAACAAGGAGCCGAACTGGGTTTGAAACGTCGGGCTCCGTATTATTTTTTGGTTAGAACTTTCCTTTCATTAATTGTCATTCCTAACCAGGTGGATGTCCACCGGAAGGTTTACGACCAATATAACTGCGTGATAGGATGCAAAGTGAGAAGAGTAATTTCTCAGTATGAATGTGTTGTCTGCATGGTTGTTTCAGGTGCGCAGCCAGACCCAGCTGAGCCATAACCTGTCTCGGGTGGCGGTGATAGCTGTGCTGCGTTGCCTGTCTCGGTCCTTGCCTGGTACTTGTCCCTGGGACGGGCTCCTGGACAGCGTCCTGAAGGCAGAGGTGGGGACCCTGCACTCTGCACCCTCGGTGCTAAGATGTGGTATACCGTCGTATTAACTCGCATAACTAATGCATTCGCATAATTCCTTCCCAACCCGCGAAAGAATTATCTTTTAATTTGCGCTGTTCCATTATCTATCTTTTACATTTTCATTACATCAGTGGATGCACCCAGGGTGCTTACACTAAAGAAGCCTTGGTGTCAGAGCTGCCAAACACGGCGCTGCGACGCTGATACGTAGCTCAAGGAATGTTGAGGGAAAACGCGGATAGCATGACTCCAGCAGTTTACAGGACACAGATAAAGTCTTCGTGCAAAGATACCATCTATGAAGATTGCATTTGTATGGAGAATCATGTTCTCAGTCTAATTATTCGCTATGTCATTTATGCACAATGCAATGATTGGCTGTATATGTGCTTTGCGGGAAAGTAGAAACAAGGGCCTTGTTCATAAATAGTGCAGCTGTTACTCGAGTAACTATCAGTGATGTTATTGCTGCACCAATTGCGCCAAACTGCGCCAAGGGGCTAACCCTGCTACATCCTGCTACATTTTGCCGAAATATGGGTAATCTGCGCCAAGCCTGCGCCAAAAGACCAATTTCGGTCGTCTTTCAAAACCGAAACTAAACTGAGTACCGTAATTGAGCATGCATGAGCTAGGTAGCGCAAGCGGCCGCCCAACAAAAAGTACCCTGTATCAATCGTCCACCTAGTTTTACATAGTTTTTCCCGCCACCTCTCATTTCACGCTCGCGTCGTTCATGTGTCTCGTCTCGCGTCTTAAAAAAAAAAAAAAATAAAAATTCAACGATAGGCGCGGGCATGTGTTGACGCTTCACTGCTTCAGTCGTTGTACAAAGCGCTCCAAGTGCTTAAATGCTTTTTGACCCTGACTCGCAATGTCTTGTTTTGACCTGACTCGCTCAGGTTCTTTTTTCTGTGTGTTTAGCTTGTACCTCGCCTGCCGGCCAGGAAAGCACGTGCCGCTGGACTGTTTTTTGTCGTATTTTGCATACAATTTTGGAAACCAGTTGGCAACAGAGCGGAGTGGCACGGTGTCTGTTTCGATCGAACAGCCACCTCCGCTCGCGCGACGAAGCACATGCAAATGAAAGCCTGCCAAAGTTGCCCTCATGTGCACGCGGACATGACTGCACGACAGAGGCACCAGCCGGGACGCTTGCAAGCCATTGTTTTAAGTTTGCTTACTTTTGGGTCCATACCACATGAGCGAATGACGTTTTAGCGAACAGCGACATTTGAGCGAATAACGGGGGCGCGCGTTAACCCATACGCCGCGCTGCGCTTTACGCCGCTTCGTGGCGACAGTCTGCGTCGGCTCATTACAAAAATGTGAACCCATTTGGCCCACCCGAAAACGCCGCTTTGCGGCGTCCGACTATTCGCTAAAGTGTCATTCGGTGAAACGTGGGCGTTCGCTAAAACGTCATTCGATCAAGTGAGTGCCTCCCACCCACAGCACTGTTCATTTGTGGGACGGCTCAATGTCTCTTTGGAGACATTGAAAGTGGGAATTCATTACTAGCCAAAGGCAAAGCGAGTCTTGCAGCAGCCTTGTAGAAAGTTTCGAAAAGCAAAAAGAAAAGCACCCGGTAGTCTTAATGCACCTTTGTCTTGTATACAATTTCGCATTGCCCTGCAGTAGTTACGTGTTTCATCAGTCGGAGACAGCTTCCATTTATTATATTATAACTGAGTCGGTCAACCTAATGCTGTGATATTTACTAATAAGCTGGCCATTTTCAAATAAATTTTAATATGTGCAGTTTGGTTATTATTTATCTATAACCGAACATATATATGTATAACTTAACTGAAGCATTGCAAAATGTGTCATGTTATTGTGTTTTCAGTAACATGTTGAAAGACTCCCAGGTGGTCGAACTTGACCATAATTTGTTTATTGCGGCGAGCGAAGTGGCCTTCATTCGTTCAGCACTTAAAACGAATATGTTTATTTTTCTAAGAATATCTGCTCCAAAAGCCACTTTTACTGCTCCGAAACATTGTTTTGGCTGCTCCAAAAGCAACTTTTGCTGCTCCAAAACACTGTTTTGCCTGCTCCAAAACCACTTTTTCTGCTCCAAAAACCACTTTTTCTGCTCCAAAGCACCGTTTTGGCTGCTCCAAAAGGTGCTCCAAAACGGCTTAGGCCAATCACATCACTGAACTATGGTAGTCCAAGGTGTCAACTGCTCTCCCTCGCTGCGTCGACAAAAAAAGTGGGGTCTACATCGTCGTACGTCTAGACCTCCGGGCGTTACTCGGGAGGGCCACGTGGGCAGACGGAGCGCCATTGGCCTGTTGTTCCTGCGCATGCAGGAGTGCGAGCGACCCCTGGTGGCCAGCCAGGACGGAGACCGTCTACAGCTGCTCCTGCGGCGCCTGTGGCACTGCAAAAATGACGACCAGCAGCGCAGCTGGCCAACCCACCAGGACGAGGCTTCCATCCTGGGCCTGCTCGAGGAACTCTACACGATCCTGGTGGGTTTCTCCCCGTCCTCGCCGCCATGGTGACGGGAACCCATCTCCGACTGATATTGCATCGTCGCTTGTGGTACCTCCATTTACGCCCGGTGACTTTGTGTCGTGCTGTTGGCTGAGGCGATCCTGGCGGAAGTGGCTGCGGCAGACGACCGTTGGGCCGCAGCTCGCTCTGCAGCCAGGCAGTCGACAGAAGCTACCAAAGCAGACGCGAGATGGCACGCTGCGACGACGGCCATTTGTGCATCTGTTCGTCGTTTGGTAGGCGTATCTACGACCAACCGCTTGGATTGCAACGTTCGACTGCGTGACGTGCTTGCTCTCGCGACGTAATTTGTTGCCATTTGGGGACCATATTCGACACACAAGTGGGATCGGACGATAAGTGCGTCAATCAGCGACGCTTTTTAGGCACGGTACCCTCACCGCTTGTTCCAGTCGTGCCGACTTTTCTTTCTTCTTTTAGGTGGGCACTACCAGCCAAGCTTTTTGCTTTGAGCTCTCGAAACCCGAAGCTTCTCTCAAAAACATGAAAGGGAAAAAGTATGATGGTACGAGTGTGGCCTTGCGTGTCGAGTTGCTTATTGTAATATCTTGAGAGATACGCCACTCTGAACAATAACTTCATGTTTGGCATGATTTGCTGTTTTTTTTTCAAAAACGCCCAAAAGATAGCCCACTTCTAGTAATTGCGGGACCTTGGCCAGTGGTGACCTCGGCAGAAACAGCGTTACATATCTGTGGCGGGGAATAAGCGAACGTTGCTGACTGGGAAGGACAGTCAGTCGTTTTTGGTTCACAGCCCTCTCTATGATCGCAAGTTTTAGCAGGTCAAAATCTTAAACTAGCATTTTCTAGAGCGCAGCTCTTAGGCATCTGTTTCTGGCTTG
This sequence comes from Ixodes scapularis, assembly GCF_016920785.2. NCBI lineage: Eukaryota > Metazoa > Arthropoda > Arachnida > Ixodida > Ixodidae > Ixodes > Ixodes scapularis. Next base: position 24,007,122 of record NW_024609868.1, read on the forward strand.
AGCAGCATCGCCGCCAGCGTAACCATGCGCGTTGCGTTATGGGACGTTTTCCCGCTAATTTTTACGTCACATGACCTCAACACCAATTCAGTTTCCTCGCTAAAATTAGCGGGAAAATTTTCGTTAAATTTCCCCGCTAAAATCTTTGCTAACTTTAGCGAAAATTTCGTGCTAAATGAGAGAGTAGCAGGAGAGGAGGGAAGGGTATGGAGAAAGAGGAGGGACATACCCTCCACTCCGTACCCTCCCCTCCTTTTCCTCAAGAGTTGCGCTCTAATTACAGAGAACTGTAAATGTGTCTTATTTTTGCAGCTTTTTTTTATCGCGCACCGTGAGTTAGCCCACTCCTCATTTTCACCCGATTTGCTTTCAGTTTTACGTGGGCTATCTGTCGGGATATTACGGTCAAATTCTGATTGTAATGTTTGACTTTTTTTTATTTCTTTCTTCATTCTAAGTTTTGGTTTTCCATGCCTAGTTTCTTGCTCTTACATGCTCCTGCTTTCTCGTTTCAATCTGGGCACGCTCAGGTGGACGCAGACCCCAGGGTGTCGAGGCTGGTGGTGCAGGCGGACGAGTACGACTGCGTCACGACTCTGGCCCTCTATTACCAGATGGTAAGCAGCGCTGTCACGTGAATCCTCCAGTCTGCTGAGGCACTTTCTCAGCCTCCTCGAAGGGATGCGTAACATTGAACCTCGGCTCCGGGGTCAGAACCTTGCGTTTGCTTCGAAGACCATACCCAGCAGTTTATACAAATTTACGCTAAGTGCTGACCTCAACAGAGTTTCAAGTTCGTAGCTCTGGAAAGTTGCTCAGAGGAAGATGAGCACTATTGTAACCAGAGCGTGCACACTTTTCACGTTAGTACACAAGACAGGGATGGAACTACTGCGCCGATTGCGCCATTGTGCGCCTAATGACTTTTAATGTGCCACACTGATGCAAAAATATAAATAAGAACAAAATTGTGCCAAGTTGCGCCCAAACTGAAATTATAAATGAGCCTCGTCGAAATTAGCCGTCTCGCAGTTTCTGTTGGCAACATTGAATCGGAACTTCCGGCTCAAATGGAATGCCGGTGGATACGGATCCGAATCCAAAAATATAAATAAGAACAAAATTGCGCCAAGTTGCGCCCAAACTGAAATTATAAATGAGCCTCGTCGAAATTAGCCGTCTCGCAGTTTCTGTTGGCAACATTGAATCGGAACTTCCGGCTCAAATGGAATGCCGGTGGATACAGATCCGAATCCGAAGCTCGGAACGCTTTGGATTCGGATCCGTATCCACCGGCATTCCATTTGAGCCGGAAGTTCCGATTCAATGTTGCCAACAGAAACTGCGAGACGGCTAATTTCGACGAGGCTCATTTATAATTTCAGTTCGGGCGCAACTTGGCGCAATTTTGTTCTTATTTATATTTTTGGATTCGGATCCGTATCCACCGGTTGTTGCCATTGTTATACATTGTTTCAGCTTCAAACAGTGGATATGGATCCGAATCCGAAGCCCGAAGGTCGCCATTGTTATACATTGTTTCAGCTTCAAACAGTTGTTACAGCATTCCTCATTGCGATGCTTCTGCTACCAGACCTCTTTGAAGTCATTCGCTGTCGCTCTGCCTCGTCTAAATCCACACGCTGATGATGCTACAAGCGCGAGCTCCCGACTTTCAGCCTCCCTGCCAAGAACGCGCGCTCGTGCAGTGCATGCTCTGTTTAAGGTCACATGCTGGCGCTTGTAACATCGGCTGCGTCTGAACATAAGCTGGAACGAAGTATAACTGCCATTGCTGTGTGCTTTTCTGGAGTCCTGGAGTCACTTAGTCTAAATATTTGAGCAAACAGCACTGCCATATTGCAGTAAACTCAGATGTATTTAAGTTTGTGCTCCTCCCTCTTGGCTGTACTTGCATGACTATAGACGTTTCCACTGTTTGCAAAAATGACAGTCCACACATGCAAAATCACAGTCCAGCCAGCACTGGCTCGCAATCGCAGCCAGCCAGAAACTGCGCGTGCATAACACACAAGCACAGCAATGAAGGCGCCCAATGCACTTTTATGGAAAGGTGTATTGCAAGCCTGCAGCCCGCATTGGCCCACCCCGAGGCCCTGCGCAGAAAACTTGGGAACATAGCAAAGGCGAGCGAGCAGTGATGGAGCAAGGTATGAGCTGAAAGCTATTTCTACCTGTTTGTTTATATTTACCTCTTGGCAAGTCAATTCCCTTACGTTTCACACTGTCGTGGAGTGTGACACGTGTTTTGTGTAATTTTCATGTAATTTCGTGACAAATGTTTCAACTAAAATATTAATTGAAACTACCGTTAAGTTAACATGGAATTGTCTATACGCCATATTTCGTTGAGTTTTGAAAACCAGGTGACATTTAGCCTCTTTTTTAACATTCTTAAAGGGGCCCTGCAATCATATTTAAGTGTATCCCTTTTTTGCGGTTTCCACGTCTCCTGGGGCTCGGGCAAGCCAGCGGGCACGGAGAGAGTAACTAAATATCAGTGCGTCATATTTTAATCAGACGACCCGGAACCTCCTCCACCGACGAGGGCGACCCGCAGTACCGAAAGCGCGCAAAATGTGACGTATTAGGTTCTGGGCTTACTACTGGTCAGAGCCGCTAAAAGCTTCTTTTTGGTCAAACTACAAAATATAAGTGGCACAAACCATTTCAATTATTTATAAAAGTAGTTTTTGTTCAGTATTTTAGATCAGAAAAGAAACGAATGCAGTTTATAAAGTACGGAAACAAGAAATGGCCCGTCGGCATACCCGCCGCCAAGCGGTGGAAAAGGCGGCGCATACTAGAAAGGAGTAGTGGGATCAGGCGCCGACACGGAAAGGTCTCGGATGTACACGGCGGCGCTGCGGTCGTATGGATAGCAGGATCCGACCGGCTCCGAGCGTTCCGAAGGCCTTCGGCGAGAAGCTTTGTCTTGCGGTTTGGCCGTTTCTCGGAATGGGAGCGCGAAGTGGCTCTCATTCTGAACTGATCTTTACCTCGTGTTTGCTGTCGTTTGTGGCCAGTGAAGTGTCATGCCGAATTAGTGTTTAATCGCGCAGCAAATGCAGTGAAAACCGCTCTGGCTGCCCGCTTCATACAGCCAAGCCAGATTACGCTTTAGTGGCACACTCTTGTGCCGTCGACACGGAATGCGGCAGCCGTGAGCGCTCGATAAGCTCACTACCCCTCCTCTAGTTCACGGCCACTTAAGCAACCAAGGACATCATGAGGGAGGTTATTTTTTGCTTGTTTTTGTAATTCTAATTTGCCTATAACATTTAAAATAAAAGGAATTTCGGGAAAAGAAAAGTTTCACTAAGTTACTACGTTCAGTGCGCTCAGGTTCGGTGCAAATTAAAACCCAGTAAAAAAGTCCTTGCAGGGCCCCTTTAAACCTCGTATGCTGCTCCCAATTTGCTCCAAGACTTCGTTTTTGCTGCACCCAGCCTGCTCCACACTGTAGTGTTTTCTGCTCCCAAGATTGCTCCAAAGCTGCGTTACCCAGTTCTATTCCTGACAACAGCGTCGAACGTTTTGCAGCGTCTCAGAATGCCACACTTGGCTTTGTGGCTCAATGTGCTGAAAACTGAAAGCTCGAAACCCAGTGTGTCTTGATGTATGGGAAAATTGGAAAATAAACGAGTGCATCACCAAATATGCTTTGTGATTGCTGGGGCTACTCTGTGTGAGAAGTTCGCCGTTCGCAATCAACCCAGGAGCCACGTGCATCGCTGCGAGTCTGGATGCTGCGCGTGTTCCTGACCCTGTGCGAACTGGACTTGCAAGTGGTGTCCTTGCTACTACACTCAGTACTACCCATGGAGCTGGCACGAGACCTGCAGGCCAACTCTGATGGTGAGTGGAACAATTGTGTTGGTTGCTGCCGCAAACAATTGCAGCAGCGTTTTTTATTTGTTTGTTGTTTCTCCTATAGTTGATGCCTTTTCGATAGTGTTGGGGGTCAGCTTGTTTTCCTTGTATCCAAATGCTGCTTTTCAGAGCATAGCCAACAAAGTGTTCCATGCCATAATAAAAACAGGGACAGAGATGTAAAAGAAGCATTGTAATGTTTGCAAGCAGTCAGTTATTCCCAGCTCGAAGTTCATAGTTTTTGTTTGCTGTCTTTAGTTTCTTTTTGCTGTGCTTTTACCGTGATCACCAAACACCAACAAGTCAAATATCAGGAAGGATACAATTTTCTGCCAGAGGCTGCCCAAAAAAGTGTAGCCTCCAATGTTTATGGTGTCGATAAAGTCTCCTGGAGCATGTCTTTTATTTTTCTCTTATCTCAGAGTTTTCATCTCATCTTAGAGTTGGAGGATTGTCCCTTAGACTTGTGATGCTGGAAAGCAGGTTTGACAGGCTCATCTCTCTTTCAGACATTGAGAGGACCAAATACACAGCACTGCTGCTGACTGTCATCTTCTCCACAGGAGAGAAGCCACCGAACAACGTCCACGGTCTGTCATTTAATTTTTTTCTGGGCAAGCACTAGGCCAATTGAAAATTTTGACGTGCCTACAAGGCACAATTTAATTTGTCAGTTATCCAGACTCAATTACTTTATAGATGTGTTGCTTTGAACGAAAAAAAAGAAACCAATTTTGCTTGACATTGTTTGCTTGTGACAGAAAAGATGCAATATATGGAGTGCTTTTAAAAGCCCGGCAATTGGGACCACACAAATTAGAAATGAGAGGCGATTTGGTCTCAAATAAATGTGGCATTGAAACAGTTCACTTGCAATGTGTGCACAAAAACACACAAACCTTGACCTTCTTATAAGCTGTTAGCAATAGCTCCGCTTTCACCAGTCATTCCTATTGTTCCGAACAGATGCTCGCGCGAGTCAGACTTGGCTGACAGAGCGCGGTCACTCGCTGACTCGGGCTCCCTAACTGGCACGATCGTACGACCATGAATCTCTCTCCGGTTCCCCCTGGTTGCAGAGTATGTGGGTGAGGCATTTGTGGGCTTCCTGCTGGAGACAGTGGAGTCTGCGGAGGCGGAGGAAGAAGTGGCGGAGCTGTGCCTTGGCACCCTCCTCTCCCTCAATCTGCACCTTGACATGAGGGAGGACGACCACTTTGTGCTCAGGGCTCTCAAGGCCCGCCAGGATGCACGGGCACTCACCGAGAGGCTCATGCTCCTCGTCAACCGAGAAGGTCGGTCTTCCCGCTTTTTCCTTCTTTTAGTGCCTAAATAAGAGATGAGCACATTCTGGCCTCTGGGACATTTAGAGGAGGCAACGGAACAATTAGAATTTTTTCTGACTAGGGTACTCGTGTTTTGAGGCAAGACAGTACCCAAGAAGAAAGACTGCCAGTATATACTTTTACAGTATATACTGGCGGTTGCAAGGAAGAATGCAGTGCAAAGTTTCATCTGTCTACATGAATTGTAAAAGAAATTATAGTCATTTTCATCAGGAACGCACTGACTTCGTCTGTTTAGGAAAACTATTGTTAGAAAGCTAATGTAATATCCAATGTTTTTCTTCCCTAAATCAGCAGCAGAATGCCTTGAGAGAGCAACTGTGAAAACAAAATTTCCAAAATGTAATTTATTTTATGCTAACTTTGGGGAGTGAAAAATCAAATAAATTTTTTGCCTTTTATGTCGTCGACAAAATCTTAACACCTTCTATAAAAGACATCCAGAAAGTCAAAAAACAATTCCACAGTTGAATCACCCATAAAATTTAAGTTAGGAAAAATAAAGTGATAACGCAGAGGTTCGGGCGAGTTGGTTGCTCATGATGTACAGGGGGAACAGTGCACCTGCAAAACAGTCACTCAAGTCGAGCACATACACAAAAGAAGGAGACATGCAGGGCTGACTAACAACTCTTTGGAAATCCCTCATGAACTTCCTAACGAATGCTCTTTAAGATTCCTGTATCTTCGACTCTTCATGTTACCCCACCATTTATGTTGGTCCTATGAGCCCAGGGGGAAAAAACCGCTTTTACCATTCAACTTGGCACGTTCAGAACTCGTTAAAAAGAGCATCGAGCGGTTATGCCTCAAAAACTCATTCACAAAATCCTGCTGACATTCCATTCCATTAGTGGCCGAAAAACTCAACAACGAAAGCAGGCAAGACGTTTGCACTCAACAAAAGCAAAGAGACAAAACAAAGAAACCCATCATTGTGCCATATATTCATCATGTTTCTCACGGACTGAAGAAAATAGCTAACCGAATAAACTTGGAAGTCATCTTTTCAGCTCCTAACAAACTTCGCACCTTGTGCAAAAAAGTAAATACCCCACCAATTACAACTGTCGGCTGTAAAAAGAAGCATAAGAACACCTTTGTACCTTGTACAGAGAAGGTGGTGGACTCCTTTCACCTCTCGTGTGGAAAACTCTACATAGGTCAGACCGGAAGGTTTCTTAACGATCACCTTCGTGAACATAAGAACACATTCACGAACAAAGGCTTTGGACCTTTAGGCAATCGCTGTCGAAACTGTGGCTGCTCAGTGGTGCTGAGTAACTGGGCCGTGCTTGGCAAGCACCACAACCAGCTCACAAGAGGAACTATCGAGGTAGAGAATATTGCAAAACATAACGACAGATGTGTTAGTACTCCAACTTTAAATTTATCACAAAAAGAATTAGACCACCTAGCCCTACATTAATTTCAATTTAGTTAGTTTTCAATGCATTGCCGAAATGTCTCGATGCTTCTGCAGTGTCGTAATATAAATCTGAGTTAAAAAAATGAGAAACTGGTTTTGTGATCACTCCTTTAAAAGTATGCAGCTAGAAGCAGGTGCAGATGGCACTATAATTGTCTTTCTAAAAACACTTTAGTCCACTGGGAAATGAAAGCGAGAGGCTCCATTAGGTCTACATACATTTATGGCTCTCTCATAATCTGGGTATGTATGTAAAGGTTTTCTGGGGTGTTTCTGTTTGATTTTTTCAGTTAGTGTAATGCAGGGTTCTCCTCACGGTGGGCGGCAGTGGCTTTGCCCACCGCTCCGACTGATGGCTCACCGCTCCAACTGACCGCCCACCGCTCAATCTTTTTTTTTTTTATGTCGCGGGATGACGATGCGATTTTGCCTGCGCACATGGCTGCAGTTTGTCGCCGTCATACTCAGCAGGTCCCCACACCGCCACGTTATTGTTCGCTATCACATCGCTGACTGCCGCCACTGCCACACTGCTTCAAACAAAGAGCGCAGGCGCTCGGCGTGTTTCTTTTTCTTTTTTTTCTTTCTCTATCTCAGCGGCGCGCCGCCGGCAGTGCTTGGAGGGGGGGGTAAACAAATGCAACGAACCAAAAAACAAAACAAAAAGACAAACCCCCCCCCCCCCCCCACCCCCAGTAATGTCCACCCCTCAAAAAGTCCTGGGGAGAACCCTGGTGTAATGTTAGTGTTTGTCCCCATGTTCTTTTTCTAGTCTTGTGGTGTTGGGTGGTTATTTTATTTAGAGAAGCGTGTCACCAATAAGGTGTGTCCACCACTTTTCACGGGTTTACTCCTTTGCAGAGAAAACCCAATAGTATAATGTGCAACCTTTCATTGCTGAGCGAGTGCTGCAGTTGTCCGGAATGTTTGCCACACCACAGGCTCATCCCGATACACATTCTACATATTCATCCTTTCTAATTCAGAGATTATCTTCTAAACTCTAAATGGCTGCCTACGCAGACCACGCCTCCCTTTGACTTCTTGCGGACTCGATTTTGCGCCTAATTGGAGCATAGGAAACGCTCCCCCCGGGTCCACCTTGCTGCTATGTATTCTGCTTTGCGTGCGTGCTTATGGGGCACTAAATTGTGTCTGCTAAAGCTGAATGAACTCGTGTTCTGCGCAGACAGCCCTTAACAGTCGAGGAAGCGCACAACATAGTACTGTCTTTCATCGACGTTGGTAGCTTGCCTTTCTTGCTTTCTATAAAAATGCTCCGCACCTGTGCATTGTCACAAAAGCAAATGGGAAGCCCTGTCGCTTCAAAAGTCATCTTGAAGTGTGCTCGATCATAACGTCCCTGTTGCCAGACGACCCTGCCCGTGTGCTGACCCACGAACTGAGCGGTGTGCCCAACTCCGTGCTCAAGTTCCTGGTGGAGCTGTTCTCGGACAGTGCCACGGCCGAACTCTTCTATCTCAATGATGTGGCCGTGCTGCTGGACATCGTGGCTCGACAACTGAGTGACCTGCCCCCTGGGGACAAGGTGAGCAAGCACACTATAACATTACAAAGGCTCAATGTGTTTCTTCAGCCTTGTTTGGAGTAGATTAATTTCGTAATGTGCATTGCATGACATGGTTGTAGTCGGAATGCTCTGTCACTGTTTTTTTTTTCTCCACACCCTATTTATCTGCAGTGAATTGATTACCGCAAAGTACCGGGTGACTGCCCACCCCACATTCACTGAAAATTGGGTTTATCTAGACATGGGTGCTTGTCCGGTCAAAGTGGGCTCTTAACGTATAGTTAGCAGGATTCCCAAGTTTGAGAAATGTGAATAGAGGGCTCTCCAACAAAGTGAGCAATTCTGCGGTATTTTACGGTACTATGAAAGCTACCTGCAAGGTGTGTTTATTGTGCGGCATGAATGGGGGGGTGTGAATTTTGGTGCTCAGCGCTAGCTTTCGCAACCAAAATGCAGAGTTCATGCTCGGCGTGTCAGAATTGGACGCAAGTGTTTAGACAGCTTGAGGTCAGTCTACCTCCAAGGTATGGCCACACTGGTTCACAATGATGGTGAAAAGTTGAGCCACTGTAGTACAACTGGCTGAATGCATTGTGTTTGTGCTGAGCATGTGAGACGCTGCTCAGATAAAGATGACAGAAATGTTAGATATACTTTAGCAAGTCACTACAACTTCGATTGCCTCCTGGCCCCTTTAAATGCGTAAAAAGTATGGTGTGGACCTTTTATTGTTCCTACAGCCAAGCTACATCTCTAACCAAGTTTACTTTTAAAGGGCAATGATGGTGAAGCCGTTACAACTCATGCTCTCCAAGCATGAGTCACTCGACATCCTCAGAGCACCGCTTGGGGCATCACTAATCAGGAAACTGACAGTTTATGTGCCCTCAAATAAACGTTTGCTCGAAGACGGCCACCGAGTTGGTGGAAATATCCCATTAATTTAGTTCAGCTTCCCGTTGCATGGAATTTGCGTATTGCAAATCACTTTTCTTTGCATCTCCGCTTCTCTTTTGCAAAAGTGTAAAAAAGGAGAAGGAGGGAGCAAGAACTGCAGGTCAACCTTTGAAGAGACTTTGCTCTGCCAAAAAACATTTTTTTTAAAACTGCCTCTATCACATTAACTATCATTCTTGTTGTGGGATAGTGCTTTTCGGGGCATAGCTTATTTATCCTGGCAGTTAAGGGGGGACACTGGCTAGAGGTTGAAATTCTGAACTACTCAAATGATCGGAATGAAATTTGCAGGGGAGATTTAACTTCAGATGAAGGGGTACTATGCAAACTTTCAGTTCTCTAGGACAACTTTACATACCTGCATAAGATGTGTCACTCTTCGTTAAGAAATGTATGATATGCAAAGGAAGCTACTAGGCATAATTTTAATTGCTTGAATATAAAGTGGGGGATGTGGGACTTTGGGCTATCTAGTTTTTATAACTCAAGTGTAAATATTTTAGGAAGGGTGATTACCTCGAAATATGAGATGCATAACTGCCCTATGTCAATTTTTGAACACTTCTTGAAAAAAACGAGTTAGAGGTGAATTCTGGCGTATTTTTATCCCGTGAATCTGAACATCACATTCGTTTTCTCTGAAGATGCAACTAAAAGCAACAAAACGCGAAAAACCTCCGACCAGTCGTGACGTCATACTAGGATCTTTGGGCCGCCAAGCGTGTGTCGCTCGTGTGGGCAGCGCGTGCAATGGCAAGCTTGTCAAGTATATTTTTCCGCAATGACGGCAGTCGTGACGTCTCTTTCTGACCTTTTTGAAAATAGCAAGAGTGCGCGCGCATAGCTTTGACAGGCGCTGAAGATGCGCGAGAGCAGAGATTCCGACAACTCCTAGTGTGACGTCACGCCCTGGGAAGGAGGGGCTTCGGCGGTACTTTAAAAATTAATTTCTGAAGCCTCCGCGCACCAATTTGAAAAATAATCTTGCTATTCCTGATTCTGGAGGTAGAATGAAGGCTATTAAAGTGTTTTTTCTCAAATACAGAACCGCTTCAGTTTCCCTTTAATGAGGACATCAACTTAAAACAAAATAAAGTAGATAGCCCAATTCTCCAGTAAATTTCAGTTCAGAAACATCTTGACTGTGGTATCAGAATAATTTTATCCTCAAACAAAAGATTTCTTCGTATGAAATTTGCAGCAAAAAGTGGAACTGAGAAAAATGCATTCAAACATTGAACTCCTTTACTTTGTTAGTGCCTCACAATGTGTTGAAAATATTTTATATCAATGTAACTATTTGGCGCATGGTTATGAAATTTAGTGTAAGAGTGTATAATTAGTTTCTAAAACTGAAAACCTCAAAATTGAAAAATGAATTTTTTCAAAAATTTTTGAAACTTAGGTTTATGTCCCCCCTTAAGAACAAAGCTGCGCGAGTCAAGCATAAACTTGCATGTGTGCAGCACATACACCCATTGCTGTCTGCCCAAGCCTCGTTTTGTAAAAGGGGTCATGAAACGCTTTTCCAACTTTTTCCTGTTTAGCTTTCCTCCTCAACTCATAAATCGCGCATTCCACCAAACAGTTCAAGAAGACGAAAAGAGGGAGTCCCCTCTTGCTCGGAATCTGGTTTATGTACCCGGATAGAGCCATTGTCCCCCTAGAAGATTAGCCCGTCGCTCAAAATTCAGACAAAAGTTGCTTTCCCCAACCAGTTCACCCCGGAGCTGACAGTGCTGTGGAAGCTTCGTGCTCGTTGGGCCAGCCACACTTGCCACATGATCACGCTCCTCCGCGCATACCCACGCGCAGAGATTGAGGTCAGGTGATAAAAGGGAGGTGGCTGATGGTCCGGCAAGTGCGTAGCTTCCACCACAATGTCAGCTTAGAGGTGAAGGGACTGAGTGAGGTCCGGTTTTGTGTGACGTGCGTTTGGACCCGATGACGCGCTTTTGGGACCGCGGATGTATCACAGTGAAAAGGCAGACAGCTTGCGAAGGGGAGGAGGAACGAAATAGTCCCCTGTGTTTTCAAATTTTCGCACTGAAAGTCAGGCTCTTGTCTTTCTGCCTTTTTTTTTTTGGCCCACCGAACGATGTGCTATTAGTAAAATCCCAATCGAAAATGATTGATCCCAACTAAAAATCCGTTTCATGGGCCCTTTAAGCAACAGCGATAGGATGCTTAGCATTTGAGTTATGTCGTCGGTATTTGGTGACTCTACACTCGGAGACAAGCTAAGGATGCACCAGAGGCGTGGCCTCCAATGCAAGCCTTGGATGCCTTCGGGAACTCTTGGGAATCTCGAAAGCACGCCTGCCGCAATGAGCACTTTCTGGAGGCGGAGCGTCTGGTGTATTTTCATCATTAACCATTCTGTGTGCCCACTTGCACGAAAGCATCACAGCAGGGTAACCCTGTGCTAGCTAAGAAGGCATCCTGGGCGGCTGGTGCGCAGAGGAGGCCCCTGTACCTGTCCCTGGTGGAGCGCGTGCTGGGCTCCACTTCGTACGAAGGCCACCGGCAGACTGAGCTGCAAAGGTGCTTCCAGGCTGCACTCTCTCGGGAGGAGTCGGCTCCGGAGGAAAAGGAGGTCGTGCGGCGCATCCAAGACACCTGGCCCCATTGGTTCCCCCCCGCCGACTGCTAGGCTCGCAGCGCCTGACACCCGAGCAGTGTCGCTTTTGAGGTTACCCTGTCCTCCACCACTGCCCGCTGCAGCCGAGAGTGGAAGGCTGCAAGGTCGACGGGTTGCAAAAGATGTGGATCGAAAGCAGCAGAGTGAAGAAGAACCGCGCTGGGTTGCTGTTCGTGAGTCGGAGGGAATTCACAGATGCCGATTGCCTCTTTTGTGTCTTGTGCATGTGGATTTTCTGATGCGTGTTCTTGTTTTATTAATTTATAAATATTAGGTAGTGCCATATCTTAATTCTTTAGCTTTGTTTGGCTTTGATGAACTGCTATCAATGCGCATGTTTAGTGTTATTTTTTGTCTATTTTTTTCTTAATGAATAGAGTTTTTTTTTTTTTTTGCAGTGCAGCTATCTTTTCCATTAAGGGCTTTGTCTCGAAGCAGGGGTTTGATGGTCATATGAAACAACCACGTTTCATGACTACGTATTATTGAGATTATTGTTTGAATGGTGACAGTCTCATTGATGCAGTGCTAACGCTGAAAATAGTGTGTAATAAAACAAAACAATCTTGTAACTTAGAATTTTGTTTTTATACCCCCCACTGGAAAGAGTTTTAAGCTTGACAATTGGTGTCTTGATAACACGTTGCATCCTACTAAAATTACATGGGAAAGTGCGAATGTTTTGTAAATTGCTCCTAGGTATGTCAGGTATTCTAGTACATTTGCTAGAAAATGGGGAAACCCTTTAGCCAACTTATTAAACGTAAAGAGCCAATTATTCATTGCACTTCGTCCAAGGCAACCACCCAAGCTGTGGCCATAGGCAGGGACTCAAACCGTAACCATAAACAAAGCCGAAAAACCATTTAGCAACAAAATGTTTTCAGTAACCATAACCGTAACGAAACCGTTATTTGACATTTATCGAAACCGTAACCGTAATTTATTTACCGGTAACCAATATTAACCGATATTAGCCGGTATTAAGGGGGGACATGGGCCTAAATTTTAAATTTTTTTGAAAAAATTCATTTTTTAATTTTGAGGTTTTCAGTTTTAGAAACTAATTATACACCCTTACACCAAATTTGATTACCATATGCCAAATAGTTACGTTGATATAAAATATTTTCAACACATTGTGAGGCAGTAACAAAGTAAAGGAGTTCAATGTTTGAATGCATTTTTCTCAGTTCCACTTTTTGCTGCAAATTTCATACGAAGGAATCTTTTGTTCGAAGGTGAAAGTATTCTGATACCACAATCAAGATGTTTCTGAACTGAAATTTACTCAGGAATCGGGCTATCTACTTTATTTTGTTTTAGGTTGAAGTCCTCAGTGATAAAAAACCAAGTTTTCAAAAATTGACAGAGGACAGATATGCATCTCATAGTTTGTGGTAATAACTCTTCCTGAAATATTTACATTTAAGTTATTAAAACTACATAGCCCGAGGTCCCATATCCCCCACTTTATATTCAAGCAGTCAAAATGATGCTTAATAGCTTGATTTGCATATCATAGATTTCTTAATGAAAAGTGACACATTACCTTATGCAGGTACGTAAATTTGTCCTAGAGAGCTGAAAGTTTGCACAATACACCTACATCTGAAGCTAAATCTCCCCTGCAAATTTCATTCCGATCACTTGAGTAGTTAAAAAGTTTGAGCTCTAGCCAGTGTCCCCCCTTAACCGAAAAACAAAAATATTAGTTTCTCTCAAGAAGGACCTTGAGGAGGGATCTTGAAATGTTGTGGCCATTTGACACCGTCAGCGAGTGGTGCATCTGGTAATGCATTTATGTTCAATCTAAATTTAGGACTAAGAATACTAGTTGGAATCAGTGGTCGAGCTTATAATGAAAAGTCTCTATTTTTAAATCTGCCACACTCCTACAATTGCTACACAAATTCAGTATGTCTCGCCTTCAGGGCATTAACTAATAATTTACAATTCTGATATGTCCATCTGACTCGATTCTTTCAAAACCACCGATATTCCTGGCTTGCAACTAGGGATGTTGCGAACTGGTTGGGGTTGGAGTTTGACCAGGTTTGATGTTTTCAAACTTTTATTGAAAAGTTCGAGAAAGGTTGATTAGGGTTCGACTCTATGCGCATGCGCGACGGGCTGGCTCAGTTGGTTTTCGATTGGATGGTGATGACCAGATGAGCTAGTCAGACATTCTACTTTTAGTAAGGGCAGCACTGTTTGGTTGTTTTAGTAATATAGCAAGAATAAATTATGTTATCAACTTTTAAGTTGTTAGAATTATGTTCCGTTGGTTGTAACTATTTATAAAATAAAACAGCCTATTCTGTAAAATTGTGTTCTCCAAACCTAGACATGCTTCTATCAAAGTCTAGCCACACTGTCAAAAAGTGGAACCTTATAGAACCTGTTTAAAAGGTAGGAGGTTCGTCGAACTGCTAATCAACCCTTGAGGTTCGACGTAAAAATCTGGCTCGGCGAAAGTTTGTGACATCCCTCGTTGCAACATATCTGTAGGAGGAGCGTCGCGTCCAAACCTCGGAGAAATACGGCGTCACTATATAAATGCACAATTTTTTTAGCACAACAGAATCGGACAGCGAGAGACGTGCACTTCTATAACCACATGCATTTGCTTGGAAATAGCAAACGTGGCGTAGGTTTAACAGTGCACAACAATGGCGACTATAAAAACAAAACTAGCAACACAGGACATATTTTTACAGCTTTCGGTGTTGTTTGTTCCCCTCCTTAGTCTTCCTTGTTTTGCGCTATTGCATTTACATTATGTTTGACTTTCATTAACTAGCCCAGCTCTCAATTGTATTACTTTATTCCACTTAGCAGTATTTGACTAAAAAAGGCTATAGTTTTTCCTTCAGTGTGGGCGAAGCCTCTTCTGCATATCTTAGGTTGCAACAAACTATAGCGACGAGAAGGTGCGAATGGCTCTTCCAGAACCCAGTGGGAACTTTCTGATGGCGGTTTACAAACGCTGCCAAACAACAAAGTAAAAGATTTTTTTTTTTTTTTTTAATTATATAGAATGCGAAGATCCCCAAGTAGCAGGGTGACATGTATGCTTGGGTGTCAAACTATATGATGCAAATAGATGTAGTGAAGGAACAAGTATTGGAGCTGGAAATGTTCAACTTCTTACCAATTAGAAATACTAAGACGTTTTTGTTATTGTGAATGTCCCGTTGCTGGATATCTGGAACTACTTCAAACCTCTTACTATAAAACGGCTGTCTAGCATTTCAATAAAAAATAATTATTGGAGAAACCGAAATAAACAGTTTCTTAGGAACATATAACCGATAACCAATCAGGAAAAATTTAAACCGTAAAAAACTGAAACGAAACCGATATCAACAGGAAACGGTAACCGTAACCGAAACGTTACATTTTTTCGGTTTGAGTCCCTGGCCATACACGACACTATAACTCAAAACTTTAATCAGCATTGAGTTACTGAGCATGACTTTCACATGCTTTTCTATACTGAGAAGCACATGTTCACTTCTCTCCATTGCTAATCTTCTTTCGTAAACTGTCATGATTGGCTCTCTGCATGCTGTCCAGAAAGTTAGTAGCCTCGCAAACTTTCTTCACAGAAAATTTGCATTATTTCTGAGCAGACAATATTTCTTAATTGTATTTTTGATAAAATTATTTTCCCAACTAGTATTTGTTTGAAGCTTCATTCCATATCAAGGTATATCTAGTATGAAAGACCTAATTGTACATTGCCAGTTTTGTTTTGTAAATATTTATTTGCTTAATTTTCTTTATTTTTAATTGATGCTGCTAGCAGGCTTAGTGGACGACTTCTTCTGTGGGGCTTCTTTTTTAAGCTTTGAGTTTGTAGATTTTTTTGGCAAAACACAGACGTGTAGACTGTGCAGGAATGAAATGCTTTTACTTGATACTCTCAGTATTTCATTGCAGCTTTGGAGCTTACTGCTGCAAAACCAAAACATGGTTTTCCTGATTTTTGAAGTGTTTGAATGTTTGGCAATGTACAATTAGGCTATTCACAGATCACAGCTTTTTAGCAATGCTAATGCAATTAATTAAACCACACTTTCACGTTCCTGTCATTCGGTGATCTAAAGGCACAAAACAGTTACCGTATTTACTCGCGTATAGGTCGACCTGTTTTTCAAAAATCGCCTCATCAAAACTGGGGGGTCGACCAATACGCGAATCCCGGTATTATATTTTTCAACTTTTTTTTTTTTTCGGGGGTCCCGAAGTTAGGGGGTCGACCTATACGACGTATCGACCAATATGCGAGTAAATACGGTAGCTGAAACACACATTCTCCAGCTTTTTGTTTATTGCGGTATGCTCATGTTTGTGGCACCAATGTTGCTTGTAAAATTTGGTGCTCAACTTTCTAACCCGTACCAGTCACATGCCTAAAAGTGCCGGCATCATGTTTGGGACAACAGTGTCGTGCAATGTACCATCCAGTTGTCGCTGCCTGTTGAGCAGCGACATTTAATCAGGAACCAATTTTCCTTGTAAACCAGAAGCTTGTGTATTAGAACCACACTTCCCTCTGTTCTATTTTTGCATTTGACATTCCTCTGCAAGAAGTTTGTATACAGTCATTCCTCAAAAGGCTGTAGTGAAAATTATTTGTTGCAAGTGTGCGCATTTTGGTGGCACTTTTGCAGCTTCTGAGAGACACCATCAGCACTAATGGCCTCTGGTGACTATAGGCCTGACAACCCCTTCTAATTGTGATGTCTTTCATTTCAATAATTGGTGCTTTTATCACTGAAGTCAAGGCATTGGGATGCATAGACTTGCTCATAACCTCGTGTAGCTTGCCTTTGCTACTTGTCTTGGGAGAGCCAGGTAAAATTGTGTCACCTGCCCCTGACAGATACAAAGTCAGCTTTGGTCAATTCATTTAAAGAACTGAATTTGCTAGGGAAATTTGACTTTTTCTTTGCAAGCAGGATTTTCCACGTGACATTCCAACTTTGATACGTAAGCTCCCGGGATCAAGCTGAATATTTGGAGCTGAGCTAGGTACATATGCGTATAGGCATCTGTAATACCAAATGATTGCTTTATGCTTGTGAAATGCCTTTCTCTGAGAGACATATAGCACTTGAAGAGATACAGCAATCAAAATTCTGCTCCTCATTCTTTTGATTTGAAAGCTTCACAAAATATCTCTTGGGACAAATAAAGCTACTATGAACTTGTTTCTAGTACATACCTTTGAAGCTGTGTTGGAGGACGCTGCATGATCTATGATCTTCATCCAGAGAGCAGCACCGCAGCACGAAAGAACTGCATTGTTGCGAGAGCAAACATGCGTCCAAGCCTGCACAGTCACCGACTCAGTGAAATCGTCTGAGAGTAAGAGGATAGTGCATAGCGTCAGTCTGTCTTCGGGCATTCGGGTCAGTGAGGCTACTACTATAAAGCCATTGGTGCCCGCGCAGAAGCAAGTCGCACCAGAAGGGTCCCAAGATGCTTGCAACATCTTGGCAGCTGCTTCTCAACGGCTTGTCAGAGTGGGGCATTTCAAACACAAAGATACACGGCAGCACATTTGAAATACAAGTGCGCTATTATAATTTATAGTCTTCACCGACCGTATCTCGCTTACTTTCCTACATTCATCTCGGTATCTTCAAGGGTCAATCGTCCTGAGGGTTTGCAGTGAGTTGTCACCACTTGACGCACCCTGCCAGCTATCTAGTCGTAGAAGTATCCATACTAGTCAGGAACGCTCAAAGAGCATGCCATAGCATAGCCACTTTCAAGGAGATTAACTTACGTAGCTTTCCTGCTGCAGGACCACTTCGAAATGCTTTCAGTCGTTTTCTTTTGACTGCCAGCTATGCCATGTCCTTGTCAGCATATCCTTGCTGGTAAGACGTAAGCATGGCTGTGTCTCGGAAGCATGTTGGAGGCTGCAGGCTGATTGCTATGCTGCTTGGAATCTGTCCAATGGAAGAGCTCTAGCGTTGATAGACGATTTTACACCTGTGATGGCAAGACATCTATATGCAACTGGTAACGTTAGTTACATTCTGCCACATACGTGATGGGGCTAGCCGAGCGTTGCGATTGAATTGAAGAAATAGAATGACGTTGAGTGCTTTCCTTTACATACTACATAATACTCTTTTCAACTTGCATTTCCAGAAGCATCACTTTGGCAACATTGCCTCAAAAGCAATGTGGTACATCTGACCTGTGCTGCAGTTGTGTAATGAATGACATACAATAGTGTTTTAAGAATTTAGTGGCTGTATGGTTTGTTTGTGATGGTAGCTTGGAGGTACCAGTAAGTTAACCACCGGCTAGAATACTTACTGCTATTTCTTAAATCCAGTTTTTGCTTTTCAGTGAATGGTTTTTATTCATTAAATTCCTCACTCCTTCTAGAACAATGCTCCATGCAGAGTTATATGGTCTTTCTCTCCGTTTTTTTTTGTTATAGTTTTTCCTAGGTGAAATACTTGGTTTAGAATTGTTTTTTAATTGCATGTGAAATATTTTGCTTGTGTTGTAGCCCTATCTCATTGATATTGTGTTCTAGAAAGGCATAGTGCAAAGCCTTTAGCAGTTTCACCATCTGTGCTCCAAAAATTCATCCAGTGTCGTATGTGATAGAGGTTTGATTTGATTATGTGTCTGTAGTTCGCACAAATTCGCGCTTAAGCAACTCGGTCCACTTGGAGTGTCGGAGATTAGGATTTGTGATTGTGGATGCTTGCTACTCGTGTATGCCAGGGCATTTTTCCCCGCATTCCGCACTAGCATGCCTACAGTCATGAGTTGCATTATGCATCTCGACTGATTATGTATACCAACCTACAAACAGGAAACAGTGATAAACAGTCATCCAGGTGTCTCATTTTATACTGTGCACTTGTATATTACCGCTCGAAAACAGGAATAATAAAGTCTCGATGCTTCCTCCCCTTTTCACCAGTTGATGCTCTTGGTTGTGCAGCGTTGTGCTGTACCTTCCCCTTCATTTATGCTTGGGTGTCTGCTTATTGTCTAAATAATATGCCCGAGTTTTTATTGTTGTAGAGTGGTAGTGTAACGTCATGCACTGATCTGGATATCCCTTGCCATATTTGAACCTGTAAGTTTGTTACTCCAAAAGATGGTGTTAGAATTTACAAGGTCTCCTAATTTATTGCTAGGGCAACTCTCATACCTGATTCAGAGGTGTTTAAAAAATTAAATTAAAAACGTTTTGTTAAAAAGTTGTATTAACTTTTTAACAAAACATTAAAAGGAGGCTTCTTACAGAGTTGTGTTACTACAGCAAATATTGTTGCCAAAACTTTGGTAATAGCCATTGCAATTATAAAGAAGAAAGCCGGCCAAACACCTCCAATTTTTTTTTTTTTTTTCGTATCCAACGTAATACTAGAGGTATTGATTCGTAATTTTATCTTTATTTTTGTTTATGAAGAAAAAAAGGAAACGGTGGGCATGTTCGTTGTGGTGGCCCAGTGGAGCGGGCAGCCTGGCGTAACATGCCGGTTCGGCCATGTTTTTTCGGCTTGTTACAGGGAATACAAAGACGCCCATATTTTCTAATAAAAATAGTCGACGTTTTTCATACTGAGCGTCAGGTACGCACAAGCAGAATGAGCGAAAAGATTTATTTTCTTTTAAAACATCACGATTGGAATCATTCCGCATTAACTTAAATAGCTTTTCTGCTACACAAGTTAATGCGGATGATAGAATTGGATGCCTTTTGCCCGGAACGGGAGTGGGAATGGAATGGAGCTCGATTCTTATGCAAGCTGTGCCGATTATCATCTAAGGCCTACGCGCTGATGGCGCTATTCGCTAGCGCATGGTACGTGGCTCTTGAAACAGCATCGTTGTACTACAGGCGACTGTGGCTTGATTGTCTTACTGGCTTATCCTCCTCCGAGGATGAAAATGCCGTGGCCTCGGTGCAGCAACCAAAACTGAGTAGATGACAGACATGTGACATTCCTAGTGCCGCGAGATGCGGCAAAGCGGCTAATGTAATCATGCGCGATTAGTATGTAGCTTTTAACCAGGGTGTCAACAGAAGCCGAACCGAAAACCGGAGGAAAACCGTTATTTTTAACGGAACCGGGACAAAACTAACGGAGATCAAGAATTTGATATTAAACCCGAACCGGAACGGAACCATATTTTCATGGGTTGATTACCGGTTCATAGGAAACGGTTTGGCGTAGTAAAGTGAGAGCCACGCCTTCTTGCGGGTAGCGGCGCGAAGTCAATAAATATTCGCGACAGTGGGTCAGTTTTGACTAAACAAACGGCAGCGACGACGTGGAGACAGCTCAATGTGCAGCGCCAATTGGCGTCGGCGAGGAGGCGTACAGAGCGCGACACTGTTAGAGCGCGAACAAGCGATCGCCGGTTTTTCCAGTTTTTCTCTTTGAAACCAAGGGGCGTCATCCAAGTTATTATTGCTCCGGAAAGAGCTCATCTATTTCTATAGTGTAAGCGATGACATTTCGTGCTCACTAATACTATTTAGAAGTGAAATGCGAAAATGCGCCAATGTCGTGTTCGCGCTAACAGTGTCGCGATGTGTACACTTCTATGCATTGTTTCACCTTACCATGGACCGCAAAAGACGCTGCAAGCTCGGAGAGTGTCACTTGTCTTTCCGGTTGGCCGGGGACACGGTGTGGCCGGGGAGCACGAAGTCACAAGACACGTTATGAACAATGGATTGGCTCGTGTACATACGTCGTAGCGTTCGTCGCAGTGAAACGGAATGTATCTGACTATGACGAAAGACTAAAGAGCTACTTTTTGTGTGTATTTTCTTTTCTTGCTCCTGAGCGATATTCCCCAAAGAAGGAGAAAGTGAACATAATCATGGGAATAAAAACAAAGTTGACGGCTGTCGCGCGTTCGTTCCGCTGTGACGAAATTTAGACGCGCCAAAAGGGAAAGCCGCAACACTAAAAAAAGCTCGAGTTACACCTAAGCAGTTCTTACGAGTTGTGAATGCGAAAGTATGCGAGCCGCTCGTCCGTTCCCTTTTTTTTTCTTTATTACCTGATGTTTTCAAACCAAACATTACACAAATACACATATTTACATTACACCCAGGGGTTACATGACATGGTTACATGACAGGTATATACAAATGAGGAAGAAATATGAAATCGTCATCCCTTCAATGGCTGACGTTGACACCTCAAAATTACCTTAACGTTTCGAGCGTTTCAATTCTAGGTAACCAATCAGGTACGGTCTCTTGCGTCCTACAGTTTGCAATGTACGCCTCAACATTTTGTAGAAAATACATCCTGGCCGGCTGAGCATCGACGCCATTTCCCTTTTTCGTCTGCTGCGTACTTTTCGTCGCCGGTCAGCGCGCGTGCTCCCCTAGGCACGCCGGTGGACACGCAGCGCCATGGGGTGAGCGGTCGTGGAAACTGACGAGCGCAGCGGCCAATGGGGGCCCCGTCGACGCAAGCCAGCCAATGGAACCGAAGGCGAAATCCATCAGCTTTACTTAGCTTCTATTGGGATCGCGGAAAGTAGGTGCCGTTTTCGCGCTTCAAACTGATGACGGCAGCTCGCTCCATGAGACAGTTAATGCTTTCGCATTAAAAAAAAAACAAAAAAACTGCGGCTCCGGTCGCCAGTTACCCAGTGCCCTGGACACTGCTTGAAGAATTGCTGTGTGTGTGCGTTTTCTCGAAACAAGTCGCCCGTTGTATTGTTTCTCCTTTTTTGTTTTGTTGTTGTAATCGAATTTCGATCGGCTTTCGCTGTGTTTCTCCTCTGCAGGAGTGTTGTGGAAATGCCACTCCGGAGTTTCTGTGATTCTGGAATCATCCCGCACTTTCACAACCACGGAATGGAATATGAATGGAATGGCGGCAGCGCTACGGGGGAATGGAATGGGAATGGAATGGGCTTGGGATCATTGCATCACTGATGCAGACCGCGTCATTGCACAGAAGCTGACTGACCGCTTGGTTGTCTCACTTGCTTATGCTCCGAAGATGAAAATGGTGCGCCCTCAGTGAAGCAACCAAAACTGAATAGTTGGACTGACAAGGTGTTGTTCCTGGCACCGCGGGACGTGACAAAGCGGGTAATTACTCGCGATTACCATGCAGCTTTTAACCACAGTGTCGAACCGAACCCCAACCGGAAAACGCAGCAACACCGTTTTTTTTTACTGAACCGGAACAAAATTGCAACCTGTCTAAACAATTGCACGGTACTAGGACGAAGCAAGAACAAACTAACTAGAGAAATTATCGAAGCAGCTAACAAAGACCTGCTAAATGGATTATGTGTTAGCACCCCATCGATTACCTTATCCAAAAAAGAGTTAGATTAATTAGAAAAACCTCCTTAGTGACTTATACTGTGAACGGACTTGATCTTATCCTTTTTCATTTTTTTTTTCGTCTTATTTTTATTTTGTATTTTATTTCCTTGACTCCGTTTTCTTCCTTATCTTCTCTCCTTTTCCTGTTCGTTATCTTTTTTTGTTCCTTCTCTGATCTTCCTTAGTTAATCTTTATTTTCTTCTTTTTAATGCGCAAGAGTAAAAGATAACGAAGATAATGTTTACCAGAGTTGACAGTCAGCGCTGCGTGAATGTTGTTTCTTTGTGTGGGTGTGATTTGATGGTTGTCTTTTGTGCGCTGTGAAGTATTAAAACGAATCCAAACATTTAATATTAGATCCAAACCGGAACCGAATCGTAATATCGTGTGGCAGTCACCATGGTAATAAAAACCCGAGACTCAGGAACACAGAATGGGACGAAAAGGAACACAAAGTGAACACAGACGAACAGGAACACAGAAGGGAACGAACTCTTCTGTGTCCCTGAGTCTCGGGTTTTCATTACCATGAATCATCACCAGCTCGCTTGTTTCTTAAGTATTATGGCAGGCACCAACCAGTTCATTGGAAACGTTTAGGAGTAATAAAGATGTGAGCCGCGCTTTCATTCATTTTCATTTATTGAACCTTAAGGGCCCGTGAGGGCATTACATAAGGGGGGGATCATTCATAATATACATTGGAAAAACAGACAAAAAATAATACATTCAGGAAAAGGTTGGTAAACAGTTAACAACATAAAAAGTGCGATTGAAGACTTGATTTAAAGGCGTTTGGTTCTACGATGGTGACGATGGAGGATGGGAGGCTGTTCCAGTCTTTGATAGCTTGTGGGAGAAAAGATCGGTTGAAAGCGTTTGTTGAGCCAGAGATCCTTTTGATGGTACAGTCATTGTTGAGGCGAGATGATGTTCGATCGGGAGGTGATAATAATGCTGTTTTAAGTTCAAGACAGTCATAATAAATTTTGTGAAGGAGGCAGAGCTGAGAGATGTTCCTACGAAGCTGCAAAGAAGAAAGGGTGAGTTGACTTTTTAGGGAAGAGACACTGATGGAGTTATCGTACGTGGAGAGGATGAAACGAGTGGCCCTGTTTTGAATTGCTCCCAGATGATTGATAAGGTATCCTTGATGGGGGTTCCAGGTGGAGGCAGCATATTCTAATTTAGGTCGGATAAGTGTGTCGTAGGCCAGTTTGCGGACGGTTGGTGGAGCAGGTCGAAGGTTACGTCGGAGTACTCCCAGGGTCCTGGAGGTGTCTGCGGAGATGGCTTCAATGTGATTACTCCATGAAAGGTCTGATGTTAATTTTACACCAAGATATTTGTACGAAGGAATGGTCTCAATTAAATCGGAGCCCAAGTAATATTGGTAGGACAAAACAGTTTTTTTTCTAGTGAAACAGATTAGTTTACATTTAGATTTGTTTAATGGAATCAGCCACTGTTCGCACCATTTATTAATTTTTACTAAATCATATTGAAGTTGAATGTTATCATGCACACTTGTTGCTTTGTTATATACGACACAGTCATCTGCAAACAGGCGAATATTAGATAAAATGGTGGCCGGAAGGTCATTTATGAATATTAAAAAAAGTAGGGGACCCAGTACGGACCCTTGAGGAACACCAGATGAAACGTTTGTTAGGACAGACTCATGGGAATTAGTAACGGTGTATTGCACGCGGTAAGAAAGAAAGTCACGTATCCATGAGAAGATTATCGGGTCAAGACGTAGTGAAGCCAGTTTGGATAGTAGTCGTTGATGGGGAACATGATCAAAAGCTTTCGAAAAATCCAGAAAGATGGCGTCAGTCTGAGCCCGACACTCAAGATTAGTATGTAGGTCATGGATGAAGTCGCAAAGCTGCGTCTCACAGGAGAATCCCTTTCTTGCGAGTGGCGGCGCGAAGTAAATTAAATATTCCCGGCTGTGGCGTCAGCGGATTAGTTCTGACTAAACAAACTGCAGCGACGACATGGATGGACCGCTCAATAATAATGATGAAACAGATGAGTATATTTCACGTCTATCTGCAGCACGAATTGGTGTCGGCGAGTCGAACCAGCTCCTAGCTCGGAGGGTGTCACGTGACCCTGCGGCTGGGTCGAGCGACGCGGGAAGCGCGAAGTCACGGGACAAGCTACGTACTATGTATTGGCTCGTGTAGCTCGTAGCGTCTATCATGAAACCGAGTAGGTATATCTGTCTATGCGCAGAAACTAAAGATCTATACTTCATGTGTGTGTGTGTGTGAATTGTTTTTTTTTTTTTTTTTTGCTGCTAAGCAATATTTTTTTTAACGAAGGAGAACGTGAACATACACATCAAAATAAACAAAAAAGTTGACGGCGGTCGGCATGTTTGTTCCGCGGTGGCGAAATCCGGAGGCGCCAAGAATCGAAGCAGCGACCAGCGCGACACTGCGGTGCTGATCGCCGGGACGCCAGTCGTCCAAAGTCCTGGAAGCTGCTCGAAGGGAAAGAAAAAAGAATTGTGTTCGCGTTTTGTAAAAACAGGACGTCGCCCGTTGTCTTTTTTTTTTTTATGTATTTTTTAAATCGTCTTTCGACCGGCCTTCGATGTCTTTCTCCCTTTTAAAGGAGCTGTTCAACGATTTTAACGCTGAAATAATTTGCATCTTCTACTTTTGACATTGTTTATCTTGTCACAAAGAACAGAAAACACATCTCTTTCCTTCGAAATGTTGCAATTCTGCCGCGTAATCGCAAGGCAAAAATTAGAATATTTCCCGACCTGCAGCCCCGAGCGGCGGCCATGAGAACCACACGACATGACGTCAACAAAGGACTGGTAAAAAAATAGGAAGTTATTCAAATAGCTGCTCAGTAAAAGGTAATTTTTTTTTTTTTTTGTAAATCTTGTCGTTTCAACATAAGTATAAATGCGTCAAAACCCTGGTATCATTGACAAAGCATCTATTATACGGAGTTTTAGTGGCGCCATCTATCCGAGGTCAACAAAACCGTCAGCTCTATCTGCTATCGCGAACAGCTGCCAGAAGCCGGTGGGGGACGGGGGCAGAGCCGGACGGGAATGGCCGGTCCCGGACGAGACTTTTCTCCTTTCGCCATGTTGATCGCGCTGCGCAAGCACGTGGTCACGTGGTCGCGAGCGGGTGAGTTCACGCTGCTCACGAGCTTCACCGGAGCCCCTCGCGTGCCCTACTCACGTCACAGCGCACGTGACTCTGAAGATGGTGAAGGAGTTGAGAGGTGCCAAAAACCTTTACGTTTGTCAATTTTTAGAATAAAAACTAGGACATGCAGGCAAAAGCGGTTTTTAGAGCGCAGCTCTTTAGGCGCCCGTTTCCGGCTTGAGCGGCGTCGGCGTCGCTGTAACCGTAAGGTCACGTGACCCCCCAGGTCACATGACACCCCCAAGTCACGTGACCCTCCAGCAGTAGGAGGGAGGTGGAGAAGGAGGGGGAGGAGAGGTGGAGGAGGAGGTGAGGGGAGGAGGTTGAAGGATGAGGAGGAGGTGAAAGAGAAGGAGGTTGTCGAGGAGGAGGATGAGGGGAGGAGGCGAGGAGTAGCAGGCAGGATCACGAGGGAGGAGGAGGGAGGAGGGGTATACCCTCCCCTCAGTGCCCTTCCCTCCTCCTCCTCGAGAGCTGCGCTCTAATTCGGCGTTACAGGGACTTGTAAACGGCTTTCATTTTTTATTGTTCTTTACTTCAGGAAGGTCGAGACACCAACTCTTAAATTATTTAAGGGGAGAACTGGAATTGTTTCACAGTTCCTTTGACTCAGTCGTTGGAGTGAATCGGGCGTGCGGTGAGGGTAGTTTGCCTCTTCTATCTGGAAGAGCATCTTACCGGCGCGCGGTCGTGTATCAGTACTGCGTGATGCCAGTTAAAGACCCCAGCCTAACAGTCGCACTGCACAGTGGGTAAAATATGTTGCCATACTCTGGCAGACTAAACTCCTGTGTCCAAACAAGCAACGGTGCAGGCTGCCGCTATGGTGTCACTATGTGCGCTGGTTGATTGATTCATATGCGAGCAATGTACTACTTTAGTACTGTTTCCAGGCGCCTGCATAACCACGTAACTTTCATAGGACTGTGGTTGCGTTAAAAATTCAAGATCACAAGATCTAATTAAGCATTTATTTGTTTTGCTGTCCTCGTTTGTCAGCGTTTTCTTTTTTTTTTTTTTTCTGTTCTTGCCGCAGTGTATGGAGATTTGGGGCATCGCTTCTAACAGCGCACTAGCGATGCTGTTGTGGAAGTATTCGAAGCAGAGAACAAGATAGCTTCTTGCGCCATGCACGAACTAGACATTTTTACGGCCTTATCAAACAAACAACACGCTAACGATGTATCGGTGGAGGGTATACGGTTCGTTTGGGAAGAAAATGGGCGGTTTTAATTTTTGGCGCCTGTGGCGACTCGCAAGCCAGTTACGCTTCATCGCGCGATCGATGTCTGCAGTGACACTAAGTGCCACGAAGCGCTTTGTGCGACCAACCTTCGGCTTAGTAGAGTGCTTTGAGGAGGTTTTTGTACGCTTTTGCAGTCGCCTCCGCGTTTTTATGCCTCGTTAGCAGCATGAAGCTGCGAAAAAAGTAGCTTTATGCTGCTTTTTTCCAGTAACCCAATGCGACTGTCAATGGCCCTTTCTCCCCTTTAGAAATTAGAAGAATGGAATGGTGAAGTTCAGCCATTGCAGGAGTAATAATGGGCCCATTGTCTCCATTCCGAGGAGTTGAAAAGAATGGAATTGTCGGAAAATCCAATACCCCAGAATGGAATTGGAATGGAATGGGGGGTGCCCATTTCGCAACACTGGTGGAGAACGCTTCGAAGTTCTTGTCGCCGTGGCCACCCGCAGCGCTAAGACAATATAACCTAGAGGACAAGGCGTCCCCCCCCCCCCCCAACGTTGTCACTAGTGTATCCACGCAGCGCCATCTAGCTTGCGTCAGCATCGCCGCCTGCACTTCTGGCAACAAGTGCGACGCTAGTAGGCGGCAACGCCAAGACCAACGTAACTAAAACACTCAGTTGGGAAACTTATCCTTGAAACCTGTGCTGCTGGCGTTCACCGAGACCGAGCCAAATACGATAACAGCGCCACCCTTTAGCGACGACAATAAACATGAAAGTTGCTTTATATGGCTACTGTTAGTGTCACTGTATGTTCCCAGAGTACTGAAACTTCCATCGTATATGTTTCGGCGCCAAAACGGCCGATTAAAGCCAAAATAGAACGGACACAGCGGACTCTATCAAATGCGATACAGCCGTGACCCGAGTGTCCGCTGCGGGAGAAGTGGCGGCGTTGCGATCGCCATTAGCTCGGTTCTCGAGTACGGATCGGTGCCACTTTTTCAGAGCAGGCTCAGTGGCAGTGTTCCAACTGTGTTGTTCTAGAAACGTTAGCCAAGACGGACGCGTCCGTCGATTTGCGGCCACTCTAGTCGAACTTCGTCGGGTTTGCCGCTTGGGGCGGTTGGGGGTCCACCAACGATGACGTTACACGGAGGCCTTGTCTCTTCTGTATGGTATTGGCTAACGGGCTCGTTGGACTAGAGCGACAGACGACAAGCGTTGTTCGCAGATGCCAAATACACGTGTCGGCAGCCTCTCAGTTCTACTCTTGAGCTTCACCAACTGGCCTCGGAAGAACACGTTTGGCCAACAGGAAGCACTGCAGCAGGCCGTTTGAGAGGCCTAAAAACTAACTGCAACGTAAAAAAAAAAAAAAAAAAAAAAAAAAAAAAACCATGGGTTAGCATTTTAACTCTAGGTGGCAGCAGTCACAATATAAGTCGATTACCTAATTGGTCTTCTACCTGTCCTTTGTCTTTCGCACTAACCGTTTTTGTCGTCACAACCAACGGTTTATCCAGGATTTTTGGGGGTACCGGGGAAGAAGGGTTGGGAGTGTGTAAGAGTTATCGGTCGCAACATTCACTACGGTAACTTTTTCTGCAAATATACCGAAACACCACTCTCCTGAGATCACAGGCTTACAAGCTTTTTGAAACGAATAAAGATTAAATGTGAACACAAGGCACCCCCACCATCGGGAAACATCGAGGAAGCCGACCAAGTACCGCCAGTGCTTGGGACAAAATGCGAACAAAATATCGTGAGCGGATTTAGCGTGCATACAGAAGCCCGAGGTGCGCAAATACCGCACAAGCTTCCCCACTGTACTCTTACAATGACAAACATGTTCATATAGTTATTTGTCTATAACGCCTAGTTCTGGAATATAAGACAATAAATAAAAAAAATGAAGTTAACCCGAGGCCCTAATTTACAATGAGGTTATATCTTACTTTGACTTAGAACGAAAGAAACACTCAAGAGGACGAAACAGACGACACTATTCTCAGTTTAGGTGAAAATTACGGTGCAACGAAAACAATGGGCGAGGAAGGGGTTTTGGTTGCTCGCGTCATATTCCAGAGCGGTGTTGAACCTTGAAGGGGGTTAGCCCTTTGACTATGATTGGTGAACAGTGGTTGTTAAAGGGCACGTCTTTCTATTTTCTTTTCGTGTTGTCCGAACTTGTATTTATTGCCTTTCACTAGTGAATAAACCCAGCTGGGGAAACAAATTGTTGACGTGTTATTTCTTTTGTTTTCCTCGTCTTGGGGCTTAAAATATGTCGTTTCTGCAATCAGCTATTCTGCATATTTTCTTGGAATTATTTGTCCGACGTCAACTAGTTCTCAGCGGCGCATCTCATGGAAAGGAAGCTTCGCCGCATAAAGGGTGTTTAAGTGGGGAAGCCGAACGCGTGCGTTGGCTCTTGAAGGTCAAAGCACGCCTCGCTGAAGGACTGCACGACTCGCCGAGGGACGCTGGAAGGAACTGTCAATCCTAAACTGCATTATGTGGGCAAAATTCTATCAAAACCGCTCCCTTCTTAAGCTTGCCTGCGATGTGTGCTTATACAAGGGCTTGCGATGTTCTTGCTTGGCTGCGTCACTTTTATTACTTGAGAATTGTATACTATGTATATGTAATACTATTTTCGCTAGCGCGTTAGGATAAAGCGAATAATAGTATGAGTGGTAATAAAATTCCTGAGAGAACGAGCGATTTGCTTAAAACTGTCGTGCTGTACGCTGCATCTAGTAACGACGTGCATTGTTATGTATTGCAGACTGGGGCTACGAGTTGGTGTCAACCGATGGATGGTCTGAAGGTATTCACCGGTCTCGGGGACGACAGTGTTCTTTTCTCAACATTAAGTGCAGTACAAAAACAAACAAGGATAAAACTAACTTCGCCACTCGAGGCTGCATGAGATAATGATACATATTGAACAGTGAAGCTTCCAAAATAATTTACAACCTATTTGGACTGCGCGTGCGACAATTACTATTTCTATACACTTTCCCGAACTATTTCTAAAATCGTTAACCAATGGAGAGAAAAAAAAAAAAAAAAAAACTGCTAGAGAGTATTTTTTGTACCTCTGGAGGCGAAATTGTCAGAAACGCCACAAGGTAGCTTCTAGCGTTATTGCACGTATAAACGCTTTAAACATCCGCCAGATTACAGCCACCATTGTTTACCTTCTCACGTCTTGCCGAGATGCCGAGCCACTGAAACGGGCGTTTTCGAACCTTCATAAAAAGCTGAGGAGAAGGACAGAATAGAATATAATCTGGCAACGAACTGTCCTGCTGTGGTAATCATCAAGTTACGTAACCGTAACAAAAGGGGGAAAAAACTGAAGGTAGGTTATAGTGGTGCCCAGGCACAACTGCTTAAAATCGTCAATATCCCTCAGGTATTGACAATATATATATATATATATATATATATATATATATATATATATTTTTTTTTTTTTTTTTCCTTGGGTATTTAGGAAACTGAAACGGGGGCTTCTGATTTAAAGTCCAAAGTTTGATGGTGCGGGACAGGCCGTTTAAAAATGCGAATTTGTTTGCGCCTTACCTAATCTTCAGAAAGTCATTACTGCGTCTGGTTCGGTGATATTAAAGGAAGCAACGCAGGAGTCTGATTGGACGTGTGGAGTTTTGCGACGATGAATGCAAAAAGACTGACTTTCATATGAGATCGGACGCCATGACCAAAACTTTGGAGATGTGTCCACGAGTTCATATCACTTTCCCTCCGACTTTATTGCAACGTCAAGAGGTTTATTTATGTATTTATTTATTTGTTTTTGCATTTCTACGTAAAGACGGGACGAGTGGTGTGCTGGATATTTGCTTACGCGAAGTTGGGGATTCGGTGTCCAGTTTGCCTTTGATATTGAACCTGTCTGCGCTATGTTTGTTTTTGTGTATATATTGGGACGATATTGGAATTTTGGTTGCTGCTCTTGCTCAACACTTTTATTTCGGGTCAGCCAGATAGGATTAGCGGAGCCGTCAACCGCCGCGTTATACTAGAAACACGCAGCGGCGGGGCATCTCATCAGCGGCCGTGGAAACACGACCCGCTGACAAAAGCAAATAGACACACGAGGTGCGTCCTTCGAGCTGTGGTTTGAGCATTATCGAATTAGTGACGACAGCCTTCGTTGACGACGCGTACGAATAATTCGAAGTCGACCCGCGTGCTTTCGGAATTTAGGTTTGATCGATACGAAACGTTGATAAAGAAAAAATACAATGGCAATGACATTTGTTTTGCTTGCCATCGTTTTCGTGTCTACAATTGGCGTTCCTGAAAGTGCACTTCACTTGATTGAGCATTACCCGTAATGATTTTTTCTGTCATTGTAATATATATATATATATATATATATATATATATATATATATATATATATATATTACAATGACAGAAAAAATCATTACGGGTATATATATATATATATATATATATATATATTATATATATATATATATATATATATATATATATATATAACGGGCATGGTGGCGGGAGGCCGAAGGCGTGGGTATAAAACTGAGAAGAAAAAAAACCCTTAGTGAAAAACAGCAACAACGGACGATTTAATCTTCGACGTTTCGGCCGGAGTCCGGCCTTCGTCAGGAAGAACTTTTACAGATGAACGCGGGTGGTATTTATACAATGCTATGGTCGAGTCCAAATTTCGGAGGGGTGACGGTTGAAGCTTTCGAGAGAGTTAAGCATAGGGCAGTTCTTATCCGGGTGAAGAAGCTTGACGGTGCCAAGTTTCAAGGACGGCGGGATGACGGTTGTAGCTTCTTGAGAGGGGGCGCAAAGTGACTTTGTGTCCCGGACACAAAGTCACTTTGCGCCCCCTCTCAAGAAGCTACAACCGTCATCCCGCCATCCTTGAAACTTGGCACCGTCAAGCTTCTTCACCCGGATAAGAACTGCCCTATGCTTCCCTCTCTCGAAAGCTTCAACCGTCACCCCTCCGAAATTTGGACTCGACCATAGCATTGTATAAATACCACCCGCGTTCATCTGTAAAAGTTCTTCCTGACGAAGGCCGGACTCCGGCCGAAACGTCGAAGATTAAATCGTCCGTTGTTGCTGTTTTTCACTAAGGGTTTTTTCTTCTCAGTTTTATATATATATATATATATATATATACAGTTTTTTTAATTAGCTTTGTTTCATTTCTAAAGCTTGTCTACTTCGCCAATTGGGATACCATTGAGCGGATGAGTTTCATGGCGTTAAATAGCGAATTGCTGTTTTTCAGTACATTGCACGACTTTAGAGTAACATGCAGTGATGGTTCGTACATGCTAAATGCGATGGAACTCGCGATGTGGTGCGGGTTGACGGTCATTGAGCTACACAGAAGGCGATGGAGGCCCGATCGACCTCAAGTACAAACGACTTATTTAGACGCTCAAACTATGTACCCGTCCTATGTACTACAGTCGGGGAAAATATGAAAAAAAGCTAAGCTAGCGCGTAGCTTCGGAAGCACCCAACGCTATCCAACAAAAGAAAGCCGAGTTATCAGCAACCATGATGAGTATTTGCAACATTTAAGCGGCTGTTCGTTGTTTGTTTTTTGTCATCCCCGGTTTAGATTGCCAGCTGTTGCTGACTTTTTGCTTATCTCATCGCCGACTTTAGATGAAGCTTGCAGCGTTCAACAACAGCCAAATAGCGAAAGCGGTTGCGGCTCATGCAATAGGGTCGTCCTTTTGAGCCCGCAGGGTGTGAGCGATCGGGGATAAAGCCGCAGGTGCAGGAATTAGTACAGATTTTAACGCGATTGGCGTTAAGGAGCTCGTGTTGCAGAGAAGCCGGCGTCGGCGTTGATGGCGTCGTGATAGGAAAATCCTGATTGGTGGATAGGGTCATGATATCACAGGACATGAACTCGCGCGCGAATTTTCAGCCACAAAACATAGCGATATCGTCCGCTTGAGCCAAAACACGGACTTTGGAGGAATGTAGTCTCAAGCCGCCTATTTCAGTATTTGTGATGATACTTAAACAGAAGTATTTTATGTAAATGCAGCAAAGCAGGGATGATAACTGACATCTTTGGCGGACAGGTCGCTGCACCTGAACACGCTTTACTACCGACTTATTTACTATTAGCCTAGTAGTACAGCCATTGTGCGCCATTCGCACACCCTCCTGTATAACTGATCCGACTTTGACGTGATCCAAAACAGATAAAAGTACATGTGGAACCCGATCAAAAGCTTCCTTTAGATTTATTTGTAACATGGCTACGCAACACTGCATGGCATCGAAACACTCCAAGACGTACCGCGCTGTATGAATATTAGTAAAAATATTTCAGTTATGACGCTTAAGAAAGAAGGCGGAAGAATGTCGAGGTCAAAAGCTTCGTTGAAAACATCAGCTAAAAAAGCTGGCATTATATTTTTGAAAGTTTTATGAAACCCTGCATTTAGTACATCCGGCGTATAGATTAAAGCTATCGCTTTGGTGATAGCTGTCATCTATAAAATAAATGATCAGGTGGCCTTTTTTTGACACGTTAAAAAGTGCTTCGCGACCTTTCAAGAAAGCGAATGGGGACCCTAAGTTCTCTCTCTAGCAGACAGAGCAGAACGGCAGAACTAGCAAAACGCAGATTTGAGAAAACTGATTGGCTCACAGAATAAAAAAATATATATATATATATATGCTAGAGGAAACATAGAATCTGAATCAGAATTTCGTTTATTATCCCAGGATATTATCAACGAACACCGAAAAACCGAGTAACCAACTTTGTGATTCGATTGAATGAGTTGTGGTCTCTCTCGCTTCTTGTAGCATAGCGCCGCAAGCTTGATCTAAAATCAGACTATGTACCAACATTAGCTCAACAACAGGTAATCTATCAAGCGGAAAGTGATTACGAGTATTGAGCAGCGGCTGAAATGAGGCTTGTGCAGATGATAGCCCTGTCATAGTTCAGATTTTTTTTCTTAAAGGGATACTGAACCAAAGAATTTAGTGCCCATAATAAGTGGCGCACGTTCTTTCCACCAGCCAGCAATCGCCGGTGTGCGCGAGCACGCGCAACAACCATGACGTCACGGACCTCCATTCGCGGTTGAGATGACAGTGAAATGCATGGGCTTCGGACTAAAGGAGAATAAAGACAGGCTTTTCATCTCTACAAGTGAAAGCTACGTGCTTGTTAGACCAATTCATCGCTTCCTTTTTACACCAGGCACCACTGTGTACATGAAAAACTTGTCTTTATTCTCCTTTGGTCCGAAGCCCATACATTTCACTGTCATCTCAACCACGAATGGAGGTCTGTGACGTTATTTTTGTTGCCTGTGCTAGCGCACACCGGCGGCTGCTGGCTCGTGGAAAGAACGTGCGCCACTTATTATGGACACCAAATTCCTTGGTTCAGTATCCCTTTAAATAGCGCTGGGTGTTTTTGGAACCACGCACTCGTTTGGCCCTTTTCGTATTTTTCCCGAGCGTACATAGCAGGGGAAGTCGGCGTCTTCTGGGCCAATGTGACAATCGTTCAGCTCAGGTAAAAATCGCTTCCTCTCATTCCGCCTCGCGCACTTGAAGGCTCTCTCATCCTTGCCGTCTGAAAATGACCAACTAAATATATTAAAATTTCCCCGAACCACGCTATGCCGACCGTCCAATGGTCGCCTGGGGGACGGCTCGAACATTCGTTCAGTTCCCAACGGACACGACGTGACAGGTCTGTAGTTCCAACAGTGGGCTTGGTTGCCGCCAGCCCGACGCCTCGCTGAAGCTCTTAGGTTGCAAATCCGATGCGCCAGCCAGCAAGGGTCCCCGTGACAAAACACGAAAGAACACATAAAAAATGTCACGGGGACAGGTTGCTTCTCCACCCGACGTTCGCTCGACAAACGAGTGCCCCCCCCCCCCCCCCCCCCCCCCCCCCCGGTCACGAAGTAGACAAAAAAGAAAAAAAAAAAAAACTGGGAGCCGAAGACGCTCCGCGAACGCGGGGAGAAGCCAGCGGGGTGTCACAGACTCTTTGCACACGCTGAGAACCGTTCCTCAGTAGCATTCTTAGCAACGTAGTAAAATAATGATTTTAATTAAAAAAGTCAATAAATCAGATTTATTTGATTTAAATCAGATTTATTTAATTCAAATCATATTTATTTGATATAAATCAGGTTTGTTTGATATAAACCAGATTCCTTTGTTTTAAATCACTGTAACTAGAAAATAGCCGTTACTTGCCACTTGATGCATTTTTAACATGGCAGATTAATTTATAATTTTGTCCGGTCATCGATTACAATGCGGGAGAAAGAACTACCGTAAATTTGAAGTTTCATTCACAACATTTTATTGATATACGATTTTAGCCAAACTAGAACAAAAAATGGCTTGATTTTTTTAGTTAATTAGAAAGCCGATTTGATTTTACTTTCGCGTTTTGACTTGATTGCAATAGGACATAACTTCATTATTGATACGTATGCATTAGAACGCTCTTTTCCACGAAAACCCGCCGGTGTCAGTCCGTCCGTCCGTTTGTCAGCGCCATGCATGACGTCGCGAGGAGAAGGGGGTGGTGAGAAGGGATCGTGCCGGCGGCCGAAGGCGGCGAGAGAGGGAGACGGTGACGCGTGATGACGTCAGCGCTTCGAACCAATACGAGCGTCGCACAGCTGGCGCGGAGCCAGAGACGAGCAGGCGCCGCTTTGGAGTGCGGCCCAGCTCAGTTGACGCTCCGGCGATGGATGTGGTTCTTTCCGCGAGTAATATGGATGATCGTATCCAAGAGCGACGACGGAAGAAAGCCGAGGCTGCGCGTCGGCAACGTCAGGCCGAGGCAGAGGATGAGCAGAAGCGTCGTTTGGCTGCTGCCGCAGAGGCAAGGCGACGGAAGCTTGCAGCGGAAAGCGAAGAGGAAAGGCACTAAAAAAACGACAGTAAAGCGGTGATAAACGATTGGCAAGGGGTCCTAAACGTATAGAAAGGGTTGAAAAGGGGGAAGGGGGGGGGGGGGTACCAATGCTAATCATTTCCGTCGCATGAATCCTATTGACCGTCGAACTTTGTTTGTGTGTTTTAATTTTCTTGCAATAGGACGTTACTTGGCTGACAAAGGAAGTGGAAGGTGGAAATAAAGTTCAAAGCTCCGATTTGCTCAGAAGAGTACTTTCTATTTACTCATATGTTCAGCTTTATATAAATATTTCTTGCTGGATGATTTTTTTTATTTAAATACAGAACAAACGCACATACAAAGCATGAGATGATAAGCAAATAGTGAATACAAAATATTTTGGGGATTATTTTGGCAGGAACGACTTCATTTAAATCATCATAGTAAAATTGGTCTAATTGAAATCACAATTTTAATAATGATAGAAATACCGATTTAAATCATATTGATTGTTATTTTTTGCACTGATTATCAGTATAAAAAAGTTATTAATCACGTCTCGAACCACATTTTCCGCTAATCTTAAATATTACTATTACGATAACATATAGTAAAGTCTGCATTCAAATTGGAAATTTCTAAAGGAATTTCCTGTAGAAAGTTTAGAAAGCTCGACGCTCTGATTTTCTCTCTCTCAAAAAAACAACAAACAAAAAAAAAACAGTTTTGTGTTTATATTTGGTATGCAATACATCTTTGTTGCTTGATAGTTATTTAATTTAAATACCAAACAAATGCACATAAAATCATTAAATTATAGAAAATCGATAAATAAGAAATATTTTGGGGATTGTTTGCGCGGAGAAGGTTTGGTCTAAATCATCATACTGAACTCAGTTTGATTTCAATTGCGATTTAAATCATCATTTTATTGTCCACCCTGTTATGCGCCAAATGTTTTCATATTTTGTATTTGTGACCTGTGCGTGGTTGAGTTGTTTTACGCTGCATTCTTTTCTCCTACATTTTTTTATCGTGTTTTCTTTACTCCTTAAAAGAAACACATACACACAGAAAAGAACAAAAAAAAAAAAACCCGTTAGTTTGCACAGTGTCATCATTCGTTTATATGGAATTAAGTTTCATCTTTCCGGTTCGGTTGGTTCATTTCGTTTTCGACTTTTTCACGCAAAAATACCTTTACACGTTGTTTGCCCATTGCTTATCATCCGTTTGCATTGGTCTGGTCAAAGTTCAATTTCCAGGTTTCCTCTCTACCTTCAAAATATTTCCAGCCTATGTCCACTTGCACTACTTCGTTTGGCGTACTAACCTGTCCACGCTCCTTTGGCCGATATCTAAGCGCGATTGAACTTCTGTCCTCATGCAGAGTACCGCATTGCCATTTCCATCTTGACTTTTCTTTTTATTTTAATTAACCCGCAACAATTTGATATCGACTTTAAGAGTATGAGTATTTGGTATGATGTCTTATTATAGCTGATTTTTTTTCTTTTCAAGTATATTTAGCTCATGTTTTTCTTAATATTTGTTTCCCTGACTCGGTTACGATATATTACAATGTTTTATAGTTTTAGGGTTTTTTTTTTTTTCACCGTTTCGTTAGAGACCTTTGTTCCAGACCTGTATCTGCTGAACTTCGGGCCTAAGCTGCCATTTTGTCATCCACATATCCTAATTTGTTCCTGGAATGTATCACGGCTATGTGTACTAACAGTACAATGTAATCTTCATGCCTCAGCTCTGGAAGGACTTGATACACTTTTTCTTCTTCTCTCTATGTCAGTTACTTCAACACCTACGTTGAACTGTTTTAAGTTTAATTTCACTCACGTACAGTGTGAGGGGCTGAGACGACAGTGAACAACCAAACACAAACCTTCTTTTTATTGCTCATAGTTCTGTAGTTTCCGCTTCTAATGTTATAAACATTTACGTCTTTGAGCACCCTCGTTGTAAAAACTTTCAGCCTTATCCCGAAGCCATGTATTTTTATCAATATTATGTCGAGCGCAATTATTCTGTATTATTGTTATCAGTCGTTCCCTAAACAACCCGTATATAGTGAGCGATGATGAATAACTTATCTTCCAGGTTGCTCTCCTTTATAGAAACCCGTTCTGGAGCTTACCTAGAACCTATTTATTCCCCGCTCATTGCGCCATTCTTCTCAACTTTCTGCCATTGGGTGATACAATTGAATGCTATCTTCACTGGCTTTCAGTTTGCATAGAAGCCTAATCTCACTTAGTTTATAATCCTTCTATAAATTGTTTTATTGATCACACGTTGTAATTTCTTTTTTCGCCCGAGGTCTTTATTCGTTTTCTTTGTTTGCCTTCTAGCTCTGTCGCTGTTCGAGCCGGAAGCATACTTCCTTCTTTTTCCCCTTTCCGAGCTTACAGTCGCCTCAGTTGTCTCGCTTCATCGATTCTTCTACGAAAAAACGCTCCATCGATTGTTCGCCTAATTTATTCCCGTAGCCCCCTTCCTCTGTATCCTTATTTCCTCCTGTGCGGTTCCGAGAAGAGTGTCGACCGAGGCAACACCGTTGTCGGCCCTGCCAGGCTGCTCAAGATTTCGCGAGTTTGTGCCACCCCCGAGCTCAGCTTTCTCCTGCGGGAATCCCTCGAAGGGCGACCCGAGACCGGTGGAACAGGAAATTAGCTTCCGGCTTGAATCGGGAAGCCGCGGTCTTCGTGCTCCACGCTCCCGGCATTTGGGGTTTTCGATTGGCTCCCTTTCGGTCCGGTAGGAGCCTCGGGCGCAAGGGGCTGTGGCTTTGCGGAGTGTGTACCAGCGCAGCTTTAAGGAAGACGCGAGGCAATACACGTTCGAATCACTGACTTAGACGTCTTCCTTCCCTGATACTCTTCACTTTACGTGCGCTCAATATTTCCTTATTCGAGTTTTTTTTTTTTTGTTTTCGAATAATGTCCGGACTGCGGATTTAAATCCAAATTGGGGCTTAAAGGGGCTGTGCAACGACATTGGGTAGAAATATTTCTTACTTTACACCAGCTTCCTGGCACTAGTGGGACTGAACAATACTCGAACGCAACTCCACTGACCAAGAAGCGTCTTCGTCATGGCGGAATTCAAAGAATGAAACCGGAGCTTTTCTTTCAGTCTCTCCTTCTAAATCCGCCTTTTGCTCCTTCGCGAAATTTGTTGACAGAGCTGTGGGGACAATGGCAACAGTACGATCCCCGGGAATGAGTCATCGAGCTTTGCGGTGACGATATTCAAGTGCTGCTCACACAGTGGACGCGAAGTCTGCGTACGCATTCGATCTGGGCTCTTGAAAATCGATGCCTCGACATGCATTCGAGTAGAGGCCCGTGTCCAATCGCTGCAACGACGACAATAGCCGAGTCATAATAATGTCTGGAACTCGGCGCGTGTCCTGTGCTTTGCCAGCCCCAGCGCGTGACTATGATCAACATTGGCGGCATGTAATCGGCTCCAGATCACGTGGCCGCTTGTTCTGGCTGCGAGTTGAGGGCGTGAACGGTGCTCGTTTTTCTTTAATTTTTTTCTGGAACTTTTATTGGCGTGGGGGGGAAAACGAGCCCGGGTTTCCTAGGTCATTAACGTCAGGGATCCGTTTTAGGCGGTATTTGCGCACAGTACAAAAATTGTTGCATCGCTCCTTTAAAGAGCGACGAACTGCGTTTGCTCTCTGCAGTTCTTATAGGCTGCCTCACAGATTTTCGTTTGACTTCGATCGGCTGCGTTGCGACCTCGTGTGATGGCATATGCAGCGACGCGCGGCGCGCTCTGTTCTAACACGACAGGAGAGCTGCGCGTGCGCAGGAGGGGTGTGGGCAAAAGCGACCGCTCTCGCCGTGTTTTTCCCATTGCGACGCGGGCCGTACGTTCGCAAACCGAAACTATTGCGGCGTTTCTAGCTTATTTTCTGTTTCCTGTTCTGCTATTCCTTATGTCTGACTATGGGCGCTCGCTGCCAGAGCCCGAACAGCAGCGATACAGCGAGAAACTGCGTGTTGACGGCATTGCCTTCGAGGATCCCGACGCCGTGAACAAGGAGCGCTGGCAGCTCCGACGTCACATCGGCCAAGTTGCTGCCGCCAACCTCGGTGGCGCACATTGCCGTCTGCCTGGTCTTTTCGTCGAGCTAATTTACGGCCGACACGGTGCAACTGAGAGCGTACAAGTCTCTCTAAGCAACTACTTTGAGTCTGGTGAGAACTGGTTGAGTGCTATGCGTGCGAATACACCGCGACTCGTTCGTGTAAGAAATTTAACTAGACTTTTTCACGCCACGAGCTTGGTACGAGACTACAGGCCCTGGACGCCTTAAGGCGCCGCGTTGTGCGTCGTCCGAGCCCAGGTGAGGCCATCGGAGCGGGCAGCTGCTACACCGTATACGATGCTTGGGTGCAGCGAGCAACTTAGGAACCTTTGGGCGGCAACTTGTGTGCAGACACTGTAGGAACAATGTCCGAGTGGTCTGGATCAGATGACAACTCTACGGATAAGAGTGCCGCAGTGCTGGGAACAACGATTGCGGTGGAAGCTGTTTGTAATACTAGTGTGTAGAAACTGTGTACACATGTGGAGACTAAATGGGGCGAATAGCAGCTGGATTCCATCTTCTGTGGCGGCAGTGTAAAGGCGATTTTCTCAGAGCCTGTTCGAGTAGGGTGCCTTGTGTGCGCTTCTTTTTTTAGGGTAATAACATCTGGCACTTTCGTTCCTAATCATGTCATATGACACCTGAGACTGTGGTGGAAGAATTCGGAAACTTTTTAGTAGAAGGAACAGACACAGAAAACGACCTCTCAAGTATCACCCAATGGCAGCAATTGAGACGTCGTTTCCTGTGTCTGTACCTTCTACTAAAAAGTTTCCAATTTCTTCCACCACAGTCTCAGGTCTTATATGACATAATTAACTATCACCAGCTCGCCTGTACATTCACTGTCTTTCCAATTTTGTTCCGAACGCTTATTTTTATTCTTTTGTTCTGAAGCGCGTGAAAGAGCGTGTCCCTGCGCCACAAGCACGCGCTTGTGGTGCTGACTGTACTACGGCGACATTTTGTTCTCGACAGTTTATTTGTATTTTCTTTGTGAGCGCGTGCTGTCGGCATCGGGTACTATGCTGAGCGCAAGTTCGTATGCTTTTGCAGGGGTTGTGGTGACGTCAAAACGACGCACTCTGATTGAAGGATAGTGGGTAGACCTCAAGGGAGCTTGCTTTTAGGTCTACCCATTATCCGTCAGAGCCAATCAGAGCTCGGCGGTCTTACGTCACCACAACCCCTGCAAAAGCAGACGAACTTGCACTCCGCATACTTCGTTTAAGCTGGAGTACAGACGCAGCCGATACTACAAGCGCGAGCATGTGGCCATGAGCAGTGCTCGCGTTGTACGAGCGCAGGTGCTTGGCAGGGGCGCTGAAAGCCCGGAGCTCGCTCCTGTAGTTTCTCCTATGCTCACACTTAAAGTGAAACAGAGTATACTGATTGATGGCATCACCCTAAACAGAAGGAAGTTGAGGCAGCCTAGTTGGAGTGTGAGAGGCAGTAGTCAGAGCGCGCGGAAAACAAAGCAAAACGTGGCAGCGCCGAGGAGAGCTCTGGCGCTAGGTCGTGGCCAAAGAGAACCAAACACTCGAACATACCTCAACCCGTTGCAATCGCTGCTACAAAGTAACGCTGCTACAAGTTGAAGATGTTTGGTAAAGCTCCTTTTTTTGTTGTTGCTTTTTTATGGCTTTTTTCTGTGAGTTTGGAGCGCGCTCGTTTCACAAAGCAAAGCGACGCTGTATGGCTGAACACGGGATGTTTTCTATCCCGTTGAGATTAACACGGATGCACTTGAGGAGGACGTTCGGCTGGCACTGGTGTTCGATCAGTGAGAAGACGAGCGCTGCGTCATCATTCGGCTAGCATTCGGCTTATCCCTTCCGTCCCTGGCTGGGAACCGAAGATGGT
The DNA here is from genome assembly GCF_016920785.2 of Ixodes scapularis. Classification (NCBI taxonomy): domain Eukaryota; kingdom Metazoa; phylum Arthropoda; class Arachnida; order Ixodida; family Ixodidae; genus Ixodes; species Ixodes scapularis. The sequence continues at coordinate 24,048,574 of NW_024609868.1, forward strand.
TAAGTGCCAGCCATATAGCACGTTCCGTGTCAATAAGCGCTTTTATAATTTATTGAAATGTTACATGCTCACATTATTGCCGTATTTACCATCAGCAAGCTTTAGGGGAACACGCGGTGACCAACAATAGGGCCTGTTGATGTCATGCCAAACCTATCTGCGAGTGTACCTCAAATCCCGCAGGTCAGAAAGAATTATCTGTCAACCCGATTTCGATGCTTCCCTATTTCAACCACAATGCAGGACGAAGTCATTGTTCGAGTTCAACAAAGAAATTGCCCCTGCCTCGCCCCCAGAGTAGGCGCCTCTAGCTGCACCCTGTTACAGCCTTCCCTCGGCAGCCTTTGAGAACAGAATAAGCAGATCCCAACCTGGAAGTGAATGTGAAGCCGCTGCTTTGTTGCGCCCGGCCCAATTGCACGGATGGCCGAACGCAGCTTTGTTCCCGCCGACGCACCGAACCGCCTGCGTGTCTGGGTGTGCCCGCCGAAATCGATGTTGGCGTCGCGGGACGACTTCGGCCCGCCGAGTATAGACCTTTTCATCCTCCACTGTGTGGGCGCTGCAGTCTGGAATCACACGATGTTGCTGCCATTAAGTTGCTTCAGCTCGTCGCTCCGCTCTCCCCTCCGCGCCTTGGCGAATGCGTTGAATTCGTGTGTTTCGTCGCGCCTCACCGCGTTTCTTGTTACACTCCGGGGTGTGTCGTCCGATGCTTATATTTACCACCTAATTGCATTACATAATTATGTGCAAAACTTCTGCAGTTAAGTTTGTAACACGTTTTGACTATTTTGTACCGTCTGTGTACCGGCTACGCGTACAGAGACTTTATGGGAAAATTTGTTAGTTCACATTGTCGCACCTACTTATGTCTGACGTTCTTAATTGTTTTTGTATTGTACCCCTATTGAAAATTCCATCAAGATACGTAATTTGGGACACTGACTGCCAGTCAGCAGCCTTGGTGGAACGTGATGGACCATCAGACGTCATCTGATGGTCCATCAGATGATGTCTGACTGCCACTGCCAAGGGAATTTCATTAACAAGGGCAGCATTTATGTAAGAGTAAAGCTATACGCACTCATAAAGATCGTCAAATGCCTCCAAAAACAAAATGTTTGTGAAAAAAAAAAAAAAAAGCAGGACCACCGCGCATCGAACCCGCGACCACATGCGTACAAATCGGACATCTTAACCCGTATGCTACGCCACCGCTACAGAAAATCGATTTGACTATTCGTTTTACACGAGATGCTTCGGCATGCTATGCAAAGCACTCGTACATAACTCGCCGTACTTCAGTTCTACTCACCTGCCATGTAGAGTACTTTCGCGTCGTAGAACGATCCTTTTGTTCGCGCGTCACCGGCCCAGTAGACCTGGTACACCTTGTCGTCTTCAACTACACCGCTAAAGTCCCTTACATCGTCGGAACTTACAACAGGCTGTATCTTGTCGAGTAGAAAATCTACTAAAACATAAGACATTGTAGAGCCCGGGCAGGATCGACAGGTTGGAGCAAGCGGGCAAACAAAACGAGTCGAGAGCGATCGTTTATGAAAGCTCGGCGAAGCCTCTATGGGCGAAGCGAAGCGAAGTGCGAAATGTCGTGTTCGGCGCTTCGGCGGGCTTCTGATCAAGGTTGTCGGTCGGTTACGTGTCATATCTCTAACGTCAGCGGTTTTATGGGCTCACGTCCCGAAATCGTTTTTTTGTGCATAGATTATTTTTCGTATTCATAGATTTGTCGCAATAGTGGTGTCCGAACGAACTTTACGTCCTTTGACCGTACGTCTGTCTGCACGTCAAAACTTTCTGACGTACAGTCAGAGACAACCTATGTACAGTCAGAATCACCACCAAGACATCCTGATGGCATTTCGCGGCGGCCGACTGCCACCAGAAAACCATCAGAGAGCCGACAAGCGGGGTCTGACTGGAGTTTGACTGTCGGTCAGAGTAACTTGTTGGCCAATCAGACATGCTTGACGTACAGCCAGGCACAGTCAGCGGTCCACTAGAAAACATTGACTGCCAAACAGGGTTACATTGATGAATTTTTCCTTCGGGACACATTCGCGTAATCGATTTATTCACTAATAAAACTAAAACTGTACACCATGCCTCGTCTTATGCCTAAACCTGTTAAAACGGAGGTTCGGGCGAGTTGGTTGTTCATGACTGACAAGGAAACAGCGCACCCTCATAACAAGCACTCTAAGCTTTCATGCACACAAAAGAAAGAGCCACTTACACAGCGCTGACTGATAACTCTACGTTATATTTACAATTTTCGTTTTCGTCTTTCTTTGGGACTAGGGTTTCTATGGCAAAAAAAATGCCCTTTTCTTCTTCCTTCTTTTTTCTGTGTTTTTGTAATAGGAAGCTAAACCATAAAATTATCGTATGGCTAAGTACTCTAGTTCTTTGTTGGATAACATTATGAAAGGAGTGCTGACACGTCCCTCCTTTTGCCTGGCAATGTTCTCTGCTTCCATGATTTCTCTTGTCAGCTTGTCGTAGTTCCTGCCTAACACTGTGCATTTCTCCAGCTGCGCTATGCAGCCACAGTCTCGGCAGTGAATTCCCAGGTGTCCGGAGTTTTTGTTGGTGATAGTGCAGTTGTGCTCACGAAGGCGATCGTTGACGCACCGTCCGGTCCGTTCTATGTATTGTCGTTCACAAGATAGAGGGAAGGAGTAGACCACCTTTGCAGTACACTGTACGAAGTTGTTTTTATGTTTCTTCGTGCACTTGACTGGTTCTTGCGGGTGTGTTTACTCTCTTGCACAGGCTATGTAGTTTGTTAAGGTGTATCCACACGACGGACCGGGCCGCGGACCGATTGATCACGTGATGCGCGGCCCCTGGGCCGCGCGGCTGCAATGAGCATCCACACGGCGGACCAAACGAGCAGACAACAGTGTGAACGGGCCGGTCTATCCCTCGACCTCACAGCTCCGCCAAACGCATGCAGCGAGCTGCTTTGAGGCTATTTGTAAGGAGCCAAGATGGAGGTTGAACGAAAGAGACGTTTGGCCGCGGTGGCCCTAGCGTTGACTATTGAGGACGAGGAGGACTTAAGTAAAGCGAAAAGGGCATGCATCTATTGTCCCACAGAGCGGGGAATTGCTCCACGAGCGCGATGAAGTAAAAAGTTGCATCGTCGCACTATGCCGCCATCGTCGTACAAGAAAAGGTTCGTCTTCTTCGTCTTCAACAGTTGGCGCCAAAAGGACAGAACTTTGGATTTGGATTCCAATTCAAACAACAAAAGTCAGCTTGTTGCCAGACTTAGCACTTCAATTATACTAAAAACGCCGCGGTCCGCCGCCAAGGTCCGGGCGAGAAAAGTCGCTTGGCACTTCTCACAAGCGCGGGCCGCGGACCGCCGGCGGACCTCGCAAACCGGTGACGTAAGATCACGTGATGCGCGGCCCGCGGACCAAAACAGCAATTGGGTGCGTCGTGTGGATACGCCTTTAGGGGCTGAGAAGACGATGTCCAGGTTAACTCTATTAGCTATTTTCTTTAGACCGTGGGAAAAGTTGTGAATATATTGCACAATGATCGGTTTTTTGGCCCTGTCTTTTTCTTTTTGTTTAATGTGGTCCCCTTGCTTGATGTCTTTGATGAGTCTTTCGGCCACTGGTGTTAGTAAGGAGGTTGGATATCCTGCGCATTTTAATCGAGAGACTTGCCCGTTGAAGCTGGTTTGCATGGAATGGCAGCCTGATTTTGTAAGTGCGTTGTTGAGACTTAACCGCACAATGCTCCGCTTAACAAGTTTCGAGTACGCCGAGTTGAAAGGTAGAAGCGGCTTTTTCCCACTGGGCTCATAGAACCAGCGTACATGGTAAGGTAAAATAAAAAGTCGCAGATCCAGGAATCTTAACGAGTGGTCAACTGGAAGTTCGTGCGTAATGTTTAAAGGGTTCATGCAGCCTTTAAAGCTGTCTAGAACTTCGTCTAGACTTTACAACCACGGTTGCCGAAGTTCTAGACAGCTTTAAAGGCTGCATGAACGCTTTAAACACCACGCACGAACTTCCAGTTGACCACTCGTTAAGATTCCTGGATCTGCGACTTTTTATTTGACCTTATCATGTATGCTGGTCCTATGAGCCCAGGGGGAAGAAGCCGCTTCTACCTTTCAACTCGGCGTACTTGAAACTTGTTAAGCGGAGCATTGTGCGGTTAAGTCTCAACAACGCAGTTACAAAATCAGGCTGCCATTCCATGCAAACAAGCTTCAACGGTGGGACTCGATGTGAAAGGGTCCACTCCGACGACGAGCTACAAATCCAATCGGAACGTGCGAGCCTGGGAAAATGCTTAAGAAAGTGAATTATACTTCGTTTCACCTTATGTCCGAGCGCGGACGATGTTTTGAGCCGAAGGGCCAATCAAACAGCTCATAACGCGCAGCGTCATGGCGTGCCCTCTGTGCTTGATAGGACTAGCCGGCGGAGGAGCACGCACGGAGAGGCGGCGAATACCGGCTGGTCCTATCAACTGCAGAGAGCACGCTTTGACGTTGCGCCTCTTTCGCTGTCTGATTGGCCTTTCGGCTGATAACATCGGCCGCGCTCGGACCGAACTGAAACGAAGTATAGTAAAGTTAATGAAACGAGCTCGCTCACTGGGACGTTGCAGCATACCTTACGTCCGCCTTGCTAGAGCACTTTATCGCAAAGAAATAGCTAAGCGCTTCATTTCAAATGTTATTCTCACTTTACGTTCTAAGAGGCAAAACAACCTCTAACGATGCCGCTTCCGGAATTCAAAAACGCTTGAAAAAAGAAACGCGCAGGTCGGGCAGAAATTATAAAAAAAGGAAAAACCTCGGGCTTCTTCGTCTCGTCATCGGCTACGAAACAGTGGCCGACGGCTCAAATGAACTGTAGCGAATAAAAATGTGCGGTATGGCGCAGGTTCCCATATACAAATCAAAGTCAATGTCCAGTACTAGAATACAACGAGGCTGCTGGGAGTTTCGAAGGCTTTGGTAAAGACATGCGGGTTTCTCGGCCGCGTACACTTTTTTTGTTACGGTCGCAGGTTGGGCGGGTCCGACTCTGGGCCCGAGATTGTGGAGGCGTAGATCGCAGTCTTTTGGAGCGCCAGGCAAGGTGACGGATCCGGAAGTGCACATCTCAAACAGAGCCGCCATGCCAGGAACGTTGCTGATGTTGGACACGGGTGTCACGACCTCCGTCATGCTTGGCTGAATAAACCTATAGTCCGGCGTTAAGCTTCCCAAGCTTACAACGACGCACACCTTCCCGACAATATATGGAATGGCACTGCTCAGAGTTACACCATTAAAAACATCGGTCGCAGTCTGTCTGTTATCGCGACCCCAACCGATCGTGTCACTGTCGTTCAAGCGGTAGGTTTCGCAGAAAATAAATTCGAGATTATCTACCACCTCCTGCTGATCCGTTACCCCCGCTGTCGTGTTGACTATGATGTTAACGAGGTAAGGGAGCCCGTTAGTTAGGTACAGCCTTCGAATGCTTTGCGCGGGCACATGAAGCGTCTCAAAGTCTCCGGAACTGCCGCACGTCCCCTGCATGTCACACCAGTGAATGGTGACGCCGTCGAGCCTATCTATGCTTCACCAACTACTTCAGGATGTCGGCTGCCAATTTCGCCATTAAGAACGAGTCTCTTTCAAGCCGCGAGAAATGAGCGCTGTCCTCGGGATAACCGCTGGCAGCCATGTGAATCTTTACGGGTGTGCTCGGAGAGTACTGCCCCTGCGTCGCTCTCAGCGCCCAAATGCCGTAACGCACGTCGAACTCGGGAACTCGTCTGATGGCTTTGCCGTTTCGAAGGCCCATAGTCCAGTAGATAATGTTCGGGCACAGTTTCAGCAGAATGTGTTTGGGAAGGTAGTCCCAACGCAGTCGTTTACGGAACCTCGAGTTGTTGTACAGGCAATACAGGGCCGTCGTCATCTTGCTGACGAACGACAGAGCCGGAGACGCGTCGGCCGTGCGTAAATTATGGACGTTGTTGGCCAGTTTTACCTGCGGCAAGCAGCTCTCGTCGACGTTGGTCCACGGGTCGGGCGTCTTGACAGCGGTCACACTTCAGGCGTCGAACGCCAGGATGTAGTATAGCCGAGGTACGGGGCCAGGATCAGGCCCAGCAGGATGACGAGACCCGCCGGTGTCATCAAACACACGAACCACATCTCGAAGAGCGTGCGTTTTATGCGTTGCGCCTCTTTTCGATTTCTGCGGCAGACCGCGCACTAGGGTGGGGCCATGGGAATCGAACTCTCCCCGGACTTTGAAGAGTGGCTGGTGACGGGGGTACACCGGGGGAAGATCCGATGGTTCGACCTGGATGCCCGAGGCCGCCCGGAAGTCGACGTAGGGAGCAGGGGGCCATGGGTGCGCGTCGCGGGTGGAGCTCGATCCTTCGTAGGAACTGAAATGGCGTGCTGGTCGAAGACTTTGGGCTCGAACTGGAGTCGGACCCACGCCCGGCGGACGGTTTGCGCCTCGTTTGGTAACGGTTGAGTGCGCCATGGTGGCAGGAAGGAATGGACGCAGGGTGGTTCTGTTGCTGCCGACGACGGGCGATCGAAGCATCGAATGGCGCGAGAGACCTTGGAATCATACCGCGTGAGAACCGCGAGGAATGGGTGATGATGCTACATAACCCTTTTTGTGTGCGTGTGTTGTTGATGAGGAAGGTAAATATTTAACGAAGATTTATTTATTTAAGCTTAATTTAACCTGAAGTGTCCAGAAGGCATTATCGCAGGAACAATGTGAGAAATTTATAAATTTAAAGGTGTACAGAAATATACACACAGATGGACAATACACATAAATATACAAGTTGATTAACGTTCACGTTTCGGCTAAGTTTGTATACAGACATAATGAAAACAAAACAGCGCAAATGCAAGGATAAAGTAAAATGTAACCCCCAGGACATAGCGCTAACCTGACGATAGCTTCGAGGATATTACACGTGACGTTTCGAAACGATCCTGGCGACCAGACGCCACGCAAAGCATCTTGGATATTGCTTGACCGCTAAGTTTCGGTTTCGATTTGCCAACCTCGCTTCACGCTATCCAGTCCCGACCAAAAATACAGCGCTTTCATTTTCAAATATGCTACTTCCGTTACATTTATAACACTGTAGGTGTTGCGTATACTTATGAGGATGGAATTTCGGGGCACGTTTTGTCGACCTCCCAACGTGCCGGAGCTTGCGCGAAGCTAAACTTAGGACGACGATGGCACATGGAACCGGTCATCCTGTTCCATCGTCTCTGGTTTCCTAAATTATTCGCCAGCCAGGAGGGTTACGCTGCACGCTGAAGTGGTAGTGAGGCTGCCGGAAAGGTATGGCCGGCCTAGGATTAGATTCAATAGGCCTAGAGTCGTAGATATCTTGAATGGGAGATAAAATTCGCCCGTGATATCCTCTTAACCTGGCGCCGACAGTGCGGGTAGAATTAGAGGGAGAGAATGAGACGAGAGCATGTGGTGACGTCAGAACTCCGAGCCCAGGTCGGCATGATTAGTGGGTATACGCAAAGCCAGCTGCCTTTTTCTTCACTCATTCTTCGAACGCGTTCGAACGCCGGCGTCCGGTGTTCACGTTCGAACGCGTTCGAAGAGACAAAAGAAGATAGCCTTGCATCTACCCCCTAATAGCCGATTCACACGACGGACTGATCCGCGGACGGATAGATCACGTGACGACATATCCGCGGTTCGTCCGTCTCCCAAGCGCATCCACACGAGGGAGACGACGAGCAGACGCCAGTGAGGACGGACAGAACCTGTTCGCACCCCACAGTGCCGCGAAACTCCAACATCGCACAGTAGCACCGTTGTCCAAGAGAGAAATCGACGGTTGCTACCGCGATAAAGAATCGTACGCCGCTGCTAGGTATAGATCGAGAACGAAACACCGGGACAGGCTTCGCGCGAAGCGCCACTAACTTTACTAACCCAAAGCATGACAGTGACACAGGCATGATCCTGCCCGAGAAAGCTTCGGCGTAGACGCGACGAACTTCTGGGCTCGCGGATGTGCGTTTGGAGATGCCTTCACACACTCCGCGCTCGTGCACAACGCTCAAGCACACCACATCCACAAGAGAGGGCTCGCTCGGTGAAATCCTGATTGGACGTGCAAGAATTATCGCGGCGTGCTAGACTAGTTTTGACGGGAGCTTCTTGACACGGACCCGGAGGAGCACCGGAACCTGCGTTGCGTCAGCCGGACAAAGTTTCTGGAGTTTCTCTCACGCGTGGAACCAAGAATCGTACGACAAAATGGACCAACAAACGCACAAAACGCAACGACGCGCCATTTTTGTTTTGAACGCACAGATGGCACAGAAGCAAAAAACCAAGAAAACCATGTACCGTTGCCAGACTAAATGCTTTCCAAGTCAGTCTGCCGCCAAACGTCCGCGAGTGAAAAAGGCGCTCGACTTTATCAGTCCGCGCCTCCGCGGAGGAGGCGCGGATCGCAGGAATCGGTGACGTGCCGGTCACGTGGTACATGGTCCGCGGACGAAAATCGCGATTTGGTCCGTCGTGTGAATCGGCAATAACCAGCGTGCCAGAGCTCGGATTTCTGGAACGTTTTCCTGTTAAACCCTGCTGTTACACTTTACACATGACCTCTTTTCTAACCTAGATAACAAACTCCAAACTGACGCCATATTCATCGATTTCTCGAAAGCATTTTACAGGGTATCTCATCAACGCCTCATTAAAAAAACTATCTTTCCTTAAACTTTCTTTAAACATTACAGACTGGATCAGAAAGTTCCTCCGAAATCGCACGCATTATAAAATCATCAATAACAGAATGTCAAGCAGGTCCTCTGCCGCTTCAGGCGTCCCACAGGGAACCGTACTAAACACATTATTATTCTTATCATACATCAATGACTTTATAAAGCTTCTATCATCCCCGTGCGTCTCTATGCAGACGACTGCGTCATTTACAGAACCATAGGAACACGAGTTGACTATAGAACAATTTAACATGACCTCATTATATTTGAATAGTGATGTAACAATTGGCAGATAAGCCTAAACATGGAAAAGTGCAAATTACTAACATTCCCTCGCCGAACCACCTCGTCTAATTTTCCTTACCAACTAGGTATCAATAACATTGGTCACTGCACATCATATAAGTATTTAGGACTTCACCTCACGAGCGATCTCTCATGAAACAACCCCGTTAACGAAGTTGTCCTAAAAGCTAACTGCACGCACACTTGGAAACACGTAACCTCAGACTCTGTTCGCCCGAAATCAAAAGGCTAGCCGACACAACATTAGTTCGGTCCCAACTAGAATTCACATCATCGATTTGGTCACCATTTCAAATTTATCTCTCTAACGAATTAGAAAATTTTCACAACAGAGCACTAAGGTACATTCACTCCGACTACACAATTCGTATGCCAGCATTACTTCACTTCGTAATCGGGTTGATCTCCAAACACTTTCTTTTCGTCGAACGCTCTCCCGACTTCCCATTCTTCATAAACTGTATTATCACAATCCGCAGATGAAAATTCTCTTCCCTGCCCCCCAGATTGAATTTCCGCAAAGGTTGACAATGTGTGTAAAATCAAATTCATTCACACTTCATCCTTGTTTTTTTGCAAATGTTATGATACAAAGTATTTTTTTTTTTGTTTAAAGCGAGAAAACAATTTTTGAAGTTGAACTCTCGCACCAGAACCCGGCGTCGCTTTTAACACCTCTTCGCCGCACAGCACGCCACCGGCGACGATAGCTGACATGATTAGGTCCAAAGAAAGAACGTTGTCTTCTACCGCTCCCCTTATCCGTCTTTCCAGCTGCAAGGGAAGAAACGGTGGGCTTCGTTTTGATAATCGGAGGTGCCGCCAGTGCGTAGCCATAGCTGGCCCGTTCTGCCCATTGTATCCGAGGGCGGTTCCCCACATTCCGAAACGCGATGGCTAATCGACGGGCGGCATCAGCTGACGTGGACTTCTCCTAAAAGGGAAATGCGACAATATCGCCGCGAAATCTAGCCGTCACGCATACTGCGGTTGAAAGCGGAACTATTTAGGGACGCAAGAATTTGCCGTTTCAAAGCCGATTTAAACACAATCGAGGCTTGAGCCTCCAACTGCGCGCATTCGTTAACACCACATCGCCTCGTCGTATGAGAATGCGTGTTCAGGGGGCATTTGTGTTGCTGTTTAAATAGTGTCCTGACGTTGAAAATAGAGAGCGATTGCAATGTGTACGTAAGAAACAGCAAACTTGAAACTACAGGATTTTTTTTTTACTGCGAGATATTTAATCAAGCGGTTTATACATTTTTAATAGATTATATACCTGCAGGGCAGCCGGTAAAGGTTCTATTAGGCCCCGGAGCAATTAGATATTTTTAATTAGAAAAAAAAAGAAACAGAAATGCTAAAATTAAAAAAGTGTTTTTAAAATCATTTAAATTGAACAAAACTGCGCAAGCCCAACCACATTGTAAGTCGAAAGCCGTGCAGATTTAAGAAAAAAATATTGTTGGGTGTTTCATAAAAAAGTTGATTTTTCATGAAATATGGAGTGATACCTAGTTTCACGCTATTTCCTAAAATAAAACCGCGGTCACGCCGTCAAAAAATGGTTTTCGTCAAAATTATTTTAGGGCATGGCTACAAACATTGCGGCAAAAGGCCATGATCTTTTTTTTTTTTTGTTTTAGAAATCGAAGGTGGTCGAGCGCAACGTCTGGGACATTTGACATGGAATGACCTTTATAAGTTCTTCGTGATTCCGCACATTTTTAGTAATTTTGTCGACCCGCTCCTTCACTAAGCCCTCATGTTGCAATATAATGGCGATTTCCACTGGTCGTTTTGGAGCGCGCCGGGATGGACTTTTCTGGAGCGAGCCTATTTCACTGGGCGATCGGGATCGAGACCGACGTGCTTCACTGGTCGTTTTGGATTAACTCCCGCTCCAGATCTCGATCTGGATCCGAGAAAAGTCGCTCCCACGATTTCGGCGGATTCAACTGGAAGCCAGCCGGGCCAGCCCTCGGCGCAGACACGTGACTTCCTTTCTCGTGGGGCATCTCGCCTGATCTCGCCCATTTCGCCTCAGAAGAAGAAGAAGCACGTCGCGGGCTGGGCTCCTAGATTGTCTCGACATCAGAAGAATCCGTAATGGCCGCTTGCTTACCCCTTGGCTCGACAGCCGGTTCGTTTTCCAGGAAAGAGAAGAGAAAGTATTTGCCGCGCAACGGGCATTCCGGCAATCTTTGCTAGAAGCTCCTGAGCCATTCCTGGCGCTCGTGCGTCGAACACGTGTTAGCGCCGCGATTGCGAAAACGTCTTCGAAACGACCGCGGTGGCCGCAGAAAGGGGATTCCCGGGCAGTTGAATGACGGGAAGGCATCCGCCGATCCCGGAGCAGTGGTCATGTTCCATTGGGGATCCGTAGGCGGCGCGACCCCGTTCGGATCGTATGCTCCATTCCGGATCTGGTCAACTGATCCCGGCGCGCTCCAAGCGCCCAGTTGAATTCGCCATAATATGAGCAGTCGAATTTCTGACTCGGGCGCGAGCCCTTCTGTACCAGTCGGTGCACGCGCGGTCAAAGCATGGCGGCAGGCAACAATCGCGCGCTGGAGGCGGAGCTCGTTTTGGGGAACTAGTGTCCGCGGGTACGGCCGTGGACGACGGTAATCTCCCCTGTGCATCACCGCGGTTGTTTCACCGCCGTACCTGACCGAAATTAACGATGGGCTCAGTGGCGTATCAACTTGTTCTTGAGTGGAGAGGGGGGGGGGGGGGGGGGGGCAAACCAGACCCCCCTAGGGCACCTAGGCCCGGGGTCGGTGCTCTTGGTATCCCTTGGGCGCCGCCGGCCCGTGTTTACCCTGCCCAGTGGTGGCTGTTTCAGGGGGGGGGGGGGGGGGGGGTATCAAAACACATGCCTTGCCCCCCCCCCCCCCTCCCAGAACTGGAGGGAGGGGGGGCAAGCGCTCCCCTGCCCCTCCCCCCCCCCCCCCCCCCTTCCCGGTTGGTGCGCCCATCAATGGGCACGATCGGACGCATCTGGTGTTCCCAAAAGCGCACGCAATTTAGGCTCGAAACAACTTAGTGGTTCACCAAGTGGTTTAGTATCATTGTTTCATTCGCTCCGTGCTACAAGAAAAAATTACCGCATCTCCACGTGGTGAATGATGTTGATTGGGGCGAAGCTCGGGTGGTGCTGATGATACTGATTTTGGTCATAGTACAGTAGGCAGTGCTGATGGTGCCGTTTTCATTCATCTCAGTAGAAGTGAGTGAGAAAATGTTTTATTTTCAGGTGGGGTACCTGTTGCCCTTGAAACTCGTCATTGGCTACAGGGAAAGGGGAAGAAGGGATTGGGTCTAAATGTAAATATCAAGTCCGGCGGACTTGATGAACTCTATCAGCGAGTCTAAAATTGCTTTTCTGTGCTCGGGGGTGCCGTCTGGAAGAACCCATTCCTTTAGGCAGGATGGTCTTTCTTGTGGAGGTAGAGCATTCAAAGCTAGTTTCCGCTTGATGTCACTTTTGGGACAATCCCAGATGATGTGTTTGATGTCTGCCAATATTTGGCAGTGATCGCACATGCAAGTTTTGGCGTTTTCCCCGTTGTTTATTTGGCGGAATTTATACTTCAAGGCCGGTGTCATGGTGGTTCCTGTGCGCAACCTTCGTAGGTATACACGCTCCCACCGACTGTAAGGTGTCGATGGAAGTGGGTGTTCGTCTGGCCTGCGTAAATCGGCGAGTCTTTGGCTTCTTTCTAGTCGTTCTTGGGCTTTGATTTCTGATGGGTCGACGTCGTCTTCGATGTCTTCATCTACGACGAAGTGCACTGAGCCTTGGCTGGGTGGGACTGCCTGTAGCTGCTTTTTTTTTCTTCTTCTTTTTCTTGATACTGATTGTGGTCATAGGTAGTGTTGATGGTGCCGTTTTCATTAATATAAGTAGAAGAATGTGTGGTTTTCTTCTTTTTCTTTTTGTAAGAAGACAAATGGAATGGCAACTTAGAACCCCTACTCTTTTTTTTTTTTTCTTTTTCTTGATACTGATTTTGGTCATAGGTAGTGCTGATGGTGCCGTTTTCATTCATGTCAGTAGAAGAATGTGTGGTTTTTTCTTTTTCTTTTTTTTTTTTTTAAGAAGCCAGATGGGGATGGCATCTCAGAGCCCCCTATTTTTTTGTCTTTTTCTTTTTTTCATCTTCTTTTTCTTGCTCTCGCTGCTGAACTCACGAGCAGGTTCACGCCGGACGTTTCTTTCATTTTTTTTCTTGCTCTCGCTGCTGAACTCACGAGCAGGGGCACGTCGGACGGCGGACGGACATACGCACAGGGCTGTGCTCTGTTTCACCTTATGATGTACCGCAAGAATGGCTATAAGCGCGAGCTCCTTGCTGTGGGGCAGATCTCGGCGGCACAAGCTCTCGTGCAGTAAGGGCAGCTGCTAACGCTATGAGCTCGCGCTTCTAGCCTTGGCTGCGGTACAACATAAGGTGAAACGGAGTATAGCCCCTGAAACGATTTTCCTGCTCCTTCCTCCTTAGCTTTAAAGGCCTGTTCACACATGCAGCGGAGCGCTACAAGCATAGCGCTGACCTCGCGCTAAGCGCGTGCTGATGGAAGCGTTCACCAGCTATATATCGCACTGCCAAAACTGTTGCTCATGGCAAACGATAAGTAGCTGACTGCACGTGAGAAGCGCTACATCAGCGCTTTGCTGCATGTGTGAACCGGCCTTAATCCTCAACTCAAATGCGAATTGTGAAATCACGTGGTCGTGACATTCCTTCGGCAGCAGTGCGATGACTCCTAGGTTCCACCGTGTTTTTTATGCACGCCATAGAACTTTCATTCTCCGGTGACGTTAAGTTCCGTCAGGGCACTCATTGGCCACGAACGCGAATCCAAATATTCGTCGACGGATTGATTGTTGACGAGCGCATACGTCCCAGTGACGCAGTTCTCGTGTCCAATGCGTGAGCTGAGCTCCGCTGACGTCAGTTTGGCGCCGGTGACGCGCTTTTGGAAACGCAGATTTTTTATAGTGAAAAGGCGGAGACCTTTTGAAGGCAAGAAGGTACAAAATAGTCCGCTATATTTTCAAATGTTCGTACCGAAAAGCTGGCTTTTGACTTTCTAGCCTCTTTCCTTAGGCCAACTAAACGATATGCGATTAGTAAAGTCCCAATTTAAAATCATTCATGCCAACCCAAAGTTCGTTTCATGGCCGCTTTAAGGAGCTTCGCCCCTAATAAATTCTAATCGCGAACTTGAGCGGAAACGGCATGAAAAAGCAACACAATCGCCTGCACCGTTGGAACCGAAACCAACCAAATTGAAGCAACCTGATGGTGGCGAGAGCATCAGCGTCCCCTACCCGCCGTTTAGGCAACTACTGAAATGAAAAGGTCTATACACCTTTTCGCCGCCTGTTTGGGTCTCGGCGCAGCACGGCAGCCTCTCCGAGGGTTTACATATAAATCACTACTGGGAAAATAACCCTTACCCGGGCCGCCTATTCGGAAAGGCTTGGGGTGTAAGTCAACAGGCCAATTTCGTCAGCTCTGCTTGGCGTTTTTTGGCTGACGCAGAATAACTGGGGAACGGGAGGGGGGGGGGGGGGGGGGGGGGAGGTTTACCTAAACACACCTCGAGTGATTCACGCAATTTTTTTTTTTAGGCAGCT